>NC_045962.1:64748227-65056349 GCF_010909765.2 Amblyraja radiata | reverse complement strand
AGTTCTAGGAGTAGATACTCCTCACCCATGGATGGTATGGTTTGATCATCATTTCCCCCTCATCTTCCGCAAGCTATCGCAAGCAATGATAGACATAAAAAGCTGGAGTATCTCAGTGGTACAGGCAGCATCTCTGGAGAGAAGGAATGGGTGATGTTTTGGGTCGAGACCCTTCTTCAGACTGGTTAGGGATAAGGAAAATGAGAGGTATAGACAGTGATGTGGAGAGATGAAGAACAATGAATGAAAGATATGCAAAAAAGTAAAGATGATAAAGGAAACAGGCCATTGTAAGCTGTTTGTAAGGTGAAAATGAGAAGCTAATGCGACTTGGGTGGGGAGGGAGCAAGGGTAGAGCTGCGGGGTAACGAGGAGACACGAGTGAGGGCCTCATCTATGATGGGAGAGGGGGACCCATGTTCCCTAAAGAATGAAGACATCTCGGATGTTCTAGTATGGAACACCTCATCTTGGGCGCAGATTTGGAGTAGACAGAGGAATTGAGCGTAGGTGATAGAGTCTTTGCAGGAAGCAGGGTGGGAAGAAGTGTAGTCAAGATATTGTGGGAGTCAGTGGGTTTGTAATAGACGTCAGTCATTGGTCTATTTCCTGTGATGAAGACTGTGAAGTCAAGAAAGGGGAGGGAAGTGTCGGAGATGGTCCAAGTAAATTTGAGTGCAGGATGAAAATTGGTGTTGAAGTTGATGGAGTCCATGAGTTCTGCATGGATGCAGGTGGTAGCACCGATGCAGTCATCAATGTAACAGAGATAAAGTTTGGGATTAGGGCCAGTGTCACAAGCCTTGTTGGGGTTATAGACCAAGGCATTGCAACTATCAGTGCACAGAGCCTCAGGGCTGCTGGCAACGAGACCTTTAACATATTAAAATGACTGGAGAGGTTTTAGCAAATATAAAAATAACATGCCTTGAATTCAGGCAAGGTTCACTCCTTGTTGAACTGCAGGTTCATAATGGAACTTACAAGCTGAGATATTTTAATCCAATTTTGGAACCCATATCACATCCATCACTCAAGGTTGCACTTTCATTTGTATGATGGTATCTACATAATTCGTGGATGTTTAAAGGGCCTGTCCCACTTTGCGATTTTTTTCGGCGACTGCGGGCGTCACTCACTGACGCCCGCAGTCGCTGAAAAACCGTCAAGTTGTACGACAATCTACGACAGGTTACACAGTTGATGTCAAGCTGCGACAATCTGCGTCAGCCGACGTCACAATTTTCAGGACCACAACAACGACAACATATGACAGCACACAACAGTCTACGAAAGCACCTATGACATCCTGCGACTGCACAAACGTCAAAAGTGACAGCCGAAGTCAACATACCTCCACCCGCGACATGACACGGCAAGGTACCACAGGCTGTGTCACTGTCTATGACATGTGAGGACAACAAGTTGACGCATGATGATGCATGATGATGCAGGCTGTCGCTAAATGAATCTGCCGAGGTCATGATCTTGCATCACCATGCATCACCGGGTGTCACCCGAGGACAGCCTACTTCAGCTTGCGACAGGGTGCATGACACGATAGACACGCAGGTTGTCGCAGAAAGATTTTGAACATTCCAAAATCCACGGTGGCAAGGAGACACTGCGCTTCATTACATGCGACACCCCACGTCACGCCGCGACAACCACTTTTCAGGCTATCGCTGAAAATGTCAACCAAGTGGGACAGCCCTTTAATGGTCATCAATGTGCAAATGGGGAAATGGGATCAGTATTAGAGTGAATTGTCACAGGAAATACCATGTCCAGTTTCCCAAAGGATAGCACATCAAAACATGTACAAAGTGCTTCTTTGTCTGCTATTTATACATTAGAAAACAATGAATTTAAATTTCTAAACCATGTCCTTTGATGAGATGTCAAGGGCAGGATTCCAAACATTCAAACATTGGAGATAGACAAAATGGAGTAACCCGCTGGAGTAACTCAGCGGGCCAGACAGCATCTCTGGAGAGAAGGAGTGGGTGACATTTTGGGTTGAGACCCTTCTTCAGACAAGGGAGGTGCGTGACAGTCTACCGCGCTGACCTCTTCTGCACTGAGGCTAGGCGCCAACTCTCGGACATCTCCTCCTACTTTTCCTTGGACCAGGATCCCACACATGAGGACCAGACCACAATCTCACAGACCATTTCTGATTTTATCACTTCCGGCAGTCCGCCCTCCATAGCCTCGAGCCTTATCGTTTCCCAGCCGCACGCGGTCTGGTTTTATCTTCTCCCCAAAATCCATAAACATAAATGCCCTGGCATTTACTTAATTCAACCAAATCTTGTTTGAAAAGTGGGCATGGAATTAGGAGGTTCAAGGTCAAAGGAAAATTAAGTTGGAAATGATGTGGCACTTGCATGGATGATGGGGCCAAGTGGGATTTATTTAAAGAAGAAGATGATTATAGATTATTTGTAGCGAACAGTGGAGTTCCTAATGTGACCCAATCTTTGGTCCATGACATGAACCCTTCAACATGTCAAAGCTACAGCCTTGTATTTTAATTTCAGGAAACAATATTTTGATTTAAAATTTCTTGGTCTGCTTCTTTGGGAGATGATTTATTTTAATTGCAAAGAGTAAATTGTCCACCAACAGAAATGAGCGAACCATTTGAAATCTCATGGCAAGGTCTTGTGGAGCTGTTAGCTCTTCCGGCGGAGGTACATTTATTTTTCCCATTCCCAGCCTGGCTGCTGAAGGAAGCTGTGGGCCTTTAAGATTGGCATTAACTGTGTCACCCAGTTAATGGAATATATCGCAAGAAAACACAATGCCTCACTGCATAAAGAAATTTGATCAAAGTGAGTCGGCATCAATTTGTAATGAATAGGTCACATCTGATTAATGTAACTGAATGTTTGATGTCATATTGAAGATGAATATCTACATGGACTTTCAGAATGTATTTTCCAAGGCACTTCTCAAAAGACTAATAGAAACATTGAGAGCACAATAAACAAAATATAAAGTTAAAAAAATGCATATATTGTATTAAATATAATGTCTGTTTTTTTTTCCTGGTTAAGATAGCCAAATATGCAATACACATCTTGACATGATCAATTTATCTAATCCGGATAATCCATCGGAAATGAAAATGATGTGGATCCCTTGGGGTTGAGTAAACATTCTTTCCAAACCCAAGATCTAGAAATAATAACTAAGTCTCTCACATAACCTGGAGTACATTAGACATATCCATAGCTTATGAAGGCAGAATATTTAACAGTAAACAAACATGCAGAGGTAAAATCAGTAGGGAAAAAAAACAACTTTAGTAATCTGGAGGAAATAGTTTCAATATCCAATTGATCATGCAGCTTTTGTTGAAAAGGTGTCGGTTGTATCAGAATCCTGGAAAAAAGCTGTTTCATGTATTGCATTTGCCAATGAACAATCTATAAACATTTAAAAGAGGTTATACTATTGATGTAATTAGTGACTATATCATCCACTGGGAAATCTGTTAATAGTCATCGAGTCTTACAGCGTGGAAACAGACCCTCCATCCCAAAATGCCTACACTGCCCAGTTTGTTCCATCTATATTCGTCCCACCTGTTTGCATTGGCCTGTATGTGGGGGAGATTGGCAAACTCAGACTTTATTGTCTGGAGTGCAGGAGGCTAAGGGGTGATCTTTTAGAGGAGTATAAAATCAAGAGGGGAAATTGATTGGGTGAGTGAACAGTTTGGGTGAGTGGACGAGTTGGGCTGAAGGGCCCGTTTCTGTATTGTATGCCTCTTGACTCTATTTTTCTACTGAAAGAGCCAAATGAAAGACATTGAATTGTAATTGTATATTGAATTTGAAACAAACAGATGTACCGAGAATGCAAAGAGAAATATACAAGAATAATCTGACAGAAGCTTGTTTGGAAATTAACGTGGGTTGGTATCTAGAGGTTGAAGGTATTATGAAATTTAGAAAGAAGAAAGTAGGAAACGGTGAAGAAGAAACTTTGTTTAGGATTGTTAGTTTTATTTTAATAGGGAGGGATGGGTTAAGTTCATGAATGTTGAATAAAGAAGCAGTTTGGTGAGATATGTCAAAAGCAAGGAATCATTTATGAGAGAGGAGTGCAGGAAAAAAAATCAGTTACACACAATTCTTGATCACAGCTATTCTTCTCTGTTCACATGCATCACATGGATACATCAAGTTTATTCTGGCGAAGTTTAGTGGGCAGATTTTCAGCATATTTTACGAAATTATTGGTAATTTTTTTGGAAAGGTTTGACCAATGTGTCGGATTCAAGGATCTGCAATCTAAGTTACTCCACTTTGTAGACACAAGGTATTGAGGAGTCTGTAATCTTGCATACAAGACCAAGTTTTCACATTTTGATTGAACTTGATCAAATTAGCTGAATGCAAGGATCACTTGGAAAAGCAATTCTATAACTGGGAAGCAAAATTAAATTAAATTAAATGTCTTTATTTATATAGCACATTTTTAGTCAACTTGCATTGACCCCAAAGTGCTTCACATAATTACATCCACACACACAGGCAAAGGTGGGTGAAGTGTCTTGCCCAAGGACACACACAGGCAAAGGTGGGTGAAGTGTCTTGCCCAAAGACACAACGACAGTATGCACTCGGGATTCGAACCAGCTACCTTCCGGTTGCCAGCCGAATACTTAGCCCATTGTGCCATCTGTCGTCCCAAGCAAGCCTTAAGACTGTGGCCAAGCAGAAGTATTTCAGTTAAATAGTAATAATTTAACGAGGAAATCACATTCAATTATAAAACATAAACATCAAATTGTTCTAGTTCAACTACAACTCTGGCCTCTATCCAGCAATATTGAAAATTGCCCAAGGATGGCATGTTGACAAAGAACAAGACATATTCAACCCGACCAATTACGAGCCCTATCAGTTAATTCAATCTGAATTACAAAGTAATGGAGCTACTTTCGAGCAGTGCTCTCAAATGAAACTGTATTAAACAATAATCTGCTCACTGTTCAGTTTATTATTGTCACGTATACCAAGGTACCGAGGTGC
Source organism: Amblyraja radiata (assembly GCF_010909765.2). NCBI lineage: Eukaryota > Metazoa > Chordata > Chondrichthyes > Rajiformes > Rajidae > Amblyraja > Amblyraja radiata. Next base: position 65,051,301 of record NC_045962.1, on the reverse strand, counting down.
AGTTTGTTGGCGTGCTCTCCAGTCAAAGAAAAGACTACATAATTACAATCAAGCTGTCCACAGAGTACACATAAAGGATAAAGGGTACAATGTTTAGTGCAAGATAAAGTCCAGTTAAAGATAGGTCAAAGGTAGTGGTAGAAAGAACATAGTTAATGTAAGAAATGCTGCTGTTGAAATTAATATTTAAAAGAATGGACTAATTGCCATGGATGATAGCTGGTCCACTTCTGGGATCAGCACACAGCGTTATCTAGCTGCTACGCCATCTTAGGAAGGGCCTATCAGATGGTTAAAGCTTCTGTACATTTTGCTGTGATGCACAACTGCAATATGAAAACAAACTGAATAGTCATAATGCCTGAGATCGTCATTAGAATGCTTATAAGAAAACAAAATCACACATCCTCGGTAGAAGCTCACCACCTTGCTTTATTCCATCAATATAAAGATGTGAGAGATGACAACTATCTAAACAGTGTTGACGTAAACATCGGCAAGTATATCCATTGTATCTAGGGGTAGGAAACATTGCCTCAGTTTTCACTCTGGGTTAAGAGGTGAACATATGATTGACACCAAGATAGCACCACAAGGCCATTTGACTCATGATCAGTATTTGTACTTTCAATTTCCAGGTGTGGATAATGTTGAAGGTATTGCTGTGGACTGGATCGGAAATAACTTGTACTGGACTGATGATAGCTACAAAAAGTCTATAAGTGTAGCAAGACTGGAAAAGGCATCCCAGACCCGGAAAACCTTGGTGGAAGGACAAATGTCACACCCAAGAGCAATAGTTCTGGATCCTTTACATGGGTAAGTGCTCTCTTTTTCAGCTTCTTCAAACTGATGGCATAACTATTGAATTTGCACTCAGGCATAGTTTTGTACTGAATAAAAAGCCAAGTATGGAAGATTCCTCTGGTGAGACAGGGATTTCATGCAAACTGTGTCATCGTATTGTTCAAGACGTCGTGCTATCATCATTGGTTTACAGGAAATGCACGATAAATCTGCAAATGAACAACTATCATTCCTGTGTTCAAGAAGGAACTGCAGATGCTGGAAGATCGAAGGTACACAAAAATGCTGGAGAAACTCAGCGGGTGCAGCAGCTCCATAGGTGCTGCTGCACCCGCTGAGTTTCTCCAGCATTTTTGTGTACCAACTATCAGATGGCACAATGGGCTAAGTGTTCGGCTGGCGACCGGAAGGTGGCCGGTTCGAATCCCGCTTGGAGTGCATACTGTCGTTGTGTCCTTGGGCAAGACACTTCACCCACCTTTGCCTGTGTGTGAATGTGTGTGAATGTGTGTGAGTGATTGGTGGTGGTCGGAGGGGCCGTAGGCGCAGAATGGCAGCCACGCTTCCGTCAGTCTGCCCCAGGGCAGCTGTGGCTACAGAAGTAGCTTACCACCACCGAGTGTGACTGAGGAGTGAATGAATAATGCGATGTAAAGTGCCTTGAGTATTAGAAAGGCGCTATATAACTCCCATCCATTATTATTATTATTATTCCTTGTTGACACAAAATGCTGGAGTAACAGCGGGACAGTAGCATTTCTGGAGAGATGGAATAGGTAACGTTTCAGGTCGAGACCCTTCTTCCCTTGCCGTGTGTTAACCATCCCTTCTGACCTCCCCTTTCTAATATGGAACGGTCTGTCCTCAGCAGAGGCCTCACCTTTGTTCCCCTCTGCCCCCACCTCAACGAGTTCCGGGACTGCCACAAAATAATTCCGGCAGCCCAACTATCATTCCTTAGCATTTTGAAGTCCAATATAATGTTGAACATAAAATGCATTATTTACTTGAGAATGCCTTTTAACAGCAAAAGATAAAATAGACCAAAAAAGGAATGGTGGCAATTTTACTTAGCTGCATCATAATTCATATTACAGGCCAAAGCCAATGAGCTTGATTGATTTACTGGCCTAGTGATGGGATTGGATGGGCAGATTCAAAGTTTTACTTTAGTTTAGGCTAGAGATACAGCATGGAAACAGAGCCTTCAGCATCCACACCAACCATTTACCGAAGCCAATTAATCTACAAACCTGTACGTCTTTGGAGTGTGGGAGGAAATTGGAGCACTCAGGGAAAGCCCACGTGGTCACCAGGAGAATGTACAAATTCCATACAGACAGCACCCATGGTCAGGCTTGAACCTGGATCTCTGACGCTGTAAGCAGCAACTCTACCTCTGTGCCATTGTGCCACCCTGGAGGTCAAATGCCTGGATTGGATGGCCATCAGTGACTATCAAATAAATAAGAACTCTATCGTATAATATCTCAATTGCATTTGAAAACAAATTTCCTGAGTGCTTTCAACACAATGTGAAGGCAGCATCTCTGGAGGACATGGATAGGTAACATTTTAGATCAGGCCCCATCTTCAGACCAGGGTCCCAACCCAAAATGTAACCTATCCATGTCCTCCAGAGATACTGCTTACCCCGCTGAGTTAGTCCCGCACTTTGTGTTTCAAACAGGATTCCAGCATCTGCAGTTTCTTGTATCTCCATTTCATGACAGATTGCTGCCATACTAGCTTTATATACTTTTTTGCATCAAAAGATGAGGATGACCTCCATAGTAATCGTGGGACATTATCAATATTGTTGACTACATTGAACCATTGTGTTGTCTTCAGTTCTCTTCTTTCTCCCACATCTAGCATTATAGAGAAGGGAAGTCATTATCGGGAAAATTCTGTGGGATAACATTTTCTCGCATTTGGAAGAGATTGGGTTAATCTGGGAATGTCAGCATGGGTTTGAGTTTTCTTGAGGAGGTGTTGATGGTGATTGAGTTAAGGGCAGTGGACAAACTCTACATGGATTTAATAAATCAATTGGTCCCTACCGGTAGGCTGTTCCAGAAGCTTAAGATATGTGGGATCTACAGAGACCTGCTAAAAGTATATCAAATTATGAGAGGCATAGACTAGGTGGACATTTAGAACCCTTTTCTCCAGTGTAAAAATGTCAAAGACAGCTTTAAGGTTGGAGGAGGAATGCTTAAAGGAAATGTACTAAACTAAATTTTTACACAGATGGCATTTCAGAGGCTTTTAGATAGGCTTTTTAGATGCAGGGAATGGGGGGATATGAATCACATGCAGGAAGAAGAGATTAGTTTATTGGCATCATTTTTGGCATGGACATTATGAACCAAAGGGCCTCTTCTTTTGTTGTACTTTCAATGTTCTATGTTCTTGCTGTTGTTTGTAGGACTTTGCTTTGTGGGCCTGTCCCACTTAGGTGATTTTTCAGGTGACTGCCGGCGACTGTGAAGTTGGAACACACACACACACAAACACATCGCAAAGGCGGGGGACAGGGCAAGCAGGGGGAGCACTGTCTGAAATTCGCACGGTGCAAACCCAAGGTGATACAGACACACACCGCGAAGAACAGGAAGGCTGGCGCTGTAATTAAGATGGCTAGCACAGTGTACAATAAGTCCTTTAAAAGAGAGGGGGGGGGAGAGGAAGGAGGGAGATAACTTTTAAGAAGCCAGACAACTTTTAATAAGCCAAAGATACACGGCTGTGAAGCTCGGCGGACATTTAACATTGCCGGTCGATTATCCATTGTTCTGAAAACTACTGCTTACGTTATATTTTCCCCAATGAGCCAATGAAATTCACCAGTCAGCACCAGCTACAACCTACAGGAGCCTAAGAGAACCTTTGACCTCCTGGCAACCCACTAGGACCTCCTTGCGACCCACCTACGGCTCAAGAATTCTCGCTACTTTCCATGGCGGCTTCATTCTAGTCGCCGCAAATTTTTCAAGATATTGAAAAATTCTCGGCGACCATAATGAGGCCACGACTAGTTCCCAGAATGTGGGAACTCCTCACGTCCATGAAGGCGACTCCCCGGTAAGCATCAGCGAACATGTGGCGACTGCATAGTCTCCCGCATTGCCTAAAAAGTTGCCTAAGTGGGACTGGCCCATTAGGACTGAATTTCCTACAATACAACAATCAAAACCCTTTTACAGTAGCTCATTGTCTGAAGCACTTTGGGATGATATTAGATCACGAAGGGCCTTAAAATTTCAAATTTAACCCAAGATAAGTTTATTCAGCTCATGCCAAAACGAGACTGCATAATCCAGGATAGCTAAGATAGCTGAGCAGATCACTCAACATGTGGTGAATTATATTTTGGAGGAAATAAAAAAGTTTGGCCAAATATAAAGCATAAGGTCGGCTCCAGCAATGACGGTATTGATGGCAATGTTAAAAATTGTCTCCATATGTCTCCATTGGTCTCAATCACTCCAAGATAGATGCACACAACTACTGAGCAAGTGGCCACTTTTTTTTCCCACATCTTACTTTCCATTTTATTCCATGTAAATAAAATTACTGCTTCAGTAGAATTAATGTCATTACATTTAGTATTCAGGGTTGGGGTCAATGGTAAAAGCAATGAGTTGCTTTGTACTAGAATCCAATCAGCAGTAAATGTAAGGAAGACAACTCAAGGGGATAGCAGCCCATCTCATGAGAAATTGTTAGTGAATATAATGTGGGAACAATTCATGCAATCTATTATTTTATGCTGCAACCTTTTTATTAAAATTGCACGAGTTCGTAAATGGTACAGTTTCCAAATTTCCTTGCTAGTAGGGAATAGTGTCCTTGTATAAAATATTCTTTAACTTTGTCCTATTCCCCTTGATGCACCAGCATTAATGCCAGTGGGATTCCAAGCAAGGCTATTTAAAAATAATGTTGGTGGCAAAAAAAGTACTTCTATTGAGCATGTAATTTAACAAATCCTCTTGCTGTATAAATAGTGCACTGGCCTTATAGAGCACTTGAAAGATCTTGAGAATTATTTCTTAAAATTTGTTCTTATATATACAAACGTCAGAGAAAATAGAGTAGTGCAGCAAAAAAACTGGCCCTTTGGCTCACAATGTCCGTGCCAAACACGATGCATGTTAAATTAATCTTCTCTGGGAGAGGACACAGACATAAATGTAGCTGCAAGTACGGTTTTCAACTGGCTTTAGTTGTTTCTCTTTATTCATGGAAAAAAGCTCCAATTTACTATGTCAAATGTCTGTTTGATATATATGAGACTAGGGGGAAGGACAAAGCTTCAAGAACAAAATATAAACATAGTTTGAATAGCATGAGAAAACACTAAACATTGTGACTAAATGTTATCATAACTTGCCAGGAAAATCTTTGGTTTATTAAAGGGTTGTCTGAAAGAGACAATGGTTCTGGTTAAGTGGAGATACACCTTCAGCAAGAAAAAAGATAAGGCAATGAAAGGCAGAGCTGGAAGCAAATAAAAAGTATTCTGATTGATAGCCAGCATAAAAATTGAATTAAAATGTCTTCTATAGGCCGGTACATTATAAATGAGTTGTATGAGGAGAGATGGGACCAATTGAGGAACAAAGAGGAGATCCCATGAATTGAAGTGTATGTCATCGGCAGGACGCTAAATACATATTTTGAATTTATTTCTGCCAAGGAAGACGTTGTAGTGGCCATTTGGCCTGTTTTGCATGTCATTGAGGATGGCATGTGCCTATAAATACAATGGTTAGAGTTACAGTGAAAGTGTAGCTGAAGTGATGAGAGCCTAAAATGTTCAAATGTGTACCAATTAATGTACAGTTAAAATGTGATGAATATATTTAAAATAGCCAAGTTACCAGTTTGTGAACTGGCATCAAGGGAAGTAATAGCTGAAATAACAGAGCTATTGGCCCTGGTACAATGCCATAAAAAGGATTGACACACTTTTGGGTTTGCATCTCTTTGTCTCATCTATGTGGTATGTAGTGGAGTAATGTGGAGGCCCATCTATCATGTTAAAGTGGTTCATGGTAACGCAACAATTTTCCTTGACTAAAGGGCACAACATTTAGCATTGTTGATATGACCTGCCATGGTGTAATTCTTCATTATTTAAGTGAATAATGAAACAATTTCTGGCATGGAAGTCGAAGAATTATTAATTGTAACTTAAACTAGACTAAGTGGGACCCAACGCAAAATTCCATCACTCACCCGTTCCCCCAATGCAACCCGTTCCCCCAACGCAATATTCCACCATTCACCCATAGCAGGCACGGCTCATTTCCCCTCATCCCCCAGCACTCCACTCCTCCTCTTCATCCTCCCTCTTCTCTCCCCTCTCCTCCCCAATCCCTCCCTCGCCTCTCCTATTCATTTCCCCTACCCTCAGTCACTCACTCCCTCACTCCCTCCCTCCAAAACTCATCACCCCTCCCTACCCCCTCCTTTCCCTCTATCCCCCACCTCCCCCACTCCTCACCTCCCCCCCCCCCACTATCCCTCCTGACCTCCCTCACTGCCCTCCTGGCCCTCTATTCCCCACTCCCTGCCTCCCCCACTCGTCTCCCTCTATTGCCCCTCCTTCCCACTCTCCCTCCTCACCTCCCCCACTTTCCCCCCTCTCCCTCCCTACCCCCTCCTCTCCCTCAATCCCCTACTCTCCCTCCTCACCGCCCCAGGATCTCGAGGTTGCAGCAATTGGCCTCGCAGTCGGCCTCAGAGTCGGTCTCAGAGTCGGCCTCAGAGACTCCCTCCTCACCTCCTCAGGATCTCGAGGTTGCAGCAGTCGGCCTCGCAGTCGGCCAGGCTCTGGTCGACGCAGCTCCAGCCAGTGGTGATACACAAACTCTGCTCGCTCTGCTCCTTCAGCTTTATTCTCCCCGCTGGTGAGTGACAGAGGACCCGGCCAATCAGTGCGGCAATGTTGTGCCGGAAGGGGCGTTGCTTGCCCGGGTGACTGACAGGAGAGGAGACCTTAATAACTTTTAAACTATACCATCGATCAGAGCAAAACTTGTTGCACTTGAGCACAGGAGAATGGTGAGTAAGGTGGTGGTACGCTACCATGTACCATTTTTGCGCAAATAGATAAACCACGCAAACCAGAAGAGCACAAGATCAGAGTTTTAGTTATGTATAGATAATTTTTTTCTTAATTATGTAACAGTGAAGATTCTAATTCAAATCATTGAAAAAAACAGCTGAGTGCTTTAATGGGGTTTTGGGGAAAACTGGCAGGAAATGTTAAGGTGCTTGTGCTGCCCGGGGTGGTACCGGTAAATTAATTTTAGTTCTTTGTGCAATTTACACCCAGATCTCAGTTCTGCAATATTCTCCAATGATCTACCATTTACTGTGCAATTTCTTTGCTGGTTTGACATACAAAGTGCAACACCTCACACTTGTCAGACATCAACGCATTGATATGCCAGATGGAAATCTTTAATTCATGTCCCCCAACTGACTTAGCATAATATTTGTTTCTTGTTTTACTTATAAATTAGTTATGAATGGGGATGTAGGTTGCACATTGGGCAATTTGTGCTAATCAAGCAGCCCTGGGCACCATCGTCACATGCATGAATGATACTGGATAATCGTGAGCTATGTTAAGGCAATTATTACCCAGTGGTACTCAATCCAATTTTCCATGGTGAGAAAGGGTCCCCAAAGCAGTAAATCATGACAAAATGGCTTTCATGTGCAATTGAGAGAAAATAATTGCAGTTTCTTAGTAAAGGTTGGAGGTAGTTTCTGTGCATGTTTTAACACAACAGTGAGTGTTTCAGAAGAAATTCTGCTCAGTAAGATAAAGGAAGATAGGCATAAAATGGTGGAGTAACTCAGTGGGTCAGGTAGCATCTCTGGAGAAAAGAAATAGGCGTGGTTTTGACCCAGGCTCAATCCTGACTATGGGTGCTATCTGTCCGGAGTTGGTACGTACTCCCTGTGACCTGCGTGGGTTCTCCCCACAAGCTCCCACAATCCAAAGATGTACAGGATTGTAGCCTACTTGGTTGGATAAAATTGTAAATTGTCCCTAGTGTGTGTAGCATAGTGTTAGTGTGTGGGGATCGCTGGTCAGCACGGACTCGGTACGCCAAAGTGCCTGTTTCCGTCCTGCATTTCTAAACTAAACTAAACTGAAAGTTCTTGAGAAAGTCCTTTAAGGCTGTGACACATCTCCCATGATTCTTAATGGTAAATTGCTGTAGGTGCAATCTCAGCAGACAGCTGTTGTCTACTGCATTTAAACACAGAAATGAAGAAGAAAACAATACCAATGTATTTTAAAGTTTTATTTTCCTGTTTTCTTTTGCGTGAGGGTGATGGTGATGGGTGATCCAGATCTCAGTACCCATTGGGCACACAAAGTAAGCATTAAATGGTTTACAAAGGTTTATATGTAAAGTTCTGTAGCCTCTTCTAGATCCTTTATTTTACTTAAGGATTTAGGGCAACATGGTTTTGAATTTGACTCATACAAATGTTTTATTGCAGATCAATTATGATAACATTACAACCTACAATACTTATTTTCATTGTCAAAAATCAATATGCACTTTCTGTAAAGATTTAAGATGGTAGAAGCAGATTCAATCATTGTTTTCAAAAGGTAAAAATTCAATTGGTACGAGGGATTGAGAAAAAGTCTGTAGGGCTGTTGGAGAAGATTTGAGGAAAAAGAGTGACGATTTTTCTTTGTGAGATTCAGTTAAAAAGCTCTCCTGCAGTATTATAGTGTTTCTGTGATCCAATGATTATCTTCAATACTGTGAAAATGGTTTCCATATCACTGTTGGTAGCTAAAGCTCCATCAAAGTTTAAAAACATTCCTTATTTGTAGTCAAGGCACCAGAAATAAATCATTTTCTTCTGCAAAATCCACTATTTTTTAGTGTATACGAGGAAGTTAACAGTCACAATGTGAAGCTTCAAGGTCTCCTTGAAGGATTAATTCTGAGCTTGGCTGATCGCTTTAGCTCAACATTTTCTCTGTATTTCTACTCTACTGAGCCATTTAAAGGTTTATGGAATGTTAGAAACAAAATAATTGAGATTATATACTTTGTAAAACAAAATAATAAAACATTGGAGAGGGTACGTATAACTGAGCTGCAAAAATAATTTTGAGAATAAAATTTGATTTACGAGGTATCTTAACATGCATAGAAAGATGGAGCCTTTGAGAAATTTTGCCTTTGAGAACATTTATTTTTATCTTTAAGCCTGCTGAGTCGAAATGTTGTAGAGCAGAGGGATCTAGGAGTGCAGGTGCATGGTTCCTTGAAGGTGGAGTCGCAGGTAGAAAGGGCAGTCAAAAAGGCGTTTGGCACATTGGCCTTCATCAGTCAGAGTAGTGAATATAGAAGGTACACAAAAATGCTGGAGAAACTCTGCGGGTGCAGCAGCATCTATGGAGCGAAGGAGATAGGCAACGTTTCGGGCCAAAATCCTTCTCAGACTGGAAGTTGGGGGGTCATATTGCAGTTGTACAAGATGTTGGTGAGGTCGCTTGTTATAGGAGAGATGCTGTCAAGCTGGAAAGGGTACAGTGAAGATTTACAAGGATGTTGCCTGGACTAGAGGGTCTGAGCTATAGGGAGAGGTTGAGTAGGCTGGGATTCTATTCCTTGGAGTACAGGGGGATAAGTGGTGATCTAGTGTATAAGTGGTGATTGAGGTGTATAAAATCATGAGAGGAATAGATTGGGTAGATGTACAGAGTATCTTGCCCAGAGTAGGTCAACCAAGGACCAGAGGACATAGATTTAAGGTGAAGGGGAAAAGATTTAATAGGAATCTGAGGGTGGTGGATTATGGAACAAGCTGCCAGAGGAGATAGTTGAGGCAGGGCTATCCCAACATTTAAGAAATAGTTTCTACACTGTATCACTCTATGACTCTATGAGTGCCCATGTTCACTAACACAGCCTTTATCGTAGGACCATTATAGAATTTACCAAAGTATGAAACAGTGCAACATGATAAGCTTCCCCCTCCACCAAAGTATTGTTAACCCTGCTGGATGGGAAGAGAAAAACTATCCACTGCAAATATTCATTTGTGTAAAACTAAACAAATTGCACATTGTATTGTAATTGGGGGCATTTTTTGCTGGCAATTCTGATGATGATTTCTTGAACTAAACTTTATTTAGCAACTTTTGGGAACTATACGATATCTACAGAGACCCTCTTGAAACCTGATCCCATGCTTGCTCAATTTGGGCAGGGAGGATTATGAATGGGAGAGTTTTCAGTCAGGAAACTTGGATATAAAGATTTTGTGGAAGCATGCACAATTACATGCTTATTTAAAAAAATCAATAGATTCCACTTTCAGCTTGTTAGTTTTTTTTAAATTTCAGGAGTAGACTTTATTCAGAATAAAAACTGTGCAAAAACTCTTCTTCCATGCTCTAGTAATCCAGCAGTGGCATACTCAATAGTATTCACATCTATTTTTAACCAAAACACCTTTGTCACTCATGTGGCCCCCTGGCGTGATATCCCCACCCATCAGTCTCAGCCACTAATTAAATTAACAAATTTGCAATCTTTCATACTGCAAGGGGAATATTAAGTGAGTAAAAATTACAGGGTAGGATAGGGGGAGAGACAGACATTATTGGGACAGGGGCGGTGGAATTATATTGTGAGTTAGGGTGTAAAATATTTATATGCAGTGAAATTTTAATCTCTGATGCAAAAAATGCATAAGGTATGCATGAAATAAGAGGAGTTCCAATAAGGTACATGTCATTTATGCAACAATTTTGCTCAGACTGTCCTTGTGAACAATAAGCATAAGCAACAACATGCATTTGAAGATGCCACAGTCGTGTATATATTCGAGCCACTTCATCACAGCACCAGAGAATAGATGCTCAGTCCTCATCCTGGTGCTGACTGTGGAGGTTGCCAGTTTTCCCTGTGGGTTTCCTCCAGAAGCTCTGGTTTTCTCCCACATCCCAAATGCCTTGCGAGTTGGTTGGCTAATTGGCCACTTTAAATTGCCCAAAATTCCCAGTGATAAACTCTGGGAAGGGATGACAAGATTGTGAAGAGAAAAAAAAATAAGATTAATGAAGGATATATGTTAATAAATGGTTGACCGGTAGGGCAGACCTGGTGGCCCTGTTTCCATGCTGTAGCTCACCATGGCTGTATAACAGATGTATTTACATACACTCCAGAGGAGAAGTAAATGAAAGGCATTAGACATTGCTTAGATATTGCTGGGTTTTATATGGCATTGAACTCATATTGTCCCTGTCACGGTTTATTCCGAACAGCTCCGTCGCAGAGGACTCTGTGATTTATGGACTGTTCCCAGGGATGCATTCAGAGACTGACATCGAGTGCTGCTGTAAGGTCATCAACTTGGTGAAAGACGCTCTTTGGTCTGCCCAAGCGTTGTTCACCACCCAGCAGAGCGAGATGTCCGTCGGGGAAAGTTGCCGACTGGCCTGCTGCAGACTGCAGTAGTACGTGCTGAGGGACGCACTGAAACTTGTTGCAGCCAATGCCAAGGCTTGGTGGGGGAGGACCACAGTCTAGGTTCCGTCCAATGCTGGACATGGGGGGGGGGGCAGGGTGTGGTGGAGACGCCCCTCAAAATAAGGGAAGGGATTCCATGCCAGTGGGCCACATGAGTGGCAAAGGTGGGGGATAAATTTGGGACATTTGAGCAATGTATGTAGACTGTATTGAATATTTTGTATAGCCTCCAAAAATGTCAGATTATTTTTTTGCACAGTTCATGTATTGTTTATTTATTACCTGAATAAAGTCTATTTTGAAATTAAAAATAAATAAATTGAGCTCATACTGTAGGTAGGTGGAAGCAAACCATGTTGGGATTAGGTTACATTTTATTTTTTATTACCTCTCTACCTCCTCCACCAGTTGTCCTTACAATACACTTGAGAGTTTTCAGCAAACTCTTCACAATTGACAGTAAACTGGCAGATTTGAGCCTACCTATTTTTTCCTGATTTCTCAAGCAGTTCATTGAAGTATTTGCATATTTTTAAACCAATGACTCAACTCTTAAATCACAAGCTTTGGAAAATTACAACTTTAATCAATTAACTTTTCCTCACCTATACCTATTTAAATCCAAGGTAGAAATAATGAGATCCTAGAGACTTATCATGCACATTTTTATTATTTTCCCTTTTGCCATTCATTTAATTACTGTCATCTCCCTTAAAACATTTTTTTCAATCATGTTTCCTGCAATGTAAAAATGAACAGTAAGTACTAATTTTAACAAGTCCCAAGTTGCTAATGTACTTCCATCAATCAACAATGTATAAAAGTCCATTCATTCATCTAAGCTTATATATCTTTCTATCTGTATCCAAAACAGTCAATACATTTTTAACAGTCAGTTCTAAAATAATAAATTGAAAGATGATGTGTTACATCATATTTAACATACCTTTATCATCAAGCAGTGGGTAGGTGCTATAGACCTGCACGTGAAGGTAGACGATCCCGCTCCCATGAGTCTCGGCCAGATGGGGCTCATCAGCCTGGGAAGGCAGTCCATCTAGGAGAGGGAAAACTCTAATTTAAAACCTCCACTGCCATATGGCCATATCCAGTCATGGAAAAGGCTCCAGTAGTAAACCTCAAGAAAATCCGGAGTTGGAGCCCCTAACGCAGTTCGTCATTGTCTACAACCTGCGACGGCGCTGGTGCCAAACTGTAACAGCCCTGCTGTTCCTTTGGATCGATCAGCGACGTGGAGAGGGGGGACGTGCTGCATGGGCAACAGCCTGTCCTCCATATGACATCGCCCAGGCTTGCATCCGACCACACATCACCTGCAAACTCAGTCATGACCAAGGGGGATCTACTATCATCATATTCAGGATTTTTCCCTTTTCTAAAATAAAGCGATGAATAGTTTTTAGAAACACGTTGATATGCATGCATATACAGTAATAAGGGTTGGTTTTAAACATGCATCTTTTTGACTAAATTCATCAACTTTATTATTCTCCCTGTTTCATTTTTTCCTTACTAAGATTAAAGTTTGAATAGAAAGCATGTGGTCTATTATGATATGAAAATAGGTGGAGGGGCAGGTGGTGTAGAGAAAGCAGGGACTCTGCAGAAGGACCTGGTTAGGTTGGGATAAGTGGCAGATGGAACTTAGTGAAGCAAAGTGTGCAATCTTGCATTTTAGTAGTAAGGAATAAAGGCATTGATTATTTTCGAAATGGGGAGAGAATCCAGAAAGTGGAGGTGCAAAGGGACTTGGGAGTGCTGGTCCTAATACCCAAAAAGTTAACCTGCAAGGCAACGAGGTTAATTCCCGGGATGGCGGGACTGTCATATGATGGAAGAATGGAACAACTGGGCTTGTATGCAATGGAATTTAGAAGGATGAGAGGATATCTTATAGAAACATATGAAATTATTAAGAGATTGGACATGCTAGATGCAGGAAACATGTTCCTGATGTTGAGGGAGTCCTGAACCAGGGGCCACACTTTACGAATAAGGGGTAGGCCATTTGGAACTGAGATCAGGAATAATTTATTCACCCAGATAGTTGTGAATTTGTGGAATTTTCTGCCTCAGAAGGCAGTGGAGGATGACTCACAGGATGCATTCAAAAGAGAGTTAGATAGATCTCTTAGGGCTTGCGGAATCAAGGGATATGGGGAGGAGGCAGGAACATGATACTGATAGTGGATGATCAGCCATGATCACATTGAATGGCGGTGCTGGCTTGTGGGCCGAATGGCCTACTCCTGCACCTATTTTCTATGTATCTATGTAAGTCAAATCAGTAGTAAAGAACGCAAATGCAAGGCTAGCAATTATTTCGAGAGGGCTTGTATGCAAAAACAGGGATGTAAGGCTTAGCTCTATAAGGTGCTGGTCAGGTCACATTTGGAAAATCGTGAGGAATTTTGAGCACCATATCTGAGGAAGAATGTGCTGACTCTGGAGAGGGGCCAGAGGAGGCTTACAAGAATGATCCCAGGAATGAGTAGGTTAACATGTTTGTGATGAGCGTTTGACGGCACTGGGCTTGTATTTGCTGGAGTTTAGAAGAAAGAGGGGGACCTCATTGAAATGTGTAGAATGGTGAAAGGCTTGGATAGAGTGGATGCGGTGAGAATGTTCCCACCAGTGGAAGCGTCTAGGACTAGCCTCAGAATTAAAGGGCATTCATTTAAGAAGGAGATGAGGAGGATTTCTTTTAGTCAGAGGGTGGCAAATCTGTGGAATTGTTTGCCACAGAAAGCTGTGGAGGAAAAATCAGTGGATATATTTAAGGCAGAGAGATATATTTTTGATTAGTGCGGGTGTCAGAGGTTATGGGGAGAAGGCAGGAGAATGGGGTTAGGAGGGAGAGATAGATCAGCCATGATTGAATGGTGGAGTAGACTTGAGCCAATTGGCCTAATTCTACTCCTATCACTTATGATGTTATGATCTTTTGATCAATTTCCTTTCTTTTGTAAATGATGTTTTAAATAACACTGTATACATTTGTTGAAAACAAATCATCAAATACTGCATCTGCAGTTCCTTCTTGAACACTTTGTCTACTCCACTGCGATATCTCCTCAAGGTATGCCTACTTTGAAGAAGTTCTCCTCCTCTCTCCGGAGAGAGTTTCACAACCTCCTCTCTAACTGCACACCCTCTGTGATCCCCCCTGCCCTCCAACTGTACGACCACATCCTTACCCAGACTCGATACCACAGCCACATTTGCTTCCTCGGGGCCTGCCTGCGCCATCATCTCATACCCCATGGCTTCCAGCTCCAGTTCCCTACTTCCCAGTTCGGACCCCAACCGGACCATCAGTACCACCTGGCTATCCACTGGCAGACCCAGCAATTCTCCAACCGGGCACTGAGATCCATCCTGGTCGCGATGCGCCGGCACCAGCAGGACCTCACATCGACACTCCCTGAACTTCAGACCTCACTAACCCATACCTGCAACGGACCCCAATTATATTTCATCCGCCGGAAGATCCACCTCTTCAATCAAAAATTCCTGGCCTACCTTAACTCCACCAAGGACCTTAAATTATCCCGCCTACAGGCCGCTCCCGACGCCCCGCGACTCGACCACCAGCAGACTCCAGGCCCCAACTCTGGCCTGCATCACCTGCCCGAGTCCCGCGACGCCATCTTGGCCACGAGGAGTGCCTTCAATACTCACCAGGACGCCGCCTTCACCGACCTCCACATCGATGCCGCCGCCGACCCTCACCTGCCTACCGATGACGCCCAGCCTCGCCGCATCCACGGTAACTTGGACCCCCTCCTCATCGCTGATTCCTCCGACCCTCGCCGCCCTCCGGGACCGCCCAGCCTCATCGCCGCACCGGGCCTACCCGACATCGCCGCCGCACTGGGCCCATCCAGCATCGTCGCCGGACCGGGCCCACTGAACATCGCCGCCGCACTGGGCCCGCCTAACATCGCCGCCGGACCCGACCTACCCAACATCGCCGCCGGACCCGACCTACCCAGCATCGCCGCCAGACCCGACCTACCCAACATCGTCGCCGGACCCGACCTACCCAACATCGTCGCCGGACCCGACCTACCCAACATCGTCGCCGGACCCGACCTACCCAACATCGTCGCCGGACCCGACCTACCCAACATCGTCGCTGGACCCGACCTACACAACATCGCCGCCGGACCCGACCTACCCGGCATCGCCGCCGGACCCGACCTACCCGGCATCGCCGCCGGTCCCGACCTACCCGGCATCGCCGCCGGATCGGGGCTCCCCCAACATGGCCGCCGCAACGCACCCGACTCATCTCGCCGCCCCACCGCTATGGCCGACCCGCGCCGCCCCGTCGACTATCCACCCACCGGGACCTCCCATGCATCGCCCGCGGACCCCGACTCAACTGCCACGGGACTCCGACCATCGGGTCCATTGACCCGCGCCACTGGAATCCGACCATCGGGTCCGGTGGCCCATGCCACTGGACTCCGACCATCGGGTCCGTTGACCCGCGCCACTCCGCCCCCCTCCAGCAACCCACAGCCGTCGCCTTACCTGGAGCCTGGACTCTGCACTGGGCCTGGAGCCTCCACGCTGCTCACTCCCACTCTCCTGGGCTTAACTCCACTGGGTCCTAGTGCCCGTCTGCCCAGCCTTGCTAACCTCAGTGGCTGTTCCACTGACTCTCCCCCATCCCCCTCCAACTATGTCACTCCCGCTCTTCCCCACCCACATTACAGCCCTCTCACCCCCCCACCCCCTGACCACCCACCACCCCTCCAACACCCAAACCCCCCCCCCCCCCTACACATCGCCCCGTCCCCAGTCCACCCACCTGCCTTCCTCTGGCCCCAACTCCCATCCCTGCCAGGTGTTCACCATCCCCCCCGACCTCCCCCTCTCCCACACCGAACGGTCTGTCCTCAGCAGCGGTCTTACCTTTGTCCTCCTCCGTCCCCATCTCAATGAGTTCCGCGCCCACCATGACTTGGAGCGCTTCTACCGTCACCTCCGCCTCACAGCGCACTTCCATGCGAAGGAGTCCTCGCCCCCCAATGATGACCGTTTTCCCGTCTCCAACGCACCCCCTCCTTGTGGAACCCCTCTCGTAATGTTCCGGCTCTGGAACTCTTTATCCAGAACTGCCGCCGCGACGTCAACCGCCTCAACTTCTCCACTCCCCTGTCTCACTCCAATCTCTCCCCCCCTGAACGCACTGCCATTGAATCACTCCGCAAAAACCCAGATTGGGTTATCAAACCAGCCGACAAGGGAGGTGCCGTGGTAATCTGGCGCGTCGATCTCTACAAAGCTGAGGCCACGCGCCAACTCTCGGACACCTCCTCCTACTTGGACCATGACCTTACTGACGAGCACCAGGCCACCATATCTAGCACCATCACCGACTTCATCAATTCCCACGCCCTGCCCGACCAAGCTTCCAACCTCATCGTACCCCTGCCCCGCACGGCCCGTTTTTACCTTCTCCCCAAAATCCACAAACCCGGCTCTCCCGGCAGACCCATTGTCTCTGCTTGTTCGTGCCCCACCGAACTCATCTCCACATACCTTGACTCCATACCATCCCCCTTGGTCAAATCCCTTCCCACCTATGTTCTAGACACCTCAGACACTCTCCGTCGCCTCCGCGCATTCCACTCTCTAGGCCCTCACCCCCTCATCTTCACCAT
The DNA here is from genome assembly GCF_010909765.2 of Amblyraja radiata. Lineage (NCBI taxonomy): Eukaryota > Metazoa > Chordata > Chondrichthyes > Rajiformes > Rajidae > Amblyraja > Amblyraja radiata. Next base: position 65,034,260 of record NC_045962.1, on the reverse strand, counting down.
GGATGACCAGTCAATGTACACCTCCATCCCCGACCAGGATGGCCTCAAAGCCCTCCGGTTCTTCCTCGACCAGAGAAGCAACCTATACCCAGCCACTGACACCCTCCTCCACCTAGCGGAGTTGGTCCTCACCCTCAACAACTTTACGTTTGACTCCTCCCATTTCCTCCAAACACAAGGCGTAGCTATGGGCACACGCATGGGCCCCAGCTACGCCTGCCTCTTTGTCGGGTACGTTGAACAATCCTTGTTCAATACGTACCAGGGCCCCATCCCCGACCTCTACCTCCATTACATTGACGACTGCTTTGGGGCCACCTCCTGCACCCACACACAACTGACTGACTTCATCCACTTCACCACCAACTTCCATCCGGCACTCCAATACACCTGGACCATTTCCGACACTTCCCTACCATTCCTTGACCTCACCATCTCCATCGCAGGGGACAGACTTCTGACCGACATACACTACAAACCAACTGACTCACATGGCTATCTGGACTACACGTCTTCCCACCGTGCCCCCTGTAAAGACTCCATCCCCTACTCCCAATTCCTCCGCCTACGCCGCATCTGTTCCCAGGATGAGACGTTCCACACCAGGGCATCGGAAATGTCCTCGTTCTTCAGGGAACGGGGATTCCCCTCCGCCACCATAGATGAGGCTCGCACCAGGGTCTCATCCATACCCTGCAACACTGCTCTCTCTCCCCATCCCCGCACTCGCAACAAGGGCAGTCCCCATAGTCCTCACCTTTCACCCCACCAGCCGGCAAATACAACAAATAATCCTCCGCCATTTCCGCCACCTCCGACGTGACCCCACCACTCGCCACATCTTCCCATCTCCCCCTATGTCTGCCTTCCGCAAAGACCGCTCCCTCCGCAACTCCCTTGTCAATTCTTCCCTTCCCTCCCGTACCACCCCCTCCCCGGGCACTTTCCGTTGCAACCGCAAGAAATGCAACACCTGTCCCTTCACCACCACCCTCGACTCCATTCAAGGACCCAAGCAGTCGTTCCAGGTGCGATAAAGGTTCACCTGTATCTCCTCCAACCTCATCTACTGCATCCGCTGCTCGAGATGTCAGCTGATTTACATCGGGGAGACAAAGCGGAGGTTGGGCGATCGTTTCGCCGAACACCTCCGCTCAGTCCGCAATAACCTACCTGAACTCCTGGTGGCTCAGCACTTCAACTCCCCCTCCCATTCCCAATACGACCTCTCTGTCCTGGGTCTCCTCCATTGCCAGAGTGAGCAACACCGGAAATTGGAGGAACAGCACCTCATATTCCGCCTGGGTTGCTTGCGTCCAGATGGCATGAACGTTGAATTCTCCCAGTTTTGCTAGCCCTTGCCGCCTCCTCCCCTTCCTTAACCCTCGAGCTGTCTCCTCCCATCCCCCCACCCTCGGGCTCCTCCTCCTCCCTTTTTCCTTCCTTCTCCCCCCCCAACCCCCATCAGTCTGAAGAAGGGTTTTGGCACAAAACGTCGCCTATTTCCTTCACTCCATAGATGCTGCTGCACCCGCTGAGTTTCTCCAGCATTTTTGTGTACCTGCCAGTCTACATAATTGATGAAGATTGAAAAGCTTAATTGTCATGATTTCTCAAATTATAAATATTTTATTATTTCAATATGGCACTTCGTTTATCAAAACCAAAGATGAAGATTGTGTGATTTCATTCATTTTAATTAGATGTCATTATTTCTCTTTGGTATTGCTGTTTTACATCTTCACTGTTCATTTTCCCTCAGTATTCAGATGGAAGACTAATACTGAATAAAATTAAATGTTCCTTCCGTTCTCTTTTTGGCCTTTTCAGATAATAATTTAGAAACATAGAAACATAGAAAAATAGATGCTGGGGTAGGTCATTCGGCACTTTGAGCCAGCACCGCCATTCAATATGATCATGGTTGATCATCTAAAATCAGTACCCCCTTCCTGCTTTTTCCCCATATCCCTTGATTCCTTTAGCCTGAAGAGCTAAATCTAACATTCTCTTGAATTTGATTCTGCTTGTTTTTTAGTAGCTATCTCCAGCAAAACTCGTTTCACTGATTTTTTTTTTAACGTACAGCTGATAACAGTGTAATAGAGGATTCTCTGTTAAGTGATGTTGCATATTTTCATGGAAAATGTAGATCATCTATATTAGTTAATCTTCATGAAACAATATAGGAAGTATTAGGCATGCAGGTGCAGCAGGCAGTGAAGAAAGCGAATGGTATGTTAGCTTTCATAGCAAAAGGATTTGAGTATAGGAGCAGGGAGGTTCTACTGCAGTTGTACAGGGTCTTGGTGAGACCACACCTGGAGTATTGCGTACAGTTTTGGTCTCCAAATCTGAGGAAGGACATTATTGCCATAGAGGGAGTGCAGAGAAGGTTCACCAGACTGATTCCTGGGATGTCAGGACTGTCTTATGAAGAAAGACTGGATAGACTTGGTTTATACTATCTAGAATTTAGGAGATTGAGAGGGGATCTTATAGAAACTTACAAAATTCTTAAGGGGTTGGACAGGCTAGATGCAGAAAGATTGCTCCCGATGTTGGGGAAGTCCAGGACAAGGGGTCACAGCTTAAGGATAAGGGGGAAATCCTTTAAAACCGAGATGAGAAGAACTTTTTTCACACAGAGAGTGGTGAATCTCTGGAACTCTCTGCCACAGAGGGTAGTCGAGGCCAGTTCATTGGCTATATTTAAGAGGGAGTTAGATGTGGCCCTTGTGGCTAAGGGGATCAGAGGGTATGGAGAGAAGGCAGGTACGGGATACTGAGTTGGATGATCAGCCATGATCATATTGAATGGCGGTGCAGGCTCGAAGGGCCGAATGGCCTACTCCTGCACCTAATTTCTATGTTTCTATGTTCTATGTTTCTATTGATGAGCAGCAAACAATATTTGTGCTAACATCCTTCTGTCATGATATACAATATGCTAATATGAAAAGAAGATATCTTTCTATATGATATATCTTTTAATATGGTGGGAGCGACATGAATATGGTTCATGCAGGGAGTATTGATGCTTTCTGCACTAGTTGCCAGCACAGCAAACCAATGCTTGATTTATGAGTGTTTATCAAATCACAAAACATACATGTATTTCAATACACTACTTAATTTTCAGTTTCACTTTAAATGCTATGAAAAATGAAGTAAATTTATCAATGTATCGCGTGAAGATCTAATCATCATTTCTGATTCTTTGGATTGCCCCGTGACTTTGTTTCTTCATAATTTGAACTATTTGGTGTTTAATCATCTGTTTATAGCAATGTTACAACATTTTGAGATTTTAAAAATCAAGCCTGCAATTTATCCCATCAGATAAAGCATAAAAAGATGTGTAATTTAACACCTAATTCACTTTCATATCTTCAGTATCAAAAACGTTATGGCCGTTTTCATATTCGGAAATTAGCATGTGATCGAGGTCAGTCAAAGGCCCATAATTTTCTTAAAAATCAAGAGAACTGAATGAAATTTTCAGTTATTATAGATTGAAGCATTCTGAAACAAATATAAAATCTTACTTTGATGACCTGAAATTAAAGCATATAATTAGTTAATTACCTACTTGTAGTTAATTACAAAATTGGCCGTTGTGACGGAAATAGTAATAAACACCCAGACTGCCTTGAAAATTCAAAAATGTGATATTCTCAAGATCAGAATTTAAATATTATTGTATTATATGCTGTAAATCCGTAACAGATAGATAAATAAATTACAATTTCTAGCAATAGACCAGGTCTTTATGGAGAAGATCAGTTGCTAGCTGGTACATTGGCATATCATAATCAGTAGCATCATCATACTCCTCAGATTGTAACCAATAAGCAACTCTGTACACCTTGTTTTTCCTCAACTTTTCAATTTTGGCATTGTAAACTACAAGTATTTGCTCTTCAAACCACACATGACATGCCTTTCTGCCCACTACTTTCCCCCATTAAGAATGTCCTGTAGATTCCATTTCTTAAGAAAAGTATATATTTTTTAAATAGCCTGTATCCAAATAACAAATTAATCACATTCACACAAGAATTCACAATATAACATGATTTTTAAATCTCACTGTCATGAATTTATATCCCAGATGGAAGGAATTTAATGTTTAATTCCCATAAATTAATCTAGAAACATCCACTCAATATAATTAAGTTTATTATTTTTTTACACAATACATGGGACTAAAACTGATATTTAGTCTAAAAATATTGACTATGGGTAGACAATAACACAAATTATAGACAATTTAGATGCCCTTATGACATGACTGTCCAAAAGAAAGAGCATTAAAATAGTAAGATTAAACGAGAACTTACCAGTTTGAAGTTTGATCTGTATTTTATGAGGAGTTACGATGAGGGATTACGTGAAGAACCCGCTCAGTGCGCAGGCGCGGCATACTTCCAAGCAGCAGTGTGGAATCACAGATAGACACAGTTATTTTGAAGTAAACATAGTAAAGATAAGGAGACATCAATTTATTAGTTTGATCCATATAATGAGGGTGGGAGCGGAGGGCACGTAATCCCTCATCGTAACTCCTCATAAAATACAGATCAAACTTCAAACTGGTAAGTTCTCGTTTAATCTTACTATTTTACTTCGGAGTCACGTGAGTGACTACGTGAAGATTTCAAAGCTCTGTGATTTCAAACCGTGTAACAGTTTCATTTCACTCACTGCCGAAGTTCTTGAGGGAGGAAGTGTTATCGTAATGAACCAATGAGTCTATTTGTAGAAAAACACAATGGTATTTTTTAAACAATAACAACAAAGAATTAAGTTGCTCCCCTGGGCTTAAATTAAATATTTGCAGTTCGTAAATCTTTACTGCAAATAAACCAGGTTTTGCCAACGGCTTATTATAAAATTTCTGAACGGTCTTTTCCCTTCCCACCATCCTGCTGTAGCCAGGATGTGGTGTATAGGCATGTCCATTCTTTAGCCTTCGACATGGATGCTGCCCTGGTGGAATAAAATTTGTACATGTTAGTGTTTATCCCAGCAGTTTCTAGCACCTGCTTGAGCCATCTCGCAATGGTTTGGCTCGTACCCCACCATAAGGTTTTTGTGACTGACCCACAAGGCTTTTCATCTCCCTCGAATATTCTGGTTGTGTCTATGTAGGATAGTAGGTAGGTCATGGCACATAACCGTGGTTCTGGTGGGTAAGCCACGACTGGATTAGGTGTTCCTGGTCTGCTCTGTTTGACCAGTCGCTGGATAATGACAGATCTGGTCTGGAGCTGTAATCATGTTGTCCAGTCGCAGTAGGTGTAGTGACTGGACCCTCTGAGCGGATACAAGTGCCATCAACCTAAGCGTCTTTAGTGTAGCTTGCTCGAGGCCGGGGGATCTGGCTGGTGGCCATTCCCTGAGATATGTCAGGACCACACTGATATCCCAAATATGGGTATACCTGGGCTTAGGGCTTGATATTGTAAATGCCCTTCATCAGTTTTACCACCAGTGGATGGGATCCCATCGCCTGTTGTCCTGCCGCTGGTTTGAGATAAGCAGAAAGAGCACTCTGCGCTGTGTTGATGGCACTGTAGCTGATCCCTACATCGTGGTGTAGATGGCCAGGAACTCCAGTATGTTGGTGCCTGTAGCTGTTGCGTATGTTGTCCATGTTTCCTGACAGTACTTCTCCCTTTTTTGATGCTGGTTAAGTACTGCCTCTTGGTGGATGTTCGAAGGGATGCCGACATGGTGGTGATGGTTTGTTTGGACAATCCCAGTTCCAGGTAAGGTCTGTTGAAACTTGCAACCCAGGCGTTTAATTTTCTCATGGCATGGGTGTTTAGCTTACCTTGTAGGTAAGTAGCTGATAGCCAAATATGTCTTTTGACATACCATTGCCAAATCATGTTGACCAATTTGTCGCATGATAATGATTTTATGCCACCCATATGGTTAATATGAGCCATCACCGTAGTATTTATCAATTTGTAACCGAACATGCAAGTGCTGCATATTAGATACATATGCTTTTAAACCATAAAAGGCGCCCAACATCTCTAGATAGCTATCCCAGATAGCCCTCCAGATAGATCAGTCTGAAGAAGGGTTTCGGCCCGAAACGTCGCCTATTTCCTTCGCTCCATAGATGCTGCTGCACCCGCTGAGTTTCCCCAGCAATTTTGTGTACCTTCTAGATAGTTAATGCCCGGTGTAAGTAGTAATGATGACTCTAGTTTAGTCCATCTACCACTTGTGCTGGATATGGAGTTAGTCGCTCCCCAGCCTTGAGCACTGGCATCTGTTTGAATAACTAAAGTAGGGTTAGTGATAAAGATAGGGCTGAAACTATGCCAAACGTTTTTTGCCCACCACTGTAGCTCTGATATTGCTTCAGTGGGTAAGTTCATGACACGATCATAGTGACCTGTATGTCGTTTTATTGCCCGTACCTTTGCTCTCTGTAAATTTTTTGATAGTGCAAACGTCCGAATTGTGTAGCCGGAAATGCTGCTACCATTTCCCCAATTACTCTTGCTACTTGTCGAATAGTTGGTCGCTCGTTGACCATTAATTTGTTGCATGATTGTGCTAATTCAACCATTTTTGCCTTTGGCAAGGTAACAGTCATATGGACTGAGTTAATTGTGAAGCCCAGGTAGTCCATGATAGTGGATGGCTTCAACTTAGATTTGTCTGGATGTAGGACGAACCCCAGAGTTTTGAGGAGCTGTTTTGTAGCTGATACTGCTGCCACAGTCAATTCCATCGTTTTCCCTACTATGAGAATATCCTCCAGATATGCCATGACAATATGTTTTTGTTTTCTTAGTATTGCCATGGCTGGGTTCAATATTTTGGTGAATAATCTTGGGCTGAAGTTCGCCCATAGGGCAATGCTTTGTACCATCCAGATAAATTTTAGGTATCTGCGATGATCCTTGTATATGGGTACTAGATAGTAAGCATCTTTAAGATAAATGCTTGCCATGAAGTGTCCTTTGGAAATCAGTTGTTTGGCAGTAACATATGTCTCCATTTTGAAATGTATATACTTAACAAATTTGTTTAGTGATGTTAAGTCAATGATGATGCGACAGACACCATCTTTTTTGGTTTTAGTGAATATATTCGATACAATTTCCAAAGGTTCATGTTTGGTCTTTTTGATGACCCCCTTTGTGATAAGTCTCACCAGTTCAGCTTGTCCCTCATGTTTCTCTTTGACGGAGGGAGAAATACCCTTTGGGGCCATTGTTGAACTGGCGGCGTTTTTTCTGACATGAATTGTATTTTATATCCTGTAATGTTGTTGAGTATATACTTGTCACTCGTGACCATACCCCATGCTTCTTTAAACAAGTGTAATCTCCCCCCTGTTAATAAAGCACCCTTATTCTCTATATGCTGGTAGGGACCAGACCCACCTACCTCCATGGTTATTGGCGATTCTGTTTCTTCATTTTCCTGAAGATTTTGTTCTGACGTGCTGGCGATGTTGGGGGGAGGCGCATTTTCCAGAGGGTCCGCTGCGGGCCCTGATCTGAAAGATCTTTGGGGATAATGTGCGGACCACAAGCGTTCACCAGTCCCATATTGCGGACGTCGACTGGTGGATGCCGTGGGGTGCTGCCACTTGGGTATCGGAGGTCTTGGTTTGCTCGTCCCGGGGCCTGCCCTCATTAGGCCGAAGGTTTTTGATGCTTCCTGCATCTCCTTCAGTTTTTATTGAAATCTTTCCCAAATAGCAGCGCGTCCGTCTCCGCAGCTGGGGCTTTACACAAGCCAGCAAATTTGGGATTGAGGGCAGGTCTTATGTTTCCCTCCAGGAGATTGTTGATCTCAAATTGTGTGGTACACATTAATGCCAGCACATCCTGCTGGCAGGTATCCATCTCCGTGGTCTCCACGGAACGAGCAAAGGCTGTGATGGCTGACGTCAGGAGCCTTAGGATCCGCTGTAGCTTGAGTTCTTGGGTCTGGATTTGTGACCCACATGCCCCCAGATTTGGCTGTTGACACTTTTTACTTTGAGGGCCTCACCGTTTTCTGGTGCTGTGTTGTTTCAGCACCTCAGCGAGCACCTTTTCCAGTAATGGTTGATGCTGGCCGCCATTCTTGGTTCCAGCGGTGCTCCAGCCCGTGGGGTTGCTACAAGCGGCCCATCACACCCAACAGCTCTTCATGTTCCTGCACCCCTGGCATACTCCCGAATTCGTCCGCCTGCCCCTGTTCCAGACCAGCCCAGCCCTGGTCACCAATGCTAGCCTCCAGTAATGAGGGAGCAGAGGGCAGTGCATGAGGCACTGTGGAGGGGGTGCCTGACCTCCCTCCGCGAGAGCGCTCTTTCTGCGCATCTCGCTGGAGCTGCTCCAATTGCTGTTGGATGCAGCTCAGGCGGCTGTCTCTCCTCCATTTAGGTGGAGACATGTCCCCGTCCGACGAATCGGACGCCACCGGCCGGATGCCTGTTCGGATGGCTAGACATCCAGCCCGCAGTTCAGGCACTAGCGGGACTGGGCTCGGCGCGGTGATGGGGATAGCGGGGCGACCGGTAATTGTTCCTACCGCCTGTTGCTGCCCCCCCTGCAATGGAACGCTCCTCCGCTGGAGTCGAGCGGGGGACAGGTTCTTCTGGAGCTTTTGCCTTGTAGATGCGAGAGCGCCCCTCAAGCAGCGCGTCTCGCAGGCTCCTGCTCCGTGAGCCGCTCCAGCGGCTCAGGCGGCTCTCTCTCCCCCCGTGCGGGTGGAGAGACGTCCCGTCCGACATCGGGAACACCTGCCGGATGCCTCTCGAGTGGCTATGCGTCCAGCCCGCTGCTTCAGGTACTAGCGGACTGGCCTCGGCACGGTGTCGGGGAATTACGGAACACCGGGTAACGCTCCTACCGCCTGTTGCTGCCGCCCTCCCCAACGGGAAAACGGGGGACAGTTTTATCCAGAGCCTTTTTCTCTGCCTGTAAAAAACACAAGCAGAAAAAGGCTCACCTGTAAAAGAAAACCCGACCTCAGGGTAGAAACATAGAAACATAGAAATTAGGTGCAGGAGTAGGCCATTCGGCCCTTCGAGCCTGCACCGCCATTCAATATGATCATGGCTGATCATCCAACTCAGTATCCCGTACCTGCCTTCTCTCCATACCCTCTGATCTCCTTAGCCACCAGGGCCACATCTAACTCCCTCTTAAATATAGCCAATGAACTGGTACTCACCTGATGGTCCGGTTCATGCTGTAACGGGACAGCCTAACTCCCGTGGCAGCCGGCGTAATGCCGCGCCTGCGCACTGAGCGGGTTCTTCACGTAGTCACTCACGTGACTCCGAAGTAAAATCATCTTGCGAGTGGGTTTTTCTGGAATGCGATCGATTGGAACATTGCATTTGCGGTAAATTTGAACCCCATATCGGCAGGAAAAACACTGCCGGTTCGTATGGGGCCCAAATCACATTTTCGTGAATGAAAATTAGATTAAAGCCATCCCAAGAAACAAGTTTATATGTAAAATAAATGTTTTGTCCCCTTCATGCGATCCGTCCCGTTGTACGCATTGAGGGCGTTAGGGTCGCTTTTTATTTTAATGTAATTATTGAATTGTCTCGCGATTTAATAAATTCAAACATCGGGAACGGAAATCCGAACGATTGTTCTTCAGCGGCTTAGCAGCACGAGAAAAGCCGCCTCCGATAAGTAGGAGAAAACGGCATTTTAATCCCCCCCCTCAAAGGTGCCAAAGTTGAGCACACGGCCAGTGGCAGAACTGCAGCACCGCTGAAGGTAAGTTCTGTAACATCGCTACTGTTTATGAGTGAAGGTATCTTATTGTAATCAGACTTTGAATGGATCTTGGTGAAGTCAGTTTGAGCCATATATATTATGGAAAATTCTAATACAAAGATTTGCATTAGAATTTTCCATAACATATATGTCAAAATTATTTGTGGGACAAAGTCCAGATAACATAAATGATAAGTGGCACACAAAAACTACTGAGAAGTTCTAGGATAGCCTTCACATCAAGTTTATGCAAAGTGTAAACCAACCAAGCAAATAGGAAGGTCTGGTTTGTGAAATGAAATAGTAAGATTAAACGAGAACTTACCAGTTTGAAGTTTGATCTGTATTTTATGAGGAGTTACGATGAGGGATTACGTGAAGAGCCCGCTCAGCACGCATGCGCGGCATACTTCAAAGCAGCAGTGTGCAATCACAGATAGACACAGTTATTGAAGTAAACATAGTAAAGAAAAGGAGACATCAGTTTATCAGTTTGACCCATATTATTGAGGGTGGGAGCGGAGGGCACGTAATCCCTCATCGTAACTCCTCATAAAATACAGATCAAACTTCAAACTGGTAAGTTCTCGTTTAATCTTACTATTTTACTTCGGAGTCACGTGAGTGACTACGTGAAGACTTCAAAGCTCTGTGATTTCAAACCGTGTAACAGTTATTACTTCACTCACTGCCGAAGTCCTTGAGGGAGGAAGTGTGTTATCGTAATCAACCAATGAATCTGTTTGTAGAAAAAACACAATGGTATTTTTTAACAATAACAACAAAGAAATTAAATTGCTCCCCTGGGCTTAAATTAAATATTTGCAATCTGTAAAAAAAAAAATTCTGCAAAATAAAGCAGGTTTTGCCAACGGCATATTATAAAATTTCTGAACGGTCTTTCCCCCACGACCATCCTGCTGTAGCCAGGATGTGGTCTATAGGCACGTCCATTCTTTTAGCCGTCGACGTGGATGCTGCCCTGGTGGAGTGAGATTTGTACATGTTAGTGTTTATCCCAGCAGCTTTTAGCACCTGCTTGAGCCATCTCGAAATGGTTTGGCTCGTCACCCGACCATATGGTTTTTTATGACTGACCCACAAGGCTTTTCATCTCCCTCGAATATTTTTGGTTGTGTCTATGTAGGTGGGTCATGGCACATAACCGTGGTTCTGGCGGGTAAGCCCGGAATTCCACGACTGGATTAGGTGTTCCTGGTCTGCTTTGTTTGATCATTCCCTGGATAACGACAGAGATCTGGTCTGGAGCTGTGAGCATGCTGTCCAGTCACAATAGGTGTAGTGACTGGACCCTCTGTGCAGATACAAGTGCCATCAACATGAGTGTTTTGAGCATAGATTGTTCCAGGTTGAGGGATCTGGCTGGTGGCCATCCCCTGAGGTATGTCAGGACCACACTGACATCCCATGTATGGGTGTACCTTGGTCTAGGGGGTTAGAGTTGTAAATACCCTTCATTAGTTTGACCACCAGCGGTTGCGACCCCATGGCCTGTTGTCCTGGGCTGGTTTTAAATAGACAGACAGGCACTTGTAGCTGTGTTGATGGCTCTGTAGTTGAGTCCTTCATCGTGGTGAAGGTTCCCCAGGAATTCCAGTACGTTGGTAACTGTAGCGGTTGAGTAGGTGGTCCCTGTATCCAAGCAGTACTTTTCCCATTTTTTGATGCTGGACAAGTGCTGTTTTTTAGTGGATGTTTGGAGGGTTGCTGACATGGTGTCGACGGTTTGTTCTGATAATCCCAGTCCCAGAAGTGGTTTGTGCAGAATCTGCAACCCAGGAGTTTGATTTTTTTCATGGCACGGGTGGCTTGTGCCCGACACTGGGTGTTAATAACTCTGGGTCACTGGGGAATACCATCGGAGTTTCAACAACCATGTCATGGAGTATTGGGAACCATGGCTGCGTAGGCCAGTCGGGTACTATCAAAATACCTGAAGCAGAGTCCATTTGTATTGTGCGTAGTCCCCGACTGATGAGGCAGAAGGGAGGAAATGCATAGAAGAAGAATTTCCCCAATCCAGCACGAACGCATCTACCGTTGCTGCCTCAGGGTCTGGTTCCCAAGCGACATACATAGGTACCTGGTGATTTAGCCTTGATGCAAATAAATCGATCTGGCGTGCCATATTGCTTGATAACTTTTGCACATTTTTTGGGGTTTCCATTCGATGTTGTCATTAAATTTACGTGACCTGGTGTCTGCCACTGTATTTAGCTTACCTGGCAGGTAAGTTGCTGATATCCAAATATGTCTTTCGACACACCATTGCCAAATTGTGTTGACCAACTTGTTGCATGATACCGATTTTATGCCGCCCATATGGTTAATGTAGGCCACCACCGTAGTATTATCTATTTGTAACCGTACATGCAAGTGATGCATATTTGTGCATATGCTTTTAAACCATAAAACTCACCCAACATCTGTAGATAATTAATGCCCAGTGTAAGTGGTAATGATGATTCTGGGTTAGTCCATCTACTACCTGTGCTGGATATAGAGCTAGTTGCTCCCCAGCCTTGAGCACTGGCATCTGTTTGGATAACTAACGTAGGGTTAGTGATGATAATAGGGCTGAAACTATGCCAAACGTTTTTTGCCCACCACTGTAGTTATGATATTGCTTCAGTGGGTTACTTCATGACACGATCATAATGACCTGTATGTCGTTTTGGTGCCTGTACCTTTGCTCTTTGTAAGTTTTAACAGTGCAAAGGTCCGAATTGTGTAGCCGGAAATGCTGCTACCATTTTCCCAATTACTCTGTTACTTGTCGAATAGTTGGTAGTTCGTTGACCATTAAATTGTTGCATGATTGTGCCAATTCAACTGTTTTGTCTCTTGGCAATGTTACAGTCACGTAGACTGAATTAATTGTGAAGCCCAAGTAGTCCATGATTGTGGATGGCTTCAACTTAGATTTATCTGGATGTAAGAAAATCCCAGGGTTTCGAATAACTGTTTGGTAGCTGATACAGCTAACATAGTCCATTCCATGGTCTTGCCTATTATTTAAGATATCATCAAGATATGCCATGACAATATGTTTTTGTCTTCTGAATATTGCCAGAGCTGGTTTTTGTATCTATGTGAATAATCTTGGACTAATGTGAACCCATTGGGTAACGCTTTAAACTGCCATAGCTGCCCCATCCAGGTAAATTTCAGGTATCTGCGATGATCCTTGTGAATGGTACTAAATAGTAAACATCTTTAAGATCAATGCTTGCCATGAAGTATCCTTTGGAAATTAGTTGTTTGGCAGTAACAACCGTTTCCATTTTGAAATGTATATACTTAACAAACATATTTAGTGAAGTTAAGTCAATGATGATGCGACATCCACCATCTTTTTTGGGTTTAGTGACGAATATTTGATATGAATTCCAAGGGTTTATTTTTTCCCATGACCCTTTGTAATTAGTCTCACCAGTTCAGCTTGTCCCTCTCATTTCTTTAACGGAGACGGAAAATACCCTCTGGGGTGAACGTTGAACTAGTGGCAATTTTTCTAGTATGAATTGTATTTTGTATCCACTAATGCCATTGAGTATATACTGATCACTCGTGATAGACTCCCGTGCTTCTTAAAACAGGTGTAATCTCCCCCCTGTTAGTATTAAGCCCCTATTTTCTATATGCTGGTAGGAACCAGACCCACCTACCTCCATGGTTATGGGTATTCTTCTGTTTCCTGCGGGTCCAACAAGTCTTGCACGTTGTCTGACGTGGCGGTGATGTTGGGGGGTGGCGCATTTGCCATGGGGTCCACTCTGGGCCCTGGTCTAAAGAAGACTTCCGGGGATAGAATGCGGACCCCGAGCTTTACACCAGTCCCATATGGTAGACGTCGACTGATGGACGCGATGGGGTGCTGCTGCTTAGGAATTATTGTTTTTGGTTTGCTCGTCCCGGGGCCTGCCCTCATGAGACTGAAAGTTTTTTAAGGCCTCTTCCATATCCTTCATATGCTTTGTGAGGTTTTTGCCAAAGAGCAGTGGGTCTGGCTCAGTGGCTGGGGTATGCACAACCCCGCAAATTTAGGATTTTATGGCAGGTCTTATGATTTGTTTACGAAGGTTGTGGTCACCTCCGTATTTGTCCACGGAACGAGCAAACTATGGCTGACGTCAGGAGCCTGAGGATCCGCTGCAGTTTTAGCTCCTGGTTCCGAATATTTGCCCCAACATGCCCCCACTTTTGGCTGTTTACAGCCGGCACTTTAAGGAACTCACAGTTCTCTGGATCTGTATACGTTTCTAAGGCCTCATTGAATACCTCTCCTTTAGGGGCCTGTTGGAGAGGTGGTTAATGCTGGCCGCTGGTTTGGCCTTTAACGGCCTCCTGCACGTGGGGTTGCCACGTAGCGGTCCACCACACCTAGCAGCTCTTCCTGTTCCTGCACCCCTTGCATACTCCCGAGATCTTCAGCCATCGTCCCCTCTTCTTGACCAGCCCAGTCCTGGTAACGAGAGCTACCCTCGGGTAAGGAGGAAGCAATGGGCAGTGCACAAGGCACTGTGGAGGGAGTGCCTGAACTCCCCCTGCGAGAGCGCCCCTCATGAAGCGCGTCTCGCTGGAGCTCCTGCTCCAGGAGCCGCTCCTTGCGGTTCAAGCGGCTGTCTCTCCCCCGGGCAGGTGTAGAGACGTCCCCGTCTGACAAGTCGGAAGCCACCGGCCGGACGCCTCTTCCATGGCTTTACTTCCAGCCCGCTGCTCAGGCGCTAGCGGGCTGGGCTCGGCATGGTGTTGGGGAATAGCGGAGCGCCCGGTAAGCGGTCCTACCGCCTTGTTGCTGCCCCCCCAGATGGAACGTTCCTCCGTGGAGTCGAGCGAGGGACAGGTTTGTCCAAGAGCCTTTCTTCTCTGCCTGAAAAGCAGAAGGCTCTCCTGTGAAAGAAAACCCGACCTCAGAGCTTACCTGACGGTCCGTTCTTTCACCCCGTAGCGGGAGCGCCTGACTCCCGATGCGGCCGCTGTTGCACTGCTGAACGCAATGCAGCGCATGCGTGCTGAGCGGGCTCTTCATGTAGTCACTCACGTGACTCCGAAGTAAAATCCCTATTTTGTGTTCAATTATGCAAAGGCAATCTAAGTGAAACAATACAAATCAGTGTGAAGACCCAATATTGCAAAGGAAAAAACCTGCCAAGATTCTTATTTTAATCCTGTGACATTCCTTAATGAATGTTCAGGCATTAGGTGAAGATAGAGTCAGTTAACTTTGACACATCCTATTCTAAATAATTGACTCAAAATCACTTCCATTACCCATGTTTAAAGATATACAATTAAGCGAGTAATAGAAGAGGAGATTTGGTCAATTGAATGTGGCTGATGGTGAGATTTAAAAAAAACAGTACACAGCAGCAAGGTAGTAATGGTTTGGTCAAGTGGCCAGAAAAAAATAACGTGAGACTCACTCCAACATAATGTGAAGAGATTCTCTTTCACGAATGGAGGGAGAGGCAGGTGATGCAAGGAAATGTACATTACATAATGTGTCACTAGAAAGTGTATTAGTACAGACTAACATAGAAGTTGCATTTAGTTTGAAAGGACATATATGAATGTTGTCCTAATTAATCAAGAAAATAAGAGTCATAACATGAATTTGGCCACAAATGGAATATAGTTTTATATTTTAAATCACCAATGCTAACATGGTGTTGGGAAAGAAAGGAGAATGATTAAAATGTAATTGAGTATTGTGAACAAGTGTTTTTGTTTAATTTCAAAATAGAATTATTGATCAATGATTATTATGATTATTTATTTCCCCCAGCTTCATCCCAAAATTGTGATATCTTTATATCCAAAGCACGAGCGAGTTCATGGCATGCTGAGTAATGTTACATCGTGGCAAATATATAGTGTGGTCGCAACAGCAGGGATGAGAATTCCCAAAGGGACACCAGAATACTGTTGTCAATGCTGTCAGCATCCTTGCAATCCCTCTAGAGCCGACACCTGATTTGCACACATGATGCACGCAGTGAGAACCCTATGATGCCTTGCCAGAAACAGTAGGGTTCAGACGCTGATCCCAGCAGTCTCATGAAAATTTCAAGCTGAATTTACTTAATATGCTTCACTAACATTTTATCATTAATTCAGCTTGCTGCTGATGTCTTGGAAAATAAGTCCTCTAAACCAGTCAACAAACTTGACCATTTGTTTGCAAAACAAAATCTTTTTTTCTCTCTGAGCTAACTAAAATTTGCAAAATAGACTGAGTGTTCCTTTTGTTTTCTAAGAGGGTGTCTGAAAATCACACCATTAAAAATGCAGATTTTTGAATAGTTTTAATAACTGCTGATTGCTTATTTGATGATTAACAAAATGAATGGGAAAGCATTGGTGTTAATTAACTTGACTGAAATTGCATGATCAAAATTAGATGTTAGACAATAACCAGTGAAGGAATAATATTCTTGATTGTAAGTCAATTGGCTATCCAGTAAATAAATAGTTGGAATTCAGAATGTACTTAGAAGGTGCAAAATGTTGTAGCTGTTCTCATATTGTGTGTGAGCACATATAAAGCCTGCTGTATAATATGTTCGGTCTCACTAATTGCAGTATTGCAAATCAAGTTGTAACCCCTATAGCTGTAGCTGTAGATTGCAGAATCTATTGATAATGACATTTCTATTCAGCTATGTAGACACATAATGACTTTGAGGTATTACCGCAAAGAGATTTGACTGAATATATATTTTTTGACAGTGAGGTTTTAGGATGCCCTTATGGATGATCTACATGGTTCTAATACAGTTCGTTAACTATTATCTGATCATGTACAGCCACTGCAAGTCACAATAGTGTTTGAGGCTTAGCGCCTTAGGTGCAAGTGAATTGGTGTTGAATGGGAAATGAAGTAATTTGATGATCACCAACTGTGAAAGTTGCATCAGCCATCCAAACACAAGTCACACTGGAAAATGCCTGGTTAAATATCCTAAATTAAGCAAAACCATCTGGAAATGGCTGCTAGTTGGGAATGTCAGGACGCAGTGAGACACCATTTGTACTGTGTGCATTTCTGGGCACCTAGCTACTGGAAGAATAGTATTAAGCTCAAAAGGATGGATGAAAAAAATCACAAAAATGTCACTGGAACTAGGGAACTTGAATTATAAGGAAAGACTGGACAGCCCGGATCTTTTGTCCCAGGAGGGTATAAGGTTGAAAGATGACCTTAGAAAGGTATATAAAATCATGAGGGGCATAGATCACAGTCCTTTAATCAGGGTATGAGTGTCTGAAACACTCTCTTAAGGGTATAGATTTACTGTGAGAGAGGAACGATTTAAAAGGGAGGTTTTCCATGCAAAGGGTGATGGGCAGAGGAAGTATTAGAGCTGGATAAAATTACAACTTTTAAAAGACATTTGGACAGGTGCGAGGGTATACACGTTTAAAGATATATGGGTCAAAGACAGGCCAAAGAGTCGAGTTCAGGTCGGCACCATCGTTCGAAAGGGCCAAAGAGACTATTTTTGTGCTGGGAATCTCTGATTCCATGGTCATATATGTCATGGCAGTTCATTAATGTTTAATTGTGCAGTGCTAAAATAACACCACTATGCAGTTTAGTTTTTAAGCCATTATAAGTTTAATGTTGACCAAAGCTTTAATACACTACTGTATCCTTACTCTATGTAGATGGATGTACTGGACAGATTGGGAAGAAGAAGAGATAGACAACATGACAGGAAGAATTGAGAGAGCATGGATGGATGGCTCTAATCGACAACTCTTTGTGACAACAATGATGCTTTGGCCTAATGGTTTAACCCTAGACTTGACCACTGGGATACTATATTGGTGTGATGCATACTATGATCATATTGAAAAAATCTTTTTAAATGGCACAGGTAGAATGGTAAGTATGCTTGCGATTTTTAAGTACTGTTTCTAATAATTGTGTAATTCTATGCACACGGAGAATTTAAGAAATGAAGAAACATTTAGACAGGTACATGGGTTGGACAGGTTTAGAAGGATATGAGCCAAACGCAGACAGGTGGAACTGGTGTAGATGGAACATGTGGCCGGCGTTGGCAAGTTGGGCCGAAGGGCCTGTGTCCACGCTGTAAGACTATGACAAGGTACCAAATACAGGTTTTACAAGAAAAGTTTGAATCCACTATCAAAATGTAAATGTTCTCAAAATAAAACAATCAAACATAGCAGAAAATTGAAATATTATTTCAACAATTATCAGGATTAATTTTCCAGAAGGTTTTTGCACCATTTGAATTCTGCCAAAAGAAACAGGTGGTCATAATTTGGCTATTAAAGTTTGACCTTGAAATTCAGCCTTGCAGTGGTATATATTTGGATACTACCCATCTGATCCTCTAATATGGTGAGCAGGTATCATTCATGCTTTATAAAGTGCAATGACACCACTGCAATATAAGCAAATATCAAAATATCATGCCTAGAACAGCAATTAGGTTCATAAATCATATAGGTATTTGTGACCGCCATGGTCATTAGTTTGCCTTTAAGCAGCCATTACCAATGGGCGAACAACAGCGACAGAACCCAGGATAATTACCAGTCCCATATCTCTCCTCCCTGAAGCAAAACTCTGGGGTGACTGCATGGTGTGAGCAAAAAAATAATTTGGCATTATAACATCATGTGATAGGAGTAGAATTAGGTAATTTGGCCCATCAAGTCTACTCCGCCATTCAATCATGGTGATCTATCTCTCACTCTCCAAACCCCATTCTCCTGCCTTCTCCCCATAACCTCTGACCCCCGCACTAATCAAGAATTTATCTCTCCCTGCCTTAAATATATCCACTGACTTTGCCTCCACAGCCTTCTGCGGCAAATAATTCCACAAATTCACCACCCTCTGACCAAAGAAATTCCTCCATCTCCTTCCTAAACGCCCTTTAATTCTGAGGCTATGACCGCTAAACCTAGACTCTCCCACTAGTGGAAATATCCTCTCCACATCCACCCTGCCCAAGCCTTTCACTGTTCTGTATGTTTCAATGAGTTCCCCCCTCATTCTTCTAAACTCCAGCCAGTGTAGGCCCAGTGCAGTCAAACGCTCCCATCCCAACACTCAACTTGATGTCAGGTTGAATGGTGAGATCAATGATATAGCATACATTCAGATATACTGGCATGTGACCTTTCTATAGCATTTGCTCAAGTCTGAGGAGTACTTATCGAGATGGTTCCTACAGTTCTCTTTGGCTATGTCAGCCCAATTTAACTGTATCTGATGTAAACAAAGCACAATATCAGAACCACAAAAAGCTTAACCAGTCCAAAAATACTCAAAGTTTGCACTCTCACGAGGCCATCTTCATTAGTCTGCAATGCTCCTGAAAGAAACTATTAAAATGACTATCACATTTCATGTTGATGTATAATAACTATAAACAATCCAGTTTTGCAAACTGATTATATTTTTTGCTTGTGACCAAGAGATAACATTTTTACAGAATGCTTCTCGTATAAGATATGTATCATCTTTACTGATTTATTATCTTCTGTTATCAGCTTCTATCCAGTTTAACGTTATTTATATTTAGCGCTTACATTTTTTTCCCAATATTTCAGATAGTATATGGCGGCAAGGAAGTGAATCACCCCTTTGGCTTGTCCTATTATGGAACATTTATTTTCTGGACTGAATATACAAATGGATCAATTTTTCAACTGGATTTGATGACAAGAAATGTTACATTGCTTCGAAAGGAAAGACCACCATTGTTTGGACTGAGGATCTATGATGTTCAGCAACAGTTACGAGGTAATATACAAGCTCAATGCTGAACCAGAGTAATTTTTTTAATGATAATTGTGAAAATCCCTGAAAGTAAATTGTCTAGGGATAAGATAGATGCTGTTTTTCATATCCAGCTATTTATTATCACATTTTATAAAAACCTTTAAAAGGATAGCTAAATAAAGTATGAAAATAAGATTAATCTATCATGATTTCGGCACGGACTTGTAGGGCCGAGATGGCCTGTTTCCGTGCTGTAATTGTTATATGGTTATATGGAGCCATTTACAAATGCTATTTAAATGCAATATAAGGCAGTAAACACACAGTAAAGAATCACGTGGGGAATGCTATGATGTATGTGACATTTTCCAAGAGTGGCTGAGCAAACAGCATCATCTTTGATATGTGATATCTGAACAATTTTCTTCAGAAACACACATCACACATGCTGTTTTCCTTTTTCACCTTGTCTTCGCATACAGAAATCTGTAGAAATTGATGCAAATTGAAAATGACCTCACTGCAACTATAATACAGAGAGAAGGACTTTCTTGGAGAAACAAAGAATGAAAATCATAGACTATAGCGAGAAATGTTCAGGTCCTGTTGCTTCACATGTGCAAGCATGGAATATTGGTTTATGAAATAATGAACTATTTAGGCTTCTTGGTGTTTTGTTCTTTTTAGTTTTAATTTTAGAGAAACAGTGTGGAAACAGGCTCTTCGATCCACCGGGTCTGCACTGACCAACAATTCCCGCACATTAACACGAGCCATTTATACCAAGCCAATTAACATACAAACCTGTACATCTTTGGAGAGTGGGAGGAAACCGAAGATCTCAGAGAAAAGCCACGTGGTCATGGGGAGAATGTACAAATTCTGTACAGACAGCACCCGTGGTCAGGATCGAACCCCGGTCTCCGAAGCTGTAAGACAGCAACTCTATTGCTGCACCACCATGTCGACCAATGCAAACTTGTACAATATAAACGTATGCAAATGGACAAAAGGTTTATTCACATTTCTGTAATGATCTCACCTCTGGTATGAAAATGAATATAGTATAAAAAAAATGAAATAGATATTCTCCTATCACTTACAATGCATTTTCCTTTGGAATTATCGTCTGAGCCATATTAAACCCAATCTTTGCTTTCAATAGTCATTACTGCAACTCTTTTTTTGTTCTCTCATCTAATCAATTCAATGATAGCATTGTCCAAGAAACTCTTGCTCCAAATAAGTACAGAAGTGTCCAGTTGAAAATGAAGTTGACCTTGAACTGAACAATATTTTATCCAGCACTTGGTGACTGCAGCATTTTGTGTTTTATTCAAGATTGCAGCATCTCCAGTTCCTTGTGTTTCCAATATTCTGTCCACGTCTGGCTATCTCAGTGCCCATCAGAATTTTTTTCTCCAGTCTATCCAGCAGGATTCCTGTTTGTTCAAGGATCTTCTGCATAAAAAAACTGAGATTATAATCAACAGTAGCATAAAAACCTAACTACAGATGGCTGTGATTTTCAACACCAGACCAGAAAATTAGTTATTTTACACAGAACCTCCTGATTTTAATTAACCTGTTTTCATTGTGATATTTAAAGGACCACACTCTTTCCTCACAGTGATTTGAGATTCCATGCCACTTCAAATGAAAGGGTCATGCAAGTGCTTGGACAGCTGTGCATGTGGAGGCCAAAGTCAAAGTCTTTCTCAACTTCCCAGCTGCTCCTGATCTTTGACACATTGCATCATTTGTTACTCACAGCAGCACTGAAGAGCTAACCCAGTATTAATACTCCAAGAGAAAAGGATGTATCTGCTTTCCTGCACCCCACCGGAGCAGGCAAAGAGCACAAAGATTTCTGCAAAGCAAGCATCTATCTCCAAAGTGCAAGCATCTATCTCCAAAGTGCAAGCAATCATTGACTTCACTCTTTTTCTATGACTTCTTACAGAGATCTTCTTGGGAACCTGCTAAGAGAACCGAGTTATAATTCTGCAGGGTTTCCATAACCCTTTGCAAAAGGAACATACCTTCCACAAACACCAATGGAGTAACATTACCCTCTGACTGGAAGAGCACTACTTATATTTTAGTCCCAAAATGCTGGATTAACTCAGCAGGACAGGCAGCATCTCTTGAGAGAAAGAATGTGACGTTTTGGGTCGAGACCCTCCTTCAAACTGAAATACTAAATTAAAATCACAAGCGCACAATAGTAGGAAAAGAGCATATACCGTACAGGTGAAATGGAGTTAAAGGGGGAGGAGCGTTAGGTATGGGATAATTAGGTTAAGTAATTGGTGTCTTATGATGTCTTGGGCAAGTACGCATGAGCAGGGGAAGACTGGAGGTGGCGTCCTGCAGTAAAGAAGCTTGTATGATTCCTCCCATGTCCGAGCCTTTATTCAAGACTGTTCAAAGCATCTGAATACACAACAATTGGTGACGAGGATAAAAGAACGAATTAAGAACAAGGCCAGCAAGAAGAATCGAAAACAAAAGTTAAAAATAGAAGTAGTATTTGGAAACAAGTGGAACAGCACCAAGCCAAACGGTTTTGAATTGGCGCCAAAAAGAAAAAAGGTAGGAACGGGAAGCAATAGCTCAGGGAAGAGCTAGGAAAACAAGCAGGGGCAGTAAGGGTCACCAAGCACGGTGTCAGCTTACCTGGAATGTATCCAGGGCTGTGCAGCCCACAGCCAAGCCCAAGCAGCAGCCACAGACATCGGGTGGGGGCCTAGTACCGTGAAGGCCACGGACAGGTCCAGAGAAGCCACCGACAAGAGGACCGTGTAGCCCACGGCCAGCCCCAGTAGCAGCCACAGATGTCAGGTGAGAGCCTAGTGCCATGTAGGCCACGGACAGGTCCAGAGAGCCACCGACAGAGGCTGAGTCTTCAGCCCAACCGGGAACAGTCAACCCGGTGGGGGGAGAAAACAGAGAAAGCCCGGTCGGGATCAGAGTCAGCCCGACCGTGAACAGAAAAGCGGACAGGCCCGCGAGGGAAGTTGACTTGCGGCTAAAACTTGAACAGTATAATCTTAGAGACTGTCCTAAAAACTGCCGCGATCGCCAGCAAAGGCATGCAGGACTGATTATCTACAGCACCCGATTGGCAGCCGGTTTCAACTGCTAAAAGACTAAACTGTTAAATACCTTAAGACCTACAACATCCAAATGCCTTCAAAGTAATGGCTGAAGCAATAAATCAAGTGGAACTGTAAATTAATTGCTGAATCTGCCAAAATAAAAAGGGAAAAAAAAAAAAATGGAAAAGAAGTGTTTGGTCATTGAGTGAAATCCAGTTCATCATTTCGGGGTGGATAAATCAGATTCCTTTCAAGCGGGGAATCTGCACAAAAACATTAGAAGACTTGACACTAATATTTTCCAAATGTAGTGTCTCGGACATGTTTGCAATCACCATCTTAACAGTAGGGACTGATGTGTGTTTCCAAAATTTAAGTATTAGTATTTTCACCGTTATCAGGCCATAATTAAGGGACCGTCTTTGAAATAATGTTAGCTCAGAGCAGGCTTCTGACAGACGTACCTAGAGTGATCAGTTCCGTGTCGGGGTCCAATTTTATTTTAAGTATTTTAGAAAAAAATTCAAAAATTCTGCTCCAGAAATTATGTAACTTTATACAAGAGGCAAAATAATGGGTTATAGTTGTTTCCTGAAGGAGATATTTATCACAAATAGGAGAAACATTTGGGCAGATCTTATTCAGTTTAGACTTTGAATAATATAGTCTGTGCAGTATTTTAAATTGTATTGGCGAATGCCTGACGTTAAGAGAACAGTTGTGTATACATAGAAGATTTTCCTCCCAGCTGTCTTTTAAAATTGTCAGGCCGCGTTCATCTTCCCAAGCTCGTCTAATTACTTCAGACGATGGGGTTTGTATATTTAAAAGGGTATTATAGAGGTATGATATTAACCTGTTTGAATCTGAGTTTCTATTCATACAGTCGTCTAGTATGTCTGGAACCATATGTTGAAAGTCTTGGGTATATGATTTCAGATAGTCTCGTATTTGAAGATATCTAAAGTATTGGCTACCTTTCAGATGATATTTCGACTGTAATTCTTGAAATGAGAGAAGAGTTCCCATCTCATAAATATCTCCCAGTTTTTTAATTCCTGATCTTTCCCAGTGTGTGACGTCTTGTCTAAAATGGACGGCTTAAATGAGGGATTATTGGCAAGTGGTGAGGGAAGAGATAAATTTCTCAGTTTAAGGGTTGACTTCACTTGTTTTCAAATTCGAAGGGTACGATGGATAATCGGATTTTTCTCATATACCTTTTTCTTCAAATTTATTGGAGAGAAGAATCGCACCTGTATTAAAAGATGAACAATCTTCTCTCTCCATTATTAACCATTTTGCCTGTTGCCATGTGTTGTCCATCCAATAGATTACGTTTTTAATATTCGTTGCCCAGTAATAGTAGAAAAAATTGGGTAGAGCCAATTCGCCAATTTCTTTGGGTTTACATAGATGTCGTTTATGGATTCTGTGTGTTTTATAATCCCAAATAAAGTTTGTGATCAGAGAATCGAGTGATTTGAGATTCCATGCCACTTCAAATGAAAGGGTCATGCAAGTGCTTGGACAACTGTGCATGTGAAGACCAAAGTCAAAGTCTTTCTCAGCTTCCCAGTTGCTCCTGATCTTTGACACATAGCACCATTTGCTACTCACAGCAGCACTGAAGAGCTAATCCAGTATTGATACTCCAAGAGAAAAGGATTTATCTGCTTTCCTGCACCCCACCGGAGCAGGCAAAGGGCACAAAGATTTAACTGCAAAGCAAGCATCTATCTCCAAAGTGCAAGCAATCATTATCTTCACTCTCTTTCTATGACTTCTTACAGAGATCTTTTTTTTAGATTAGATTAGATTTCCTTTATTGTCATTCAGACCTTTCGGTCTGAACGAAATGCTGTTGCCGAGTATTTTCTTCAATTTCTTCAATCAATTTCGGGAACTTGCCAAGAGAACCGAGTTATAATTCTGCAGGGTTTCCATAACCCTTTGCAAAAGGAACATACCTTCCACAAATATTAATCTGCAGTAACATTACCCTCTGACTGGAAGAGCACTACTTATATTTTAGACCTAAAATGCTGGATTAACTCAGCATGACAGGCAGCATCTATTGAGAGAAAGAATGTGATGTTTTGGGTCGAGACCCTCCTTCAGACTGATGATCTCAAGGGTCTTGACCCGAAACGTCACCCAGTTACTCCAGCATTTTGTGTCTATCTTTGGTTTAAACCAGCATCTGCAGCTCCTTCCTACACTACTTATATTTTGGTGTGTTGCTTTAAAGTTTGACTGCCCAGATCAGAGTTGATAGGCTAAAACAACACTGTGTGGCATAACACAGAATACATAGACAATGCTATTCAATTAACCTTGATTTGAAGATTGTGATCTTTATGGGACTTTAGTTTAGAGTTTAGAAGAGTGAGGATTCAATTAATTTCAACAAACAAGACGCTTGATTGATTGTGTACATAATGAGAAGTTTTAACTAGGAAGATTCATGAACAAGGGCAACATACAGTAGCTACAAGATAAATGATTAATCATTTAAAACTTAAATGCATAGAAACTTCTCTCAGGAGATGGTAAATCTCTGGAATTCTCTGTCCCCGGGGCTGGTGGGACAGAGCATATGGAATATATAAGGTAGAGGTTGACAAATATTTGAAAATTTGAAAATTTGAAGTATAAGAACAGGCAAGAAACATAGTTGAGGTCAATATTACTCAGGCTTGATCAGATTGAATGGCGGGACAGGATTGAAGAGCTCAGTTGCCTATTTGATCTCCTATCTTCTTGTGTTTTGTGCTCATTACCACAATGTTGGTTACTATCATTAAAGTGCAGTGATGCCATTTTTAAACCCTAATATCCCATCAGAATCAGAATCAGAATGCTTTATTGTCATTGCATGTGTCACATACAACGAGATTACTGTGTCTCTCCATTTAAAAGAACTTCAAACATTCACATACTCATACTTTTTACACTCCCTCCCTCCCCAAACCCACCCATGGATTCACATTTACATAAATTAACTGTCTCCCACCCCCCCACCCCCCCCCCTCCTTCCCCATCTCCTTCAACCACCAATCTTGTCTCACACCACTAAGATTACCAGCCCCTGCCTCTTCATCGATCAGCTCCCCAACACACACCAAAACCTAATAATAGGAATCTGTTGGTTCTCATCTGGGCTGCCAAGATCTCTTAAAAATAAATTGGTCACACATGCAGATGAGTGAGGAGTTTAATGCTTCCTCACTTTAAGTCTTTGATAACTGTAACAACTTACTTTTTTGCTTTGAACAGTTGCATCAGATGTCGCTTATCTGTGGAGGTGTATAATTATAATGACATCTTTATGCAAATAGATTTGTTGCCAGAAACAATTTTTGAACAAAGAAACAGCATCAAATGTTTACATTTCTGAATTTAAGGAATAATCTCTTTGTGAACATTGTTCCAGTGCGTTCTCCTCACTGACTGAACCGATATAAATGTGTAAAAAGTTGTGCTAATTTTTTTTTTCTTTCTTGGTGTCTTAAACTTTCACCACTGTAATTTTTTAGCTTTCATTTATTTTTAAGCTTTAGCATTAGGAATTGATATTTGAATCTCGTGCTTCTATTTTTTATCCTGTCGGTTTCATTCTGTGCTTATCAAAGGAGTGGATGGGAAACATTTTGATTCTTAAATACACTGGCAATTATGGTATGACTGAGTGCAGAGTAAAGCTCCATTTAATAATGATACAGTGCCAGATTCTGAATAGGAATCCTCCTGCACAGTTTGACATTTAGTGATATTATCAATATAGTGGAACTTCAACTTAAATTAAGGTTGGTTCTATTCCGCATGCTTAGGTCCACGCGGACTTCGATAATGACAAACAAAATATATTTTACATGGGACTTTCTCTGTCGGCAGATAGGGAAAGCTTCATCCTATCGATGTGGAATGGATTAAACCCCAGTCGCATATGTTCAAGGCTTGTCTACAATCTTGCTGTTCTCCACAGTGCCCTTCAAATTCATCTCACATTAAGTTTGTCATGAAAAGACACATTTAATAAGATCATCGGATAAGTAGGCATGCAATGAGCTCGGCATTACCTCATTGGAGAGTATTGTGATCAGGGAATTATAAATCTGTCCTGACCATTGACACCACTCCAAACTTTTTGCTCTATTTACTTAGTTACTAAGTACATGTGACTATGGTGTGCACTTTCATAATCATTATTTTTGTAAAGCTGCCAACAAGGAGCTCCACTTATTTGTTTACATATATCAAACTCTTATTTTGTTATCTTGCCATTAAGCTTCTAAGCTACACATAACAATACTTTTTATGTAAAACATTCCTATGGCCCCTATTTTCCACAGATGTGTTAACACATTTTTTTAATATTTTGCAAGGAGCCGGGTACTTCCAAATACAATTGTTAATTGACTAGAAAAGAATCTCTCACCTCAAAGTAATGTTCTCTCTCAGAATGTTATCAATTTTGCTTTGCACAGTGTTCCTCCAGACTTTTCTTGCAAGCTGGAAATTTACCATTCTGTATGGTCGTTCCCCTCACTGCAATGCTTAGTTTTTGATTGATTGCAGAGAAATGATAGGCCAGAGTATCTGGGAGCTGAGGACCCAAAGTACTACACTCAAGTACCTAGGGATCACAGGGATCACAGTGATCAGAACAAATTTGAAATGAACTCAAATGTCAAATCCCAAATGAGGGATTGGAGTTGGTGAGCTGGGGGTGGAGGGATGGTAACATGCAGATGTTCAGCTTTGAATTACAGAAGAATGAAGGCAGCGGAAGAGCAAATCAAGTGGAAGGACGAATCAGGACTGGTAATTGGAAAGGATCAATACCAAACATTCTATCTGGTGCCAGAAGTCTACACAATAGAATCATAGAATTGTACAGCAAAGAAACAGACCTTCTGACTCACCTTATCAATGCTGACTGTGCTGCCTGTGCTGCCTGTCTGCACTAATCTCACGTCTTCATTAAGTGCCTATCCCACTTGGGCGACCTAATCCGCGTGTCCAGAAGAGTGCCTTCGACCTTCAAGCTCGAGTGCACTCCCCTGGAAAGCCTCGAGCTGGATCGACCGGCCATGTTGAAACCGCGAGCTAGATCGACCGAACCACGAGCTGCATCGACCGACCGCGCGTGCACACACACACACACACACACACACACACACACACACACACACACACACACACACACACACACACACACACACACACACACACACACACACACACACACACACACACCGCGAAGGTGGGGACAGAGAAAGCGGAGGAGCCCTGTCTGCGCGATGAAGAGGAAGGTAAACGGCTGCCACAGAGTACAGTAAGTCCTGTAGAGAGTGCGGGGGGGGGGGGGGGGGAGAGAAGGGAGACAGAAGGGGAGAGAAGGGAAGAGAAGGGGGGGAGAAGGGGAGAGAAGGGGAGGAGAAGGGGAGAGAAGGGGGGGGGGGGGGGGGAGAACCAGTGGAGACACTTTTAAGAAATTTAATAAAGTTAACAGGCATTTTACGTACCGGTAGGTCTTCCTAGGTCGTGAAACTCCAATGAGCCAATAAAAATGCCCAGTCAGCGAAGGAGATGGCCGACGGCTGCCTTCGAGTGCTTGTAAGTAAATAGCAACCCCTCTCCACTTCACTACGAGTGAAATAGACCCATGCCGACCAAATTTTACTCGCGGAAAGATTTTCAAATCCTGAAAAATGTTCTGCGACCTAGCTGAGGCCGTGGGTAGGCGGGAACCTCCCTCAAGCATGAAGGAGAGTTCCAGCCACCTCATATGACCTCCTAGGACCTTGTGTCGACCATGCTGTGCGTTTGAGTTCGCAGCTTAGGACGCCGGTGGGACAGGCCCTTTACACTTATCATGCCTTTCATATCTAAGTAGCTATCCAGTGCCTTTTAATTATAATTGTATCTGCCTCTACCACCTGTATTGGCAGCTCATTCCAGATAATAACCACCATCTGTGTGAAAAACATACACCCAATATCTCCTTACATTTTTCTCCCCTCACCTTTAACCTATGGTCAACAGTCCAAGACACCACAATCCTGGGAAAATTACTATTCAAAATATACCCCTTCTTTTATAATCCTCTATAAATCATCTCTCAACCTCCTACATTCAAATTAAAATTTGCTCTCCAATTAAAGCAAAATCTTGATTACTCATTTTTGCACGATAACTGCTTCCTGCAATGTGGTTACCAGAACTGTACACAATACTTTTGTGGAAGCTACACAATGTTTTATTCAGTCCAACATAGGGTCCCAACTATTATATTCAATGACTTTCTTATGAAGTCAACAAACCAAATACCTTAATTACACTATCTTCTCAAATTGCCAATTTCAGTGAACTATGGATTTGCACCCTAATAATCCCCCGTGTATTAAAAATTAGGTTCTCCGTATGATTACCAAAATTTGATTTCCCAAATTGCATTACTTCACACTTGTCCATATTTAATTCTACCAACCACCATTCCACTCAACTTTCTGATTTATGTCCTGCTGTGGATTCGGAAAACCACCTTTGCTCTTTATAACTCCACTCATTTTCATACCAATTTTCATGCTGTTCAGACCATATATCAATAATGTTTTATTATTAATGTTTAATGTTTTATGTCTCATTCTTAACTGTCACTGTATGTCATGTTGTCACTTGTGGGCGGAGCACCAAGGCAAATTCCTTGTATGTGAATACTTGGCCAATAAACTTATTCATTCATTCATTCATTATATATTCTTATCCAAGTCATTTATATATATTACAAACAACAAAGGTCCCAGCACTGATTCTTGTAGTACATCAATTATTACAATTTTTCACATAAACATCCATCGGGACGACAGATGGCACAATGGGCTCAGTGTTCGGCTGGCGACCGGAAGGTAGCCGGTTCGAATCCAGCTTGGATTGCTTACTGTCGTTGTGTCCTTGGGCAAGACACTTCACCCACCTTTGCCTGTGTGTGAATGTGTGTGAGTGATTGGTGGTGGTCGGAGGGGCCGTAGGTGCAGATTAGCAGCCACGCTTCCGTCAGTCTGCCCCAGGGCAGCTGTGGCTACAGAA
Source organism: Amblyraja radiata (assembly GCF_010909765.2). Classification (NCBI taxonomy): domain Eukaryota; kingdom Metazoa; phylum Chordata; class Chondrichthyes; order Rajiformes; family Rajidae; genus Amblyraja; species Amblyraja radiata. The sequence goes on along the minus strand of NC_045962.1, from coordinate 65,004,510 downwards.
GTAGCTCACCACCACCTGAGTGTGACTGAGGAGTGTATGAATAATGCGATGTAAAGCGCCTTGAGTATTCTAGAAAGGCGCTATATAAATCCCATCCATTATCCACTACTGTCCGCTGGCTCCTATCACCAAGCCAATTTTGGATCTAGTTTGTCCAAAATGCATTGAATCTCTTTGGCAACCTTCTGCAAAGCATACCATGCAGAACCTTGCCAAAAGTTTTACTAAAACATCCATCCACCACTACCCTCTGCTTTCTATCACCAAGCCAATTTTAGATCTATTTTGCCAACATTCATCGGATCCCATTTGCCTTAACCTGCTCATCGTACCACGCAGAACCTTGCCAAAAGCTTTACTGAGGTCCATCTACTCCTCTGTCTTCATCAAATTACTTTGTTACCCTCTAAAACAACTCCATCAGATTTTTGAGACATGATCTCCCCTGTACAAAATATTCATCACTATTCTATCCCTTTCCAAGTGAGAATAAATCAAATATTTCAGAATCTTCTTAAACAACTTCTCTATGACTGATGGAAGGCTGTAGTTGGGATTAATTGGGATGTTCTTAAGTCATCCATAACATATATTGGAATTGTTGAAATTGTTATGTAAAATATTCAAATTCAGATCATGCACATAATGATAGGAACATTTTATGAGCTTAGTATTGTGCAGTGCAATAAACTAACCCAATAACACGGTGCAATAGGCAGAATGAAGTTTATTCAGAACATGGTGTAGGTTGGCTGTTTTTTTGCAATTTATGGTCTGATGCATGTTTTGGTGTTGAAAATGTATTTGCTTATGCTGCTATTTTTGTGCTCTATTCAGATGATTACACTTTCCTACAGGATTGCTTTTGTATCTAGAAGTAGAGAGGTAAGACAGAAAGGAACAGAAAGTAAAAGAGGTCATAGAGTGATACTTTAGCCCAACGCCCACACCGGCCAACATGTTCCAGCTACGCTAGTCCCACCTGCCTGCACTTGGTCCATATCCCTGCAAATTTGTCCTATCCATGTACCTGTCTAACTGTTTCTTAAAAGTTGAGATAGTCCCAGCCTCAACTACCTCCTCTGGTAAATGCTTGTTCCATGCACCCACCACCCTTTGTGTGAAAAAGTTACCCCTCAGATTCCTATTGAATATTTTCCCCTTCACATTGAACCTATGTCCTCTGCTCCTCGATTCCTCTACTCTGGGCAAGAGATTCTGTGCATCTACCCAATCTATTCCTCTCATGATTTTATACTGTACACTTTATAAGATCACCCCACATTATCCTGCTCTTCAAGGAATAGAGACCCAGTCTACTCAACCTCTCCCTATAACTCAGACCCTATAGTCCTGGAAACTTCCTCATGAATCTTTGAACTCTTTCAAGCTTGACAATATCTTTCCTATAACATGGTGCCCAAAATGAACACCATGCTCTAGATGCGGTCTCACCAACATCTTATACAACTGCAACATGACCTCCCAACATCTATACTCAATACTCTGACTGATGAAGGCCAATGTGCCAAAAGCCTTTTTGACCATCTTATCTACCTGCGACTCGACCTTCAAGGAACTATGCACCTTCACTCCTAGATCTCTCTGCTCTAGAACACTCTTCAGAGGCCTACGATTCACTGTACAGGTCCTGCCCTTGTTAGACGTCCCAAAATCTAACAACTCACACTTCTCTGTAACACCTCACACTTCTCAGGTCATAAAGACAGAGGCCAAATCCACAGCAGCTATACAGGGAGTGCTTCTTCTGCATCAGATTCTTGAAGTAGTAATAACTCACATTAAAGCGTATCAATTAGAGCCTGTTACAGCCACAAACTGAGCCTCATGATCAAACTTTGGGCAGTTTGTCAATTGTATTTTGTGGACTCTTCACATAAACTCTGGAAGGTTATTAAATACATCCACTCCTTGTTGCTTGTCTGATAAAGTCGCACTAATTGCAAAGTAATGCACTTTAATTTCCAAAGCACAAAGTCCTGCATCTGATTTGATTGATTTAATTGATTATAAGTTAATTCAAGCCCTTTTGCCCAAGTTAATGCCGACTACTGCTCACACTGGTCGTATGTTATCCCACTTTTGCATCTACTCAGTGCATACTGGGGGGCAATTTACAGATGCTAATTAACCCACAAACTTGCACATCTTTTGGGGGAAAAACACAGAGGCCCTGGACGAAACCCATGCGATCAAAGGGAGAATGTGCAAACTCCACAGAGATAGCACTCAAGGTCAGGAATATGCCCATCTTTCTGGTGCAGTGAGGCAGTAACTCTATCAGTTGAACCATTGTGTCATCCTGGGGATTTGCTTCCTGAGATTTTGGCTGGTGCACAAAGAATAAATCAATATCATTCCATTGTATTTCATATCAGGAAGGATATTCAGGAAGAAATGTAGAGGGAAGAAGCCAATGATGTGTAATGTGAGTTAGATACCAATCTGTACTTAAGCATTGGTGCATGGTATGTACCTGAGTAATCACAGGGGCAGTACTTGTCAGAGTGTGAAGTGAGTACATTATAGCAGAGTGTTTCTTCAGTGAGGAAGAGACCAGGATAGTTTATTGCCTCATCATTTCAAGTAGTAGCTGAAGAGAATCACAAATGTTCTCCAATGTTATTTGTTAAAACTTATGTCAAGAGAAGTCAGCTGAAGAAATCAAAATGGTAGTAACTTCCTTTTGATACATAGGACAGTACACCAGAGGAACAGGTCATTTTGCTCACAATGTCTGTGCCAAACATGATGCCAAGTTAAACTAATCTGCGCCTGCATGTCATCCATATCTCTATCCTCCTTGCATACCCATGGGCCTGGTAAATGCCACTGTTATATCTGCCTCCAGCACCAACCCCTGGCAATCTCCTTTAATCTTTGCCCCCTCACCTTAAAGCTATGCCCTCCAGTCTTTAACATTTACACCCTGGGGAAAAAAGTTAAATCTCACAAGCTGGGTAAATTACTTGTTTTTTTTTTAGAATCAATAAGTGCTTTTCAGATTGAGAAATGTTTGCTTGCTTATGTTTGTGAAACAATTTATTCTGGAATTTGCTGTCCATTTAGTTTTTGAACATTGGAAGTACCTCATGCACTCTGTGCATTTGAATCACTATATTACTGTCCCATAAGTATTCTCAGACATTGTTTCATTGGAAACATCAAGATGGCAACATGAAACTGTAACATTTTCGAACATACAAAAGGCTTTCAGTTCTTAGTATACACTGTTCAACAAAGCAATGTATTGGCAAACAAAATTGGCATTAGGATAGAAAATTGGCAGTAGGATTGTTTTGCAAGCAACCCTCACCTTGACCATCATTTAAAGTATTCACCTTCCCATTTTCTGTCAAGAATTCTAAAGATACTATGAAAGCTACAATGAATTGGAAATATTCTTTGACCAAATATAAATAATTAAGATTTGTCAAATATAAAAGTAGGCGAGAAGCAAGGAACTGCAGATGCTGGTTTATGGAAAAAAATGCTGGAGTAACTCATCTGATCATATAATAAAATAGGCTACGCACATTCATGATAAATTCTGTGTTTTATCATTACAGTAAAGGGTCTTGACCGAACATGTCGCTTACCTATGTTCTCCAGGAATGCTACTTGAAATGCTAAATTACTCCAGCACTTTGTTTCCTTTTTTTGTAAGGAAGCACCTGCAGTTCCTATTTTTTTACAGTAACATGGAAGTTTCTCATGTGGTTAGCTGGATAATGAAATAATCTTGAGATTTTGTCATATTTATCCGTGGCAACATAATGGATTTGTTACCAACTTTATTAATAAGTTAAGAGCAAGGAAAATAAATCAACATCCAAAAAATGAAGGTACACAAAAATGCTGGAGAAACTCAGCGGGTGCAGCAGCATCTATGGAGCGAAGGAAAGAGGCAACGTTTCGGGCCGAAACCCTTCTTCAGACTGATGAGGGGTGGGGGGGGGGGGCGGGAAGAAGAAAGGAAAAAGGAGGAGGAGGAGCCCGAAGGCTGAGGAAGGGGAGGAGACATGAAGGCCTAGTAATTTAGAAAGTAAGAAGAATAGCTTCTGCTATTACTTAGCACCTTTAAGGGGCTGTCCCACTGCGGCGACCTAATTGGTGAGTTTAGAAGAATTTAGGAGAGTTTGAAAAAGGGTCATGTTGAAGACCTCCTTCGACTATGTAGAAGACCTCCTTTGACCTCCTTCGACTATGTTGAAGACTAGCTTCGACTAGCTTCGGGAAAATTGGACACCAAATAGTGGAGAGTGGGATGCAAGCAGAAGCCACCACGTGGCGCATGCCAGGCAATGCTGACGACAGAAACTGTACCACAGTGACTGACTGAAGTAGCCAATTCTGCAACCACCAGCCGTCAACTGTCACTGACCGACCGGAAAGACGTGATATAGAAGATGGCCGGACACGAGGAAGAAGTGGAGAGTGAAGACGACCTCCTTCGATCTCCTTTGACCTCCCTTTGACTATGTTGAAGACTATCTATGACTACCTTCGACTACCTTTGATTACTTTCGACTACCCTCGATTACCTATGAATAACATGCCAACCTACTATGACCTACTTCGACTAAACCTACGAGTAAAAAAAATATTGATTTTTTTCCATGGCGATCTTTTTTTACTCGCAGGGATTTTTCAGCATGTTGAAAAATACGCCGCAAACTAGCTGAGGCCTCGAGTACACGGGGACTATTCTCGAGCATGAAGGAGAGTTACAAAGACCTCCTAGGATCTTGTGTCGACCATGCTGCGAGTATGTCAAGGGCAAACTCTGCTAAACTCGCCAATTAGGTCGCCGCAGTGGGACAACCCCTTTAATTCACTAAAAATGTTCTACATTTCACCACAATGTTATGAAACAAAAATATTGCTCAGCCATGTAAAGGGATTCTACAAAGGATATTCTAAATTTTGTTTAAAGAATTAGATTAAAAAAAAAGAAAAAAAGTATAAAGAGAGTGAGAGCATTGGGGAAATGATTCTAATGCTTAGGAACTTGCACCAAAAGGTACCACTGAAGGACCAGAGACACAAGGAGTTGCTGTGATGGGGTAACTCGGCAGGCTGCATCTCTGGAAAACATAGACCGGTGACATTTTGGGTCAAGACTATATGGCCAATATAGATAACTGGCATCTCCAGCTACAGAGCTGGAGAAGATTAACAAGGGATGGGTGTGACCATTGGAGTGGAAAAGACCAAAAACATAACACCAAACTCCTCTAATATTTGATGAGATTGGACTTTAATTCCAAAGCAGAAAATGTGGAATTTCTGAGCAACACAGCTCACACAGTGTGAGCCAAGTTGAATTGGACATTAAAGGTCATAATGCAACACTAAATTATATAGGTGTCCTGACTTTGATTTAAAATTAAGGTCTGCTTCATTGGCAAATAATTTATTTCCATATACGCTTGTTAATTACACCATGGAATTTTAACACTGAATAGGAAAATAAATGAGAATTTAAGAATTTAGGGCATTGATTCATCTATTTCTGATATGTGGATACAATTTTAAATGTATTTAAATAAGTAAATCAACTTCTTATTTACCCCTGGCAACTGATTCTAATTACATGTGGATGCAATTTTTATTTTTATTTAAATCCTCTGAAATAGATGTGCATAACAAGTGCCCAAATATTTAAACTACAGTGTGTTAGTTAACATATTGACATTAAAGTGGAAATATTGTCACAGCAATTCAGAAAAGTGAACGGTGACAGAAAGGTGGGACAAAAATTGTACGATTAGTAAACAAGGAATTTGTGCCTTATGCAAGAGTTTTATATCATTCTGACACATTTCTGGATGAGAAATAGGTTGTCATGATATCTGATACTAGGATGGCAATGGGGCAGATAATAATGCAGGGATTTCGAGGATTATCTTGAAAACTGATACTTACAAATATGGAGTTAGAGGAAAAAATAATGAATGGGAAGTTTTGGAAACATCCATACTGATAACAGAATAATTTCTCGCCTTATCTAAATTTAAATCAACTTCCAGTGAAAAAATACTGTTCAGATGTAGACACAAAATGCTGATGTAACTCAGCGGGTGAGGCAGCATCTCAGGAGAGAAGGAATGGGCGACGTTTTGGGTCGAGACCCTTCTTCAGACTGTTATATTTATATATAATATCAGAGAAATGTCTATTTTACTGCTGTGTGAACCACAGCAGTATATGAATGAACCACAGCAGTAAAATATAAAGTTCTCTGATTTATAGCGGAATAATCAGATTATTTTGACATTTCACATTGTCTTTACTGTGGAAACATAATGGATTTAGTATCATCCCGGTTGATGTCAGGAAAAAGTAAACAACGTATGTTCGAATAATATAATCCTTCTTGCACCTTAAATTTGCCATCAGATAGATTATGGAAACAGTTCTCACTCTTTGAGTTCTTCCTGATATATCAATGTTCAATTTACTTTTGCTAATTTCCATTTATACCCTGCAGGATGTTTGAAATAATTTGCTGTTGAAAAATTCATTGAGAGACTATTTTCAGTTTCCATTGCTTAAGCACCTTGTGCTAAGCCTGCTTATTCACAAAAAGGTTTTATTGGTCTGATGAGGCTTGAGATTACACATTCTTCCTGGATTTTTCATGATTGTTTCAGATGACATGTAGATTTCATGTGGATATGAAATACGAATTGATTTGATTTGCTGAAAAATAAATAGAATCTCATCTAAGTAATCAGACACGTCTTTTCAAATTCAATTTGTAATACAAGGACATGACAGCCAGAGTTGTACTCTCAATTGTCTTCAATTCTGTGTGCATTAAAGAAAAAAAGACAAAAGTGGAAATGTCTTCCACAATGATAAATGGCAAAGTACAAATGCAATTTCCATCCATAGGTTTCATGGAAAATGTTATTTATGGTTATCTGCAACAGCAAATTACTGTTATTCTTCCCACCCAAAAGAACATTTAAGAAAGTGCATTGAAACTATGCAACCATGAATGAAAAATGTTCTAGGCATTCTAAATGGAAATTCAGGACACCAAAAATGAGTTCATGGTCAGAATGATAGAGTTTTCTTATGTTTCTGGAATAAAAACAGAAAATACAGCAAAAATCTTGGCAGCTCAGCATAATCTGTGGAAAGAGAAGCATAATGTTTAGGGTCAAAGACCTTTTATCAGAACTGAACACATATCTGTAAGAATGTCTAAATATGTGGAATACAATAATATGGGAACAATGGACATTTTCTCTTCAATCTACACGTAGCTTGTCAAAAGGACAATACAAAATACACTTTATAATTAAAGTTTTTGGAATCTGTATTTCATTATATTTGATAACAGTTTCAATGAAATAGCTGGAAGGAAACATTCCCTTATTCATTACTTAGAAACATAGAAACATAGAAAATAGGTGCAGGAGTAGGCCATTTGGCCCTTCGAGCCAGCACCGCCATTCAATAAGTTAATGGCTGATCATCTATAATTAGTACCCCGTTCCTGCTTTTTCCCCATACCCCTTGATTTCTTTAGCCCAAATAGCTAAATCTAACTACCTCTTGAAAACATCCAGTGAATTGGCCTCCACTGCCTTCGGTGGCAGAGAATTCCACAAATTCACAACTCTCTGGGTGAAAAAGTATTTCCTCATCTCAGTCCTAAATGGCCTATTCCTTATTCTTAAACTGTGACCCCTGGTTCTGGACTCCCCCAACGTCGGGAATATTTTTCCTGCATCTAGCCTTTCAAATCCTTTAAGAACTTTATATCTTTCTATAAGATATCCTCTCATCTTTCTAAATTCCATTGAATACAATCCCATTCGACTCATTCTTTCATGTCAGTCCCACTATCCCAGGAATTAACCCTGGTGAACCTACACTCCCTCAATAGCAATAATGTCCTTCCTCATTTTAGGAGACCAAAACTGCACACAATACTCCAGCTGCAGTCTCACCAGGGCCCTGTACAACCTTGCTCCTCAACTCAAATCCTCTTGCAATGAAGGCCATTAGTTTTCTTCATTGCCTGCTGTACCTGCATGCTCACTTTCTGTGACTGATGTACAAGGACACCCAGGTCTTGTTGCACCTCCCCTTTTCCTAATCTGACACCATTCAGATAATAATCTGCCTTCCTGTTCTTACCACCAAAGTAGATAACCTCACATTTATCCATATTATACTGCATCTGCCATGCATCTGCCCACTCACCAAACCTATCCAAGTCACCTGCAGCCTCATAGCATCCTCCTTGCAACTCACGCTGTCACCCAGCTTTGTGTCATCCGCAAACTTGAAGATGTTACATTTAATTCCCTTGTCTATTTGTAACTATGTCAAAGATGAGTGGGCGTAGTTTTGTCAATGGGGGAATATCTAAAGGAGACGTGCAGGGCAACTTTTTCTCCACGGAGTGGATGAGTGGAACGCACTGCCAGGGGTGGTGGTGGAAGTAGAACCAATAGCGGTGTTTAAGATGCTTTTAGATAGGCACATGGATATGTAAGGAATGGAGGGATATGGATCACTTGCAGGTTACTTTAATTTGGCATAATTCTTGATACAGATATTGTGGGCTGAAAGTTCAATATGCTTTGTTGTACTGAAAATACAGCCTGTGTTTATGAAAGTAGGAAGGACTTATTGCCCTTAGCACAAGGTTAAAATCTTCACAGGGATTCCTTAAAATCATAGCACAGGGACGAATTTAAAGTAATTGGCAGAAGGATTAGATGGGAGAAGGGAAAACATGTTTATATTCAAAGGATACTAAGGGTTTGAAACCTGAATGAATTGTGAAGGCATAAACTATCATGGTATTTTGATGTGCATTTGAAGAGTCATGATTACCAAGCTTTTGGTCTTAGTACAGGATTAAAGGTATATTTGTTTCAATAGCAGATAAAATGGGTCAAATGGTCCCATTCCAATTCATAAATTTTATTTTTATTTCATGAACACAATTCATATCAATTCTTTACAATCATGAGAATGTGAAGGAAAGGTCTATTTTTAATGGACTGCTTGTGCAGCAGAATGTTGGTGCTAATGAAGGATTATTATGTGAGATGTACTGCGGCGGCTCGACTTATGTTGCAGCTGCCCCTACAGCCTGTCTGTCTTTTTAAAATGTTTTTGTCTAGTTAAATGTAGTTCGTGTTTTCTTTAATACTGTTTTTAACTGTGTATATGTGGGGGGGGGGGCGGGGGGGAGGGGAAAACTTAAAAAAATCTCTTCCCTGCACGGGAGACCAGAACTTTTCCCTGTCTCCGTTGTCGTTGGGGCCTAGTACCGTGGAGCGGCCTCCAACCGGAACGACCTGGGGGCTCCAGTCGCGGAGCCTGCGGACTACTCACCATCGTGGGGCTGGCCGGCTTCGGAGCATGGGGAGCGGTGTTGGCTCGTTGCTGCGGCCTGACTCCGGAGCTTGGAGGCTCCAGCTGCAGACCTGTGGACTGTGATATCGGGAGCTCGCGGGTCCGGGTGGGAGACCGCTTTTCGAAGCTCCCGCAACATAACTTCACCAGCTGTTGCAGGGTTGTAACGACCCGGAGCGGGGCCGTACATCGCCCGGCGCGGCTTTAATGGCCGCAGGACATTCCAGCGCCCGCCGGGGGCTCCAACTTTGTGACTTTTGGGCCTGGAGCGGGGCCGTCCATCGCCTGGCGCGGCCTCAACGGCCATGAGACTTACCATCGCCCGCCTGGGGCTTCAACATCGGGAGAGAAATGGTGCAGGGGAGAGAAAAGACTTTGCCTTCCTTCACCGTGAGGAGAAGATTCACTGTGATGGATGTTTGTGTAAATTTAATTGTTTGTGTGTCTTGTGGGAATTGTTTTGTTTGTATGGCTGTGGAAACTGAGTTTCATTTGAGCCTCACTGCATAAAAATACTGAATTGAATTGTATTGAATTGAAGAGCTTGCAAGCAATAGTTGTTGATCATGAGATCTTCCTTCCTGCACACATGTCGAAGTACATCATCGATATCATGCCAATTATTCTACCTCAAAGTTATTTTGTGCACAGTGCTCGGAGGTGATTTTTAGAGATGATGAAATCTTGTATACATTCAAAGCTTCCCAACATCCTTCACATTTGGGATAATAGTGTAGGCATCAGAGGTGAGATGGTGATTAAACATGCTATAAAACAGACTGAGTTGCTATGACCATTGTATTGACTAAGTAATCATGCAGTTGTTTGTTTTAAATCCTCGAGAATATATCAGAGCTGTGGTGCAATCATCCACAGATAAGATTGAGCTGAGACTTAATACACTTCTGCTGTGAGCTGATCACAGTAACACCTCATGTGAATTATACTGTAATAAGCACACATAGATAATGAACATAACCTCTTGTAACTCATTATGAAGGTCTAATAATGATTTAATGGATGTCCAATAATCTTCAATTATCCTTAAAAGCTAATTTTCCAAGTTGCTTTCATTTTAAAATTGTTGCATTCTGTTGCACTAAAAACAAATTATTACATTAATCAATAAAATGCCTGTAGCCACAAAGAAAGATTGTTTTTAAGGAGCTGTAACCCGTCTTTCTTTTCACTGTTGCATTGAATGCTGAATTAAAAAAGCATGATTCTGATTGTTAACCTGAAAAGAACAATACTGCGCCAACAAGGGTTAAGGAAAAGATTAACAGTGAAGTTCTTAGTTCAGATTAATAATAATAATAATAATAATAATAATAATAATAATAATAATAATAATGGATGGGATTTATATAGCGCCTTTCTAATACTCAAGGCGCTTTACATCGCATTATTCATTCACTCCTCAGTCACACTCGGTGGTGGTAAGCTACTTCTGTAGCCACAGCTGCCCTGGGGCAGACTGATGGAAGCGTGGCTGCCAATCTGCGCCTACGGCCCCTCCGACCACCACCAATCACTCACACACATTCACACACATTCACACACAGGCAAAGGTGGGTGAAGTGTCTTGCCCAAGGACACAACGACAGTATGCACTCCAAGCGGGATTCGAACCGGCTACCTTCCGGTTGCCAGCCGAACACTTAGCCCATTGTGCCCATTGCGCCATCTGTCGTCCCGATTAATTCATACTTCCATTCATTCTAACAGTGAAGGCTCAAAAGGTCCTTTAGGCCTTGTATTTCCTAAGTATGCTATTATTACCTTCAAGATAATTTTAAGGAATCTGCTCTTCAGGACAATCTAATGCTTCCTCGTCTCTTAAGAAGTACAGACAAGTCTCCTAATTCCTTTCAGCTACTCGGGTCTTTCACTCAACTCCAACCATTGGATACAGACACAATCTGAGGTTGGGACTCCTTGATTGAAACAAACTGTTATTTAAGGCTGTGACTGCAACCTGTGCTTCATTGGCTATAAAAGTAACCACTGTCCTGATGTATTCATTTAGTTCCAACTCATTTCAAGCAGAAAGGATCAAAACACCAGCCAAGTCACAATCAACCGATCAGAAATGTACTTTTTAACTTGCAGAAAAAGCAGAGCTGGGGACTTCTATCATATACTGTATATCATTTAAAAATTGTCAGAATTCATATACTCAAGCCACTGTTGATGCCAACACAACATTTCCAATTATTTTCACAGGATAGAGCTCCATACACAGACTTTGCACAATGTAAAACAAAATTACCATCTAGCATGACACTGAGAATCAGTGACCTTTTACTCTCCCATCTGGATGTCCAAGTGAATGTTGAAATACAAAAAGATAAGGCTACTGTTTCTCTGGTAATTTAAGATTTGCTAATGCAACTGAAAACCTGATTAGAAAGTCCTATGCAAGGGGATTGATGAAGCAATAAGGCTTCTGGTAAAGAGAGTTTTAGCAGTCTTAAGAAACCGATGTTACCTGAAAAGATCTGATGATCAACAGTACCATTTCCAGGGTCACCATGAATCTAAATTGCACCAACATACCACAGAAGAACCTTAAGTTCAATATAAATAGAGCAGGAACTGATCGAAAACCATTAGGACTGTAAACTCTTACCTCACTAGGGACTAACTTACTGTACCAATTTACTGTTGTGTTGTGTCTTTTTAAATTGCTGTTTTTTTTTCTCACAAATAAGTAATTACTGATTCTGTTCTATCCTGTTTTGGAGTTTTTTTTGCACAATCCGCAAGCATTGCTACTTTTCATTTCACTGCACATCTCGTATGTGTATGTGACAAATAATCTTGACTGACTGAAATGGGAGGATGATTCCAGTTTGCCAAGCAACGGTTTATTCAACAATAATCTCTCTTCAAAAGCAAACCGCAGTTTGACGCCTTCTGTTGAGATATTTGTCTGCAAGGTGAAATAGTTTCACTTTTGAAACTATTGATACCCTTTTCTTCATGTTCCCTTAACGAAATGGCACATTCATCCTGATTCATCCTGGTTTGATCAATTAACCAGTTATCCTCTTTTCCCAAATCTCTTTGGCCACAACTCCCTGCATTGGTGAGAGAAAGGAAGTGTTATCAACAAAACACTGGGAGGCGAAAGGGTTGTACAGGGCAGGATCAATGCACTGCCTCAGTGACCATTGCCAGGAGTCTTTCGTCCAACTAGTTGTTCTACCAGTGCAAGGATGAGTTCAAGATGATTTTCTCAATGTTCCTTCATTGCAGAATACAAGGCTATAACAGATCTGCAGGTAGTAATGGCAGGAAACACAGTGTTAACGATCAAGTTTTGAGCAAATATGTATGTGTGCATGTGTTACATTGTGTTTAGGGCAGCTTAAGCTGGATCATTACTATTGGTTAGTACAACTGAAGAATAGAGGCCCAGAAATTTTGAAATGTAACCCAAACATTTTTTTTCATCATTCTGCCACCTGCGCCGACAGATTTTTCTGTTTCTCTAAAGTTGGCACAATTGTGTCTATTTTTGGACAAATTGCTGTGCCCTGTATAAATGTGGTTGAACATCTCAGATGAAATACATTTGTCTACATCTGACATATATTCCCCATCTGGCATACATCGTGATAAGTGTCACAAAGTTTAACATATGATTTAACAGTAAGTAAACAAACATGGCATCCAATTGTCTCTATGTATTTCCCAGAGGCATAAGAAAAAAATATGTAAAAGAAGTCCATCTAACAATAAGGAAATTTGGGCCATTATCAGAAATACCTATTTACCTAATACATAAGAGAACAAATCAGTATTGAATTATTTAAACACAGCTCATTACAAAAATTAATTCAATCACACAATACAATCAGAAATTCATTATTCTCTAAAAGTAAGTTGAAATGCTCCATATCATAATCAAACTTTTTCTTCAATATAAATTCTCTTGACACATAGTAATTTTTCAAAAATGAAGATAGAATTTTATTCCTCCCGATAAATTTGTTTAATATCCTGGGTGCACATCAGCAATTATTTTGATTGTTTTGTATATTCGCAAAATACATCAGCATTTAAATTATTTGATAGTAGTTCAATCTAGGGATGCTGGTTATCTGTCACACAATCTATTTCTGTTGACTGGGCTTGTTCAGATATTAGTTTTAGTGCTACTTTTAGCACTTTTTTTAAAGACCAGAAGTTCATGTACTGTTCCTTGCTAGAATTAAACCAAGTTGCTGGGAGATCTATCCTTGAATAGAGGGAACTTTTTAGATAAGAGAATAGTAAGGTCAGTTGTTCATTTCTTTCAGCCTATATATATCTGACATGTAATAGAAAAGGATACACATTGCTGAAGAAACTCAGCCGGTCATATGGATAGGTGATGTTTCAGGCTAGCACCCTCCTTCAGATTGATTGTGGGGTGGGGGAGGGTGGATAAACATAAATAGTGTGAAGAAGGGTTGCAACCCAAAATGTCACCTATCCATATCCTTTAGCAATGCTGCCCAACCTGTTGAGTTACTCCAACACTTTGTGTCTTTTTTTTGTAATCCAGTATCTGCAGTTTCTGCGTCCACGCATGTAACCTCTTTTTTTAAATAAATATCTTGTTTGTATTTGGATACACCTAAATTCAGTCCCTCCATAAGTTGTTTTCCTTTTAATCTGCAGTCGTGTCCCATCTTTCATATTATTTCTTCCTTTTGACTTTTAAGAATGTGATTTTTAGTCAGAATTTGAATTGTGAATTAATTATAATATCATTGGTGACTCTTGGACTATCTTTGATCGGACTTTATTGGCTTTACCTTGCACTATACGTTATTCCCTTATCATTTATCTGTACACTATGAATGGCTGGATTATAATCATGAATTGTCTTTCCACTCTTAGGTTAGCATGCAACAAAAGCTTTTTGCTGTACCTCGGTACACGTGACCATAAACTAAACTGAATTGAAGTATCAAAAATGTTTTTTTAATTTAGTTTATAAATGCAGCATGGTAACAGGTTATTTAGGTTAGAATTATTTTGGTTAGAATAGGATATCTGCTATATTCAACATGTTGGAAAACCATAAGTGTTAACTATAAAGATGTGACACCAAACATATTATTTCAGCGAGAATAAATAATATTTCCTCTAAGTTATATATTGTGTCTTTGTGCTCTCTCCCTTCAGGTGAAAACTCAACTCGGGGAAACAATGGTGGATGCAATGGCTTATGTTTAATTATCCCCGGAGGCAGAGTTTGTGCTTGTGCTGATGGTCAATATTTAGATGAAGACAATGTTACCTGCAAATGTAAGTTCATCGTTTTGTATCTTTTTTCCAGTTGTAAAATAATACAAATATTGAACAATTAACAGATATTCTGAGGTAGTCCTTCTGCAATTGCGAGTTCTGAGATGACTGAAGAGATTGTTGTGAAAATGACAGACTCCTCCACAGAAGGGGCAGGAGGTAGCTGGCAGAGTGAAGATAAATTAGTTTGTGCTCCTTCCTGGTCTTGTTTAGGCAGGCTTGCATGTGCCCCAATGCAGGGCCTTGAGGTTCTCAATAGCATCTTGAATGTGTCTACCCAAATTTGACCAGTCACGGGCCAGAGGTTCGCAGGAATTTGAGTTGGTGTTGAACTTCTTCAAGGAAGATTGGAGCAATTCTTTAATCTCTGTTTCCTTTGTAATCTCCTTCCATATGAGAGAAAATGAGTACCAGGAAAAAGTCTAATAATGGGACGGATGGTCTTTCTTCAAGATCCATAATGGGCAAATGGATCCCTTCAGTCAGAAGAAATACGAAAAATATATGTGAAAGGTTCATGTGAAGGTAGTTTAACTTTGAATTCCCCAGGTTGATTTCAGTTATTCAGCACTTCTATCTATGTGGGCTATTAAAATTTGTGTTCGACTGGTTTGTTCTTTGTAATATCCTTTACAAATGGTTGGTGTTTCAGGAATATACAAGATAAACAGCAGAGACACTCAGTAAGCCAAGCAGTACCTGAAGAGAAGGAAGCAGTTAACATTTCAGACAGACAATCCTTCACTAGAACATGAGGAATTCCTTCAAACTAATATCTGACAGCATCAAGCAAAAATTGAATGTTTTATCTTAGTGATCATATGTACTTTAGGAGATGTTTTCTTCAAGATCGGCAATGCTTTGGCACTGACCAAATTTCTAAATCATTAATGCATTCAAAGCTTTTTGTCATTCTTATTTTTTGGGAGTTGGGTAATCTTGGTTGGCCAGAATATATTGCCCTTCCGTAATTGCCCTAGTAGTTTACAAGGTTAATTCCTGGGATGGCTGGACTGTCATATGTTGAAAGAACGGAGTGACTGGGCTTGTATACACTGGAATTTAGAAGGATGATAGGGAATCTTGTTGAAACATATAAGATTATTAAGGGATTAGACACGCTAGAGGCAGGAAATATGTTCCCGATGTTGGGGGAGTCCAGAACCAGGGGCCACAGTTTAAGAATAAGGGGTAGGCCATTTAGAATGGAGATGAGGAAAAAGCTTTACACCCAGAGAGTTGTGAATCTGTGGAATTCTCTGCCTCAGAAGGCAGTGGAGGCCGATTATCTGGATGCTTTCAAGAGAGAGTTAGATAGAGCTCTTAAAAATAGCGGAGTCAAGGGACATGGCGAGAAGGCAGGAACATGGTACATGTGGATGATCAGCCATGATTACAGAGAATGATGGTGCTGGCTCGGGCCGAATGGCCTACTCCTGCACTATTGTCTATTGTCTATTGAGAAGATGCCTTGAACCAAGGCTGGTGGAGGTATGCCCACACTGCTATTGGGTAGGAATCTCCAGGATATGGATCTGGTGATATTGAAGGTCTGGCAATATATTGCTAAGTTAGGGAGGTCTGCTCTCCTTTCCTTTTTGGTGTTCAAGGTCATAGGTGTGGGATGTGTTATCAAAATAACATAGATGAGTGATTGTAGTGCATTTGATAAATTATATAGTCTGCAGTCCTTGTGAGGTTGATGTAGGGAATGAACGTTGATGGTGTACTAGTCAAGAATGTTGTTTTGTCCCAGATAGTTTTAAGTTTCTTGAGCATTTTTGGAGCTGCACTCAGTAAGGCAGGCAAAGTGAGTTTCCTCACATTCCTGATTTGAAGATGGTGGAAAGGCCTTGTGATGTTCGGATTCCTGCCACATTATATCATGCCTCTGACTTACTCTCGCCATAATGTTTACGTGGGCTAGTCCAGTAACATTTCTCATCATCATTCTGAAGAAAGTTCCCAACTAAAATCATCATGTATCCATTTCCGTTCACAGATGTTGCCTGACTCAATGTGTTCCTCCAGTAATTAGTTTTTTTTTTGGTTCTGGTCAATGATAACATCAAATATGTCTTGATGATGGTCATGCCATTAAAATGACAAAGGTTGGTGGTTAGTTAGTCTCTTGTTGGCAGTGGTCATGGCTTAGAACTTTTCTGGTTGAATGTGAGTTGCAATTTAACAAGTCATATCTGACTGTTATTTAGGGCATTGCTTCATACATCTCTTTCATTTTCTGAGGAATTGTGAAGATTGTGTAATTGTCATTGAGTAAGCACATTTCTGACATAAACACAACAGGTCATGCTACGTCTGCAGCAAGAGAAATATTAACATTTTAGGTCTGAAACCCTGAGGAAGAGAGGAACAATTTATAGATGCAAGCAGCTGAAGATGCAGGAATCTTGCATTAAACACAAAGTAACTTGACGTCTTTGCAGGACATGGATAAATGATGTTTATTATCGGGACGGACCCTTCTTCAGGCGGCTTTAAGTAGGGGAAAGAAAGATTGATGAAAGGTGTGAGCAGGACAAAGCCTCACAAGTTATAGGTGTAGAAATAAGAAGAGGGAACAAGTTAGTCTCGGCAGAAAAGGTGGGGAGGGCGATCGGTAGAACAAAGGGAATTTCTCTGATATACTGAAATAATGTGGCCACTAGAAGAAAGTTAGTTCTCCTTTGCATGTGCAATGTGGCTTGAATTGGCACCAATAATGTGATGTGTACAGTCTGTGTAAAGTTGAGGGTCTGGCTCTGCTGCTTGGTTAAAAGAAGTCATGGAATAGGTGCAGATAATTTTAAAGGGGAGGGTGGACAGTTAATGGCCACGGTCTATATCTGTATCAACAAAATAAATTACTGGTAGCTCAAAGGTTCAGCTTGTGGAGCTGCTGCCTCATTGCACCAGTGTCCCAAATTTAATCCTGACCTCCAGTGCTGTCTCTGTGGAGTTAACCCTACCTCTTGGTCGTCATAAGATTAATTTAACTATGTTCATTTTTACACCTGCATTGAGCTCAGGTTTGTAAACAATCCACTGCAGAATCCTACCCACCTTTTTGTAATGACTTCCAAACACGTGATGTCTTCACTACATGTTTTATTATAGATACTGGTATAAAACACACACTGTGCCCTAGCTGTCCGTGGTCTGTCACTGGAGCTAGAGAGCGAGAGAGACGTGGGGAGGCTACAGTTATACAGAAGATAATGGGGAGTGGTTAGTAGTGGTGAGGTCACTATGTTAAAGGAGCATGCACTGATCTACATCCTTCCCCTCGGAAAACAAAGTATTATAGCAGTAGGTACACAAAATTGCTGGGGAAACTCAGCGGGTGCAGCAGCATCTATGGAGCGAAGGAAAGGTGGGGAGGGATTATAGCAGTGACAGTGCGACCACGACTCATACGCTAGAAACACCCTCCGCGCGTACACCGGCAGGAAACAGTTAACACATTCACGCAAACTCCCCGTAACGTACAGGCGGCTTGACCAACCGCCCGGAGCGTGTGCGCAGCCCACCCTCCCCCCCCTCCGCAGGAAGAGCAGGGACGAGAGCCGGGGCAGCGACAGGGGAACGGGCAGGAGGACTTGCCGGAGATGGAGGACGAGGAGAGCGGGGAGGAGAAGCGGGAGAAGCGGGCACGGGAGCGGGCGAGGAAGGCGAAGGCGGACTGGGAGGAGCCGGGGGAGAACGAGGCACACAGAGCTGAGACGGCAGAGAGCTGGGCATGCGAGGAGTGGAGGGCAGAGAGGAAGGAACCGGAGGGGCAAAAGGGGCAGCAGGGGGTGGAGCGGGCTCGTTGACCAGGAGCAAATGCTTGCGGGAACGGCGGTAGATGGTACCCTCGTAGTCAATGAGGTAAGACCGAGGAGAGCCCGCAGAGCCGACGACCACGGCTAGCCGGTAGTGGCCGGAGGGGGACCGCATCCGGACCACCTGATTCGGGAAGAGAGGCAGAAGGGGACGACAGGACGTCGTGGGAGCGCTTCTGAATGGCCTGTTTCTGGGCAAATCTCTCCTGGACGGTGGCAGGGCTGAGGACCGCGGGCTGCAGAGATCGCTGGGAGACAGGGATCGGAGGGCGTGTGGTGCGGGACATGAGCCGCTGAGCAGGCGAGCCCAGGGCAGGGTCACGGGAAATATTGCGGAGGTTGAGGATGGCCAGGTAAAAGTCCGACCGCGAAAGTCTGCAATGCTCCAGCAACTCCTTTGCACTGCGGACGGCGCGCTCAGCAAGGCCGTTGCTCTGCGGGTACTCGGGGCTGCTGGTGATGTGGCGAAAGTTCCAGGATGCAGCGAAGGCGCTGAACTCCGCACTGGAGAACTGGCCGCCGTTGTCCGACTGCAAAATAACTGGTGAGCCAAAGGTCGCAAAGTGGCGGCGCAGCTTCCCGATGACAGCAGCAGATGTGAGGGTGGACAGCTGATCCACTTCGAACCAGCTGGAGTAGGATTCCACAAGGACCAGGAAATGTTTGCCACGCCACTCAAAAATGTCAATGGCGACCGACATCCACGGCAGGGCGGGGGCAGGCTGCTGCAGGAGCGGCAGGCGTTGCTGGTGGGGAGCGAGGCAGTTGCAGGTCGAGCAGGCAGAGACCCTGTCCCGGATTGGCCATGCCGGGCCAATAAAACTGACTTTGGGCCTGGGACAGAGTGGCTTCGGCCCCTGGATGCGCAGCAGGCACCACGACCTTGTGGCCCTTCACCACCACGCCGTCGTGCAGTACTAGTTCATCCCGGACGAGGAAGTATGGCGCAGCACCATCAGGCAGGGATGAGCGACGTTCGGGCCAGCCACGGCGGATGACGTCCGCAAGCTGCTGCAGGGCAGGATACTTGGCAGTGTGATGGATCAGGGACTGCATCTGCTGGGAAGGCACAATGTTAACGTTCAATATCATCAGGTCAGACGACTCGTACGGGTGTTGGGCAGTGGACGTCAGCGGTGCGTGGGACAACGTGTCGGCCACAAACATGTCCTTGCCCTTGCGGTACACAATTCGAAAGGTGAAGCGCTGGAGCTGCAACATCATACGCTGCAGGCGGGATGAGGCAACGTGTATCGGCTTATTCAGGATCGTGACCAGCGGCTGGTGGTCGGCCTCAATAGTGAAGGTGTTGCCCAGGATGTAGTCCTTGAACTTCAAGCAGGCAAACACCACGGCCAGGAGCTCCTTCTCGATCTGAGCGTAACGCTGCTCAGCAGGGGTCATGGTGCGGGAAGCGTAGGAGACAGGCAGCTGCAGCCTGTCGTAGAGCTGCAGGCAGGCGGCACCGAGGCCGAACTTCGAGGCATCGCAGGTGAGGAAGATGGGGCGCTTTAGGTCGAAAAATTTGAGAGTGGGGGCGCGGACCAACTGGGACTTCAGGGCTTTGAAAGCCCTTGGTCAGTTCACTCAAGGGCGCACTCAGCTCGCTGAGGTCGGGAATGAATTTCCCCAGGTAGTTCACCATGCGCAGAAAGCGCTGCAGGCACGTCGGTCGGAGCGCAAAGGAGTTGCTGGAGCATTCTGGTCTCCAATTGGAGGCGTGGGTTCATATCCCACTTCTGACACCATGTAATGACATCCAAACACGTGATGTCTTCACTACATGTTTTATTATAGATACTGGTATAAAACACACACTGTGCCCTAGCTGTCCGTGGTCTGTCACTGGAGCTAGAGAGCGAGAGAGACGTGGGGAGGCTACAGTTATACAGAAGATAATGGGGAGTGGTTAGTAGTGGTGAGGTCACTATGTTAAAGGAGCATGCACTGATCTACACTTTTCACAATGATGACGTACTTGCAATTCCATACATTATCTCAGTTCTTTCTTTGAGTTAGAAAGCTGAAGGGCCTGTCCCAATTGGCGATTCTTTCGGCGACTGCCGGCATCATTAACTGGCGTATCAGGTCATTGAAAAATTTGTGGCGTGATGCGGCGTTGACATTGCGTGATGACGTATTCACGCGCCGTGTTTTTTCAAGACATTCGCAATATTTTTTTGTCGCCGCTGGATTTTGAAATGTTGAAAATCTTTTGGCGACACTGATATAACGCCGGCAGTCACCGAAAAAATCGGCAAGTGGGGCAGGCCCTTTATAGTGAGAATTTCTGTCACCTATGAGGGATTAAATCATGAATGCATTTGGCAGTGTAATTTAGAGGAGTTAACTCATCCCTCTTCCCATGAAGTGATGACAATGGGTCTGTCTGGCCAAGCAGGTTTACGAGAGACTAGACCAGGTGGGACCTATTGGGTAGGGGGGTAGAGAGGGAGGGGGAGGGTGGTAGAGAGAGAGGGTAGAGAGGGAGGGGGAGAGGTGACAGAGGAATGACTAGAAAGGGAGAGGGAGGGTGGTAGAGAGGGAGGGGGTTGAGAGCGAGGGAAGGGGGAGGGGCAGGGGGGAGGGTGGTAGAGAGGGAGGGTGGTAGAGAGCGATGGGGAACAGGTAGTGAGGTAGGGGAGGGGGAGAGGGTAGAGAGGGAGGGGGTAGAGAGGGAGAGGGAGTAGAGATGGTGGGTAGAGGGAGAGGGATATGGGAAGAGAGGGCCGCCGCGGGGCTCCAGTCCAGGCCCCAACCATTTCCGACAGGCCCCGACTTAATCTCCGGGCTCGCCCCTGACCCCGGCTCGTCGTTGGCTTCTTTCTCAGCGCCGGTTACGGCCCCATCCCAAGCCCCGGGCTTGGCCCTTATTCCAGCTCCAGGCTCTGCTCCAGCCCAGGCCCAGTCGCCGGGCTTGGCCCGCGGCAGCAGCCTCCCCACCAGACACCAGGCCGCGGGCAGGCGTTGAACCGAGGACCCCGAGCAAGGCCGCCGACTGACGTGGACCTAAGGATCCCAAGCGAAGCCACGGGCGGCATCGGCGGGCGTCGACCTGAGGACCCGAGCGAGACCACGGGTAATAGAAACATAGAAACATAGAAAATAGGTGCAGGAGTAGGCCATTCGGCCCTTCGAGCCTGCACCGCCATTTGATATGATCATGGCTGATCATCCAACTCAGTATCCCATCCCTGCCTTCTCTCCATACCCCCTGATCCCTTTAGCCACAAGGGCCACATCTAACTCCCTCTTAAATATAGCCAATGAACTGGCCTCAACTACCTTCTGTGGCAGAGAATTCCACAGATTCACCACTCTCTGTGTAAAAAATGATTTCCTCATCTCGGTCCTAAAAGTCTTCCCTCTTATCCTTAAACTGTGACCCCTAGTTCTGGAAGGCATTGAACCGAGAACCCTGAGCTAGGCCGTGGGCGGGCGTCGACCCGAGGACCCGACTTGCGAGTGGATTGTGTTGTCAGTTTGTGTTTTTTTTATTTATGTGGTTGGAGCGCTTGAGTCGCTTCCCACCTGAAGTGTCCCATCCTGCCTTGCGAGTTGATTGTGACATCGGTCAGAATTTCTTTCTTCAAAATAAGTGCTTGGAAAACTTAAATATTTTGAAGCTGTTTTTAAAAAGTTAATAACTTGTGAAATATAGGTTGAAATGCAGCAGGAAGATATTTATCCGATCCGGGGTAAAAATGTGAGTAGCATGTGTGAAAATGGGAAGGCTGTGGCCTAGCATTTGGAAGAAGATAGAAATTAAGGAGATTAAAACAAAGCTGACACAACCCTGCCCACACAGATACGAGAACAAAGGGAAAAGTTTTAGTATAATATATATAGATCTATATAGAGACAGACAGACAGACAGAAAGACAGACAGACAGACAGACAGACAGACAGACAGACAGACAGACAAACAGACAGACAGACAGACAGACAGACAGACAGACAGACAGACAGACAGACAGACAGACAGACAGACAGACAAACAGATGGATAAATAAATAAACAAACTGGCCTTCTGTTTCCAACAAGCAAAACCAATTTCAACTGTTAGTCAGCTGGCTTGCAAACTGAGCAATCTGACATTTGAAATTAGGGACTTCAGGCTGTTGCTTACTGAGGAGACGCACAAAGTTCAGTCAAGGAAGAAAGGAAGGAGAATGCTTTTGAGGAGTTATTTGTTTGGAAACCCAAATATAAATATGAATTTCACCCCAGGGAACTGTTGCCTGGTTATAATAAATGTAGGAAAGTTTTGAATAAATAAATAGGGGAGAAAAATTAAATAAGTAAAGTGTGGATTTCCTCTTCCTTGATAATAGAACAGATTCTGTGGCTACATAAAAAATAAATGTTTAATTGACAAAGACAGCATAGGTCTTAGCAAGGAGAAATCAAAAAGAGATTGAGAATCACTTAATCTTCATTGCCACTGGCTCTTTGAATAAAACATTACCGTAATATTATCCCACTGACTATTTTTCTTCTACTATAACTGCCTACATAATTATATAACAGCATTTCCCTTCTTCTTCATTTATATTCTCCCTTAGAGCAATTTCAAGGGCCAGTCTTAAATGCACATTTAGAAAAACCCTACATTTTCTCTTGACTGAATCACAATCCTAGATCTCAGCAGAGAAAATAACATCAATTTGGCCTTGATTGCAGAGCATTCTCTGACAGGCAAACTCATTTTCCAAATAGAAATTGAAAAAGTTTAATCAAGCGAATTTGAAATGAACTTTAAAAAAACCCCTATGTTCAAGGATAGCCCATTTACAGATGTAATTTGATCTGAGGTGGAAGAAGGACAATTTTTGGGGGGTGAACTGTCGACTTCCCATGGATAATCCCTATATATTCCATCTTGGAAATACTGACAAGGTGATATGCTGGTTTCCAAGGATTGTGAAATATATGTCGTCATAAGATCTGAGCCAAATCAAATTCAATGCTTTGCTCATCTTAGTGCTGGGACAGAAATAGTAAATTACTTGAAGTGACTGCAAACTGATTTGTGTCTATCATCTGGAACTAAAAAGTGTTATTTGTTATTGGTGCTCATTGTTAACTGTTGGACTGAGACCCATACACATCTTGTCAACTGTTTGCAGATTTTTGTAATATTGGTAGAACATGTTTTAGTCTTGTCCCATTAATGTTAGTCTCCAGCCAAGCTTGACCAATTTATTTCCACTTAAAGTTTATTTTTTATCTAAAATATACTTTTTAATCACCATTGTTCATGCCTTGCTGGATGAATACACTCCATTTAGGAAATAGTACACTTTTGACTGTTGTTGGAATGCATCCATTTCGAACCAACCTGGCCAAGCTTAATGAAGATTATGTCCTACCTGTGTACTGTGGCTTAAAAAACAATCCTGAAACCAATATAAAAATAATATCCACCAATCACCACCCTAAACTACGTCTTTGCTGTAGCACAGAAGTTATTTTATCTATAAGCCATTATAACAATATCTGTCCCATTCTAGGCAAGAAGCCATATGTGAATAAAATCATTCAAATAATGTCATCCCTTTAAATAATGTCAGCCCTATGAATAAATTGTTGAAGAGAAGTTACCTTCAGTTTAGGCAGCTCCTTGGGATCATGAATCACTCGCTGGGACAGAAAGTTCAGGAAGGGGTAAGAGAGTAAGGTCGGGGCCGATGTGAGACAAATTCCACATTAAACCCATTAAAAAAAAATCTTACCACATTATTTTCAGCTTTGTTGGATTATTTCACTCACTTAGACAATAGGAGCAACTTGCCAATGAAACTTAAGGATTACCTCTCTTATCCTTAAGATGTGAGAGGTAATTAGAACATTCAGAGCTAACCCACACAGTCGCAGAGAATGTGCAAATTCCTTAAGGGCCTGTCCCACTTAGGCAATTTTTTCGGCGACTGCGGCGACTATCACAGTCGTGGCAGGACGCCAAAAAAACATCAACTGAACCCCCCCCCCCCCCCAAGACAATGTCTATAACAAGTTACGACAACCTACCACCTAGTCGATGTCAAGTTACAGCAAGCTACCGACAACCGGCGACCCATTAGGACATCCACCTAAGACCACACAGGCAACAACATACGACAACCAAAGTCAACCTACGTCCACCCGCGACAAACTACGACAAGCAACGACCCTGTCGGCGATAACTGAAGACAACTGAAGACAATTCAGTCGCCGGTACCTGTCAACGGTTGACGTAGGTTGACGTAGGTAGTCACCAATGGAATTCACCGAAGTCAGACAACCAACGTCACCTGGCGACAACCCGTGTCATCCTGGCAACAACCTACGACAGTACTCACGACAGGAGAAGATAAGCTACGTCAAGCCCACAGTCGCCGAAAAGTTTTGAGCATTTCAAAATCCAGCAGTAACCAGAAAAACGTTACCACTTTTTAGGCGACTTGAGGAGACTACTCATGACCATATAGGCATCAGCCTGCGACCATGTGGCGACAACCTAGTCACCTGTAGTTGCCGAAAAAAATTCCTAAGTGGGACAGGGGCTTTACAGACAATAGCCAAGGTCAGGACTGAACCCAGGCCTCTGGTGCTATATGACCACAGCTCTACCAGCTGGTTCACTGTGCAGCCCATTTACTTGAGAGTTCTTGCACTTTCAATAAATATTTATTGAAACCTTGGGGGAAATGCTTCCATCACAGAGAAGAGAATGGGAAATAAAGGTGGGGGATTTTTTTTCCAAAAATAGGAGAATTTTAACATTCCCTTTCCACCTTTTCTTCCCTCCCCTCCCTTCCTTCCCCATCTCTTACCTGTATCCCACCTGGATGTAAAACCCAATTCTCCCTTTCCCTTTCCTGCTGAACCCTTCCACATAATATCCCTTCCTCTGGCTTCACGATTCATGCCCCTTCTATCCTTATCTTCCATTTTTTTTAAATTTTCATCTCTGGCTGTCTAACCATCTGCCAATCAAAACTCCCAACCCTCACCTGAATCCACCTATCACTTGTGTAAGAAGGAACTGCAGATGCTGGTTTAAACCGAAGATAGACACAAAATGCTGGAGTAACTCAGTGGGACAGACAGCATCTCTGGAGAGAAGGAAAGGGTGATGTTTCAGGTCTAAAGAAGGGTCTCAACCCGAAATGTCACCCTTTCCTTCCCTCCAGAGATTCTGCCTGTCCCGCTGAGTTACTCCAGCTTTTTGTGTCTATCTTCCACCCATCACTTGCAAAGCTTTGTCCCACCCCCACCCCTCTTCAATGTTTCTCTCCCCCTACCCCCCCCCCCCCCCCCCCCACCACAATCTGTCTCAAAAAGCTACTCCAGCACTTTGTCATTTTCGGTGAAGCACCATCTGTAGTTCCTTGTGTCTTCATCCAGCGAATGTAGTAAAATAAAATTCAGCTTATTATTTCCTTCTTAATTTTTGCTCTTCAGAATATCACAATCCATACAAACAGTTTAGACATTGACATTTTGCATCACGTCTTGTACTTTAGTGTGGCCACGTCTGCTCATGCCACTAATGATGCATAGAATGGAGATGGATCAGAGATTACAATTCAAGTGTTGGAAGTTTGGCTCAGTTTAAGAATATTAAGTGGATGAAATATGCATCGCTCTTTCTTAAACTGGAGTTTCATATTTGTATAGTTAAATGTTCTTCCATATTTTATGCTGTGCCTTTAGCACACGAGATAAAAATAAGGAGGAAGCATTTTGAATCAGACTCATCAGATTGTGCTAAAGTGAGACCATCTATTTTTTTTAAAGTTTGAATTCACCGAGGAAGGCTTTGAAGAAAACAAGCCCATTCTATCTTCTGACTTTATCACATATAAACTGACAACTTTTTTTTCCACTGATTTTCTCCAAGAATGTTCAACCTAAAATGTCCCCAGTTAGATTCCTGAATTTAGCATTAATTACATTTGAGTTTACAAAGTCGTAAAATTGTTCTTGTTTTTCAGTATGTGTCCATTGCTAAGGTAAAATTATAAACATTTTGTATACCTTAAAACTCAAATGGAACTTTACATTGTTAGATTGGAGTCTAACCTTAACAGCAATTTGGAGAATGATGTGAAAATGTTATTTTCCAGGATCAGATGAAATACATGCCATCATTTAATTAATATTATGAAGGGGTTAAATGTACTTCATACATTGGTGTTTCCATATGGCGCTGTAAACAGGCTTAACATTGAAAAAATATTTAACCCACATGGTCCAACACATTCAATTTGTTATTGTATTCAAGAGAGAGTTAGATGTATTGTAGCTCTTAGGGTTAACAAAATCAAGGGATATGGGGAGAAAGCAGAAACGAGGTACTGATTTTGGATGATCAGCCATGATCATATTGAATGGCGGTGCTGGCTCCAAGGGCCGAATGGCTTACTCCTGGACCTATTTTCTATGTTTCTATGATAATATTTAAAGAAAAAAATTACAAGACCGTTCACTTTAATAGCACTAATATTATCCTGGTACTTTTTTCCCTTTACGATGGCTAAGAGGGCGCAAGTAACTAGAAAATGGAGCGTGTTTGTGATGCACATGTTCCACACTCATGGTCTGCATCATTAGTTTCAGCTGCCCAATAATGGGAGAGGAAGATAGATCGCACATGGGGAATCCTATCTCCTATCCTCTATGCCATGTTGTAAGAGCCCATTTGACATGTATCTGAACAAATCCAAACATCCATCAATCATGCATTGCAGGGATTCATGACCAGATGTCTGTCTCTATGTTCTGCCAACAGTACTATTTGTAACAGGTCCAATCATTATACTCCCGAGTACATATAGAAACATTTTAAAAAACTGTTCTTTGCATTTTAACATGATAGCCTTGCTTTTTGGGCATGGGTTAAAACAAATTCCTAATTCCCCATTTTGCCCATGATGTAACCCCGTAATTTCCTTCCCAGTTAGCATAAATGCCAAACTAATATAAATAATGTTCAAAAATAGATTACCCACATATTTTACCTTTTTAGTGTATTTCAGATAAGATACCAGAGCACATACGTTTAAGGAGAGGGAGGAAAGATTTAATAGGAACCTGAGGGGCACGTTTTCATACAATTTAGTCAGTTCATTTCTGAGGAGATATGTGTTAGCTTTGGAGAGGGCCCAGAGAATGTTTACGGGAATGATCCCAGGGATGATTGGGTTAATGTATGATGAGCGTTTGTTGCCTCTTGGCCTGGACTCACTAGAGTTTAGAAGGATGAAGGGAGCTCTCATTGAAACTTAACGAATTATCAAAGGCCTGAATAGAATGGATGTGTTGAGGATGTTTCCATTAGTGGGAGAGTCTAGGACCAGAGGGCATAACCATAGAATAAAATGTGGTGCCAATATAAAGGAGATGAGGAGTAATATATTTTGACCAAAAAGTGGTGAACCTGTGAAATTCATTGCCACAGGCGCTGCGGAGGCCAAGCATTTGGATATTTTTAAAGCGGGAATTGAATCGTTTTTGATTAGTGAGGGTGTCAAAGGTTAAGGGGAGAAGGCAGGAGAATGGGGTTAAGGGGGAAATACAGATCAGCAATGATTGAATGGTGGAGTAGACTCAATGGGCTGAATGGACTAATTCTACTCCTATGACATGAACTTATAGAAACATAGAAACATAGAAAATAGGTGCAGGAGTAGGCCATTCGGCCCTTCGAGCCTGCACCGCCATTCAATATGATCATGGCTGATCATCCAACTCAGTATCCTGTACCTGCCTTCTCTCCATACCCCCTGATCACTTTAGCCACAAAGGCCACACCTAACTCCCTCTTAAATATAGCTCAATGAACTGGCCTCAACTACCTTCTGTGGCAGAGAGTTCCAGAGATTCACCACTCTCTGTGTGAAAAATGTTTTTCTCATCTCGGTCCTAAAGGATTTCCCCCTTATCCTTGAACTGTGACCCCTTGCCCTGGACCCCCAACATCGGGAACAATCTTCCTGCATCTAGCCTGTCTAACCCCTTAAGAATTTTGTAAGTTTCTATAAGATCCCCCCTCAATCTTCTAAATTCTAGCGAGTACAAGCCGAGTCTATCCAGTCTTTCTTCATATGAAAGTCCTGACATCCCAGGAATCAGTCTGGTGAACCTTCTTTGCACTCCCTCTATGGCAAGAATGTCTTTCCTCAGATTTGGAGACCAAAACTGTACACAATACTCCAGGTGTGGTCTCACCAATACCCTGTACAACTGCAGTAGAACCTCCCTGCTCCTATACTCAAATCCTTTTGCTATGAATGCTAACATGCCATTCGCTTTCTTCACTGCCTGCTGCACCTGCATGCCTACTTTCAATGACTGGTGTACCATGACACCCAGGTCTCGTTGCATCTCCCCTTTTCCTAATCGGCCACCATTTAGATAATAGTCTACTTTCCTGTTTTTGCCACCAAAGTGGTAAACCTCACATTTATCCACATTATACTGCATCTGTCATGCATTTGTCCACTCACCCAGCCTATCCAAGTCACCTTGCAGCCTCCTAGCATCCTCTTCACAGCTAACACTACCCCCCAGCTTCGTGTCATCCGCAAACTTGGAGATGTTGCATTCAATTCCCTCGTCCAAATCATTAATATATATTGTAAATAGTGGGGTCCCAGCACTGAGCCTTGCGGTACCCCACTAGTCACTGCCTGCCATTCTGAAAATGACCTGTTTACTCCTACTCTTTGCTTCCTGTTTGCTAGCCAGTTCTCTATCCACATCAATACTGAACCCTCATACCGTGTGCTTTAAGTTTGTATACTAATCTCTTATGTGGGACCTTGTCGAAAGCCTTCTGAAAGTCCAGATATAACACATCCACTGGTTCTCCCTTATCCACTCTACTAGTTACATCCCCAAAAAATTCTATAAGATTCGTCAGACATGATTTACCTTTCGTAAATCCATGCTGACTTTGTCCAATGATTTCACTACTTTCCAAATGTGCTGCTATCCCATCTTTAATAACTGACTCTAGCAGTTTCCCCACTACCGATGTTAGACTAACTGGTCTGTAATTCCCCATTTTCTCTCAATCTCCCTTTTTAAAAAGTGGGGTTACATTAGCTACCCTTCAATCCTCAGGAACTACTCCAGAATCTAAAGAGTTTTGAAAAATTATCACTAATGCATCCACTATTTCTGGGGCTACTTCCTTAAGTACTCTGGGATGCAGCCTATCCGGCCCTGGGGATTTATCGGCTTTTAATCCATTCAATTTACCTAACACCACTTCCCGGATATGAAACATGATTTGAAGTCTGCCAACTTTCAGAATGACCAAACCATCTGATTCCAACTACATGGTGGACAAAATAATATGTCATGATTAGGCTTTAAAGTCCCAGAATTGATTCTTGCCCAAGTAAAGTTTGTAACTGAAAGTTTTTGGGCATCTGCTGAGCTGGGTATTTTTTCCCCAAGCCATCCATGGATTAGCCCATCAATAGTAAAATATGGTCACTGCAAAGAGTTTCATTGCTTTCTTTCAAATGAAGTAACAGGCAGTCTAGGAAATGATGACTGAATTAGTAAAAGCAGTTCAATCATGCATTTGGAGATCTCATTGTGCAAGCAAACCTTCCCCAATCTGTTGGAGGAATCATGTTCAGAAAATAAACTCCTTCCATGTTGGGGAATAAGAGAACACATGTTTTGAATGAAAACCGGCGAACACAAATGAAGTCTTAGTTCTAAAATATGGTTGTAGATTGGTTATTGCATGTGAACCAATCAGAGTAATGTACTACCATTAACTCCACCCTATTGAACATTTCACATTAACACTCACTTCCTATATTACAAAGTCGCACTAGTGGTAGAGTGGAACTAACATGCGCCATTATAACCATATAACCATATAACAATTACAGCACGGAAACAGGCCATCTCGGCCCTACAAGTCCGAGCCGAACAACTTTTTTCCCTTAGTCCCACCTGCCTGCACTCATACCATAACCCTCCATTCCCTTCTCATCCATATGCCTATCCCATTTATTTTTAAATGATACCAACGAACCTGCCTCCACCACTTCCACTGGAAGCTCATTCCACACTGCTACCACTCTCTGAGTAAAGAAGTTCCCCCTCATGTTACCCCTAAACTTCTGTCCCTTAATTCTGAAGTCATGTCCTCTTGTTTGAATCTTCCCTATTCTCAAAGGGAAAAGCTTGTCCACATCAACTCTGTCTATCCCTCTCATCATTTTAAAGACCTCTATCAAGTCCCCCTTTAACCATTCTGCGCTCCAGAGAATAAAGACCTAACTTATTCAACCTTTCTCTGTAACTTAGTTGTTGAAACCCAGGCAACATTCTAGTAAATCTCCTCTGTACTCTCTCTATTTTGTTGACATCCTTCCTATAATTGGGCGACCAAAATTGTACACCATGCTCCAGATTTGGTCTCACCAATGCCTTGTACAATTTTAACATTACATCCCAGCTTCTATACTCAATGCTCTGATTTATAAAGGCTAGCATACCAAAAGCTTTCTTTACCACCCTATCTATATGAGATTCCACCTTCAAGGAACTATGCACGGTTATTCCCAGATCCCTCTGTTCAACTGTATTCTTCAATTCCCTACCATTTACCATTCACCATGTACGTCCTATTTTGATTTGTCCTGCCAAGGTGTAGCACCTCACATTTATCAGCATTAAACTCCATCTGCCATCTTTCAGCCCATTCTTCCAAATGGCCTAAATCACTCTGTAGACTTTGGAAATCCTCTTCATTATCCACAACACCCCCTATCTTGGTATCATCTGCATACTTACTAATCCAATTTACCACACCTTCATCCAGATCATTGATGTACATGACAAACAACAAAGGACCCAACACAGATCCCTGAGGCACCCCACTAGTCACCTGCCTCCAACCCGACAAACAGCCATCCACCATTACCCTCTGGCTTCTCCCATTTAGCCACTGTTGAATCCATCTTGCTACTCCTGCATTTATACCCAACAGCTGAAGCCACAGGTTCTCAAACCAGCTAAGGCCCAGAAGCACATTCAGAAAAAACATGATGTCCAGTGCCCCTGGACCTGCATGCTCGCCCCGCCGTTCATCTCCCAGTTCCCCGGCTGCGTTCTCATTCTCGGGTTCTCCACCACCCAGCCCTAACCATATAACCATTATGACTGATGATTAAAGCTGACAAACACCATACATTGTCCGTACACATGGTGCAGGAGTGGGATATGAATCCACACCTCCAGTTGGAGACCAGAAGCTTCAGAGACATTTTTCTGTATTCGGTGTACTGGTTCGATTGCAAACTGACAATGGAAGACAATTCACCGGCCAAGCATTTAAATACTTTGCGAGACAATGGAACTTTCAACATGTCACCAGCAGCCCCGAATACCCACAATCCAACGGCCTCGCGGAGCGTGCTGTTAGGAGCGCAAAGCAGCTAATGGAACATTCACATCTTGCCAAATCCAATGTCTACCTAGATCTGTTAAACCTAAGAAACATCTCCAGGGCTCTCCCGCCCAGCACCTGATGTCTCGTATGACAAGGCCCCAGCTCCCCGTTGCCCAGCAACAGCTGAAGCCAAAGGTGCTCAAACCAGCTACGGTCCAGAAGCGCATTCAGAAAAACATGATGTCCAGTGCCCCTGGACCTGCATGCTCGCCCCGCCGTTCATCTCCCAGTTCCCCGGCTGCGTTCTCATTCTCGGGTTCTCCACCACCCAGCCCTACTAACTCTTCAGGAACGGAGGGGGAGAGGGTTGTCCGCACGCACTCGGGTCGGGTTAGTAGACCGCCGGATAGATACGACGAGTAGGTTTAACCGCATGTATTCTAACAACTGATTAACAACTCTTTCCTCTACGGGGAAGGATGTAGATTGGTTATTGCATGTGAACCAATCAGAGTAATGTACTACCACTAACTCCACCTTATTGAACACTTCATATTAACACTCACTTCCTATATTACGTAATCGCACCAGTGGTAGAGTGGAACTAACATGTATTGTACTGTGCCATTATGACTAATGATTAAAGCTGACTTAAACACCATATAGTGTCCGTTCACTTGTTTACAATGGTGAGAACATATGTGAGTTGTAACTTGTGTAGGAAGGAACTGCAGATGCTTGTTGACACCGAAGATAGACACAAAATGCTGGAGCAACTCAGCTGGTCAGGCAGTATCTCTGGGGAAAAGGAATAGGTGATGTTTCGGGTCGAGACTCTTCATTAGAATCTGAGCCGTATCTTCGCCCCTTCCTCGCGGCCTGCCACTGGAGCGGCGTTTCCTGCTGGGACCGGCCGGGACTTTAGCTTCGGCGGTGGCACAGCGCTGAAGCACCATCACGGAGCGGGCGATGCCTTACCCGAGTCGCCGTGCGGTGGGCTCCTGAGTGCTGAGGCCGCCGACTCCAACATCGCGGAGCTGCGGTCTGTGGAGCATCCAGCTGTGGGGCAGCGCTGAACTTTAAACAATGCAGAGCCTGGGATCTCTCGCCGAGATCGCCAGTGTTGAAGCTCCAACCAGCGCGGCCCGTGGAATTCTGGAGCCACGGTCTCCGGGGAGGATGCGGCCGTTCCAGATACTCCAAGCCGCTGAGAGGGTTCTGCCGATGCCGGGGTTCCATCATCCGGCGAGAGGGCCTGAAGCATCGGGCTGCCATAGCGGCTACTGCGGACCCTCAATAGGCCCGACCATAGGTGAACAGGGGATAGGACTGGACTTTGCTGCCTTCCCTCACAGTGAGAACCATTGTGGGGGGATGTTTTTTATGTTTACTGTTAAATTCTTTAATGTTGTGTCTTATTTTTATTGTTGTGCTGCAAATGGCAAGTCAAATTTCACTCCACCAATTGGTGTATATGATAATAAATGCCCTTTGTATCCTTTGTATCCTAAGAAAGGTTGCGACCTGCAACGCCACATTCCTTTTCTCCGGAGATGCTGCCTGACCCGTTGAGTTACTCCAGCATTTTGTGCCTATCTTCTGAGTTGTAACTTACATAAATAAATCACAAAATTGGCAAATTCTGGAGAAAGAAGATTCCAGAAATACACAATACACAATACAATTTATTTGTCACTTGAACCTCATAGAGGCTCAAATGAAATGTTGTTTCTGCAGTCATACACACAAGAAAAAAAGACCCAAGACACAACACAATATACACAGACATCCATCACAGCGCATCTCCTCCTCGCTGTGATGGAAGGCAAAAAAACGTATCTCTCCGCTGCACTCCCCATTCCCCTCCCGATATCAGAGTCAAAGCCCCCGGCGGGCGATGGCAATTGTCCCGCGGCCATTAACGCCGCGCCGGATGATGCAAGGCCGCGCTCCGGGTCTTGTTGCTGGAGCCCTCGGCGGGCGCTAGCCATCCAGTCCGAAGAGAAAGAGGAGAGTCATCTGTTTAAAAGAAACAGATGAAAACAGGGGAGTCAAACTATTATTGGCATTCCACCGGCTCCTTTGAAGCACACTGAAATTTTGAAGGATTAATTTTGCAGCTAGATGATATAGAGACGAACTTTAATGTAACCCATTGGCATTAAACCAGGAATTATGTGCAATCCTGGTTTTACACTCCATCTAATATTGTTTTCAATGAGGTTCACTCAGATGGGCTGTAAATTAAATTACAAAAGTGTAATAATTAAGCCAAATAACACCTTGTAGGTGATGCTCATTGCACTTTCAGAATGGAGTGAGTATTAATTATATATTAGCAAGCTAACACCCACGATAATCAGGTGAGTATTACCAGCACATGACTGCTCCTTAGTTCTTCATGGCTGTATTCTTTCCAAACTAAACAATTTAGATCAAAGAACAGTCACATGCAGTTTTGAGTTAAAAATGGAGATCCCAATGTTTAAACTGAGATTATTTCCACTGCCCCCCTCCACTGAAAGTAAAGCATGAAAAACCACATAATCAAATAAGAGGTGGACGCACAGTGCTGGTTAAGAGACTGGCAAAGATTAGTTCTTTTACAGGATTTCATCTGTAAACCTCCGCCAGATTAGTCAGGTTTATCAAAGTGTTAAAGAATGAATGATCCCCTTCAAATTTAGTGAAAGCTCAGATGAATTCATAAATGGCAATCATGCTACTAATTATGTAAATTTTACAGCAACAGCTCACTCAATCCAGCTGTTCTAGGTTGGTATTTAAGCTCCACCTATGCTGGTTGAATTTCAATTAATCTTAACTTCTTTCCTCTTTCATGTACTTCCCATTAAGTGGATTTGCATATTTTATTAAAATTACACCATGGGGTATCAATCTCCACATTGGAAGGCTTTTACAATTGGATTTATCAGTGATTGATTGTCATATTAATTATCTTTGATCTTACAGTATATAATTTTAGTGAACATAGTTTTAGCCTACCCCATTGAACCCCTTCATAATTGTCAATGGGACAGGCTCACAGGAAAAATGACTGGAAAACATTTAACTTGTGTCTTGATTACACTTTGAACTTGATAGTAGCTTCATAATTCAATGGTTCAATAGCACTTTAATGTCACATGTGCCTAGACACAGTAAAATTAATTGTTTTGCCTACAACTCAGTGAAGTCACACTCTATAAACACAATCAAAAATAAGTGCAGGAGAGCTACAATTCTAGTGTAAGAATTGCAGCCTTCACCGAGGCAGTACATAGAGAGCCGCCACATTTCCGGTGCCAACTTGTGCCCTCCAAGTGTCAAGTTCTTTAAATAGTGGCTTATCTTGGCCTCAAAGGCACGTTGTCTTGGCAGCGGCACTGGGTCAGTGTTGTAGGAGTTGTATCCTGAACCTCAGGCCATATCCTAGAGTTGCAGTCATTGTTTCAACTTCTACATTACAATCTGTAATATTTGCAGTATTCCCTAATAGAAATAATGGAAATTAATTGAATTAATATCAAACTAAGCTGTTTGCAAACTATTATGAATAGATTGTTTGTTGCATTCAGTTTGTTTTTAATGGTGCTTACTTGCTGCATACAAACTCTAGCCAAAATCTGTAATTTTCTGCCAATACCTTGTTGTTTCCTCTGTTAAAATATTTAATAACTTTTTAAGATTACTTATCTAAAATGTTTCCTATTTTATATTTGAGTTGACCTACATCAATAGGCTCTTTCCAAACTTGATTTGGCCCACTGTAAAATGTTTTAAAAGTTAATTTAAAATTGTTGGTCTGATTTTTGTTCATTCTTAAGGGCTTGCTATCAGTGAGAATTATTTAATGTGGTTGCTACTCAGTCAGCCTGAGGAAAAGGGATGGGTTACACCTTAACTGGAGGGGGACCGACATTCTGGCAGGCAGGTTTTCTAGGGCTAAACTGTGGGTTTAAACTAAATAGTGGGGGGGAGGGATTGATAAATTGGGAGTATAAAGATGGAGTTGAAGGGGAAGTGAGTACAGGAACAATTACAAAGATGGGGTTGAAGGGGAAGTGAGTACAGGAACAATTACAAAGGATTCTAGAATTAATGGGAAGGAAAGTTCGAGAAGGAATAAAAGAGTAAGGTCAGGGCCAATTGCGAGGGGGGACGTGAATACGGAGGTCAAAGTGTTATATATGAATGCGCAAAGTATAAGAAATGAAGTGGATGAGCTTGAGGCTCAGTTAGAAATTGGCATGTATGATGTTGTGGGAATTGCAGAGACATGGCTGCAAGAGGGCCAGGGCTGAGAACTGAATATTCAAGGGTATACCTCCTATCGAAAAGACAGACAGGTGGGCAGAGCATGTGGGGTAGCTCTGTTGGTGAAGAATGAAATTCAGTCCCTTGCAAGAGATGACATTGAAACAGGAGGTGGAGTCAGTATGGATAGAACTAAGGAATTGTAAGGGTAAAAAGACCTAATGGGACATCTACAGGTCCCCAAACAGTAGCCTGAACAAAGGATGCAAATTGAATCAGGAGTTAAAATTGGCATGTAGCAAAGGTAATAGTAAGATTAAACGAGAACTTACCAGTTTGAAGTTTGATCTGTATTTTATGAGGAGTTACGATGAGGGATTACGTGAAGAACCCGCTCAGTGCGCAGGCGCGGCATACTTCCAAGCAGCGGTGTGGAATCACAGATAGACACAGTTATTTTGAAGTAAACATAGTAAAGATAAGGAGACATCAATTTATTAGTTTGATCCATATAATGAGGGTGGGAGCGGAGGGCACGTAATCCCTCATCGTAACTCCTCATAAAATACAGATCAAACTTCAAACTGGTAAGTTCTCGTTTAATCTTACTATTTTACTTCGGAGTCACGTGAGTGACTACGTGAAGATTTCAAAGCTCTGTGATTTCAAACCGTGTAACAGTTTCATTTAACTCACTGCCGAAGTTCTTGAGGGAGGAAGTGTTATCATAATGAACCAATGAGTCTATTTGTAGAAAAACACAATGGTATTTTTTAAACAATAACAACAAAGAATTAAGTTGCTCCCCTGGCCTTAAATTAAATATTTGCAGTTCGTAAATCTTTACTGCAAATAAACCAGGTTTTGCCAACGGCTTATTATAAAATTTCTGAACGGTCTTTTCCCTTCCCACCATCCTGCTGTAGCCAGGATGTGGTCTATAGGCATGTCCATTCTTTAGCCGTCGACATGGATGCTGCCCTGGTGGAATAAAATTTGTACATGTTAGTGTTTATCCCAGCAGTTTCTAGCACCTGCTTGAGCCATCTCGCAATGGTTTGGCTCGTACCCCACCATAAGGTTTTTGTGACTGACCCACAAGGCTTTTCATCTCCCTCGAATATTCTGGTTGTGTCTATGTAGGATAGTAGGTGGGTCATGGCACATAACCGTGGTTCTGGTGGGTAAGCCACGACTGGATTAGGTGTTCCTGGTCTGCTCTGTTTGACCAGTCGCTGGATAACGACAGATCTGGTCTGGAGCTGTGATCATGTTGTCCAGTCGCAATAGGTGTAGTGACTGGACCCTCTGAGCGGATACAAGTGCCATCAACATGAGCGTCTTTAGTGTAGCTTGCTCGAGGCCGGGGGATCTGGCTGGTGGCCATTCCCTGAGATATGTCAGGATCACACTGATATCCCAAATATGGGTATACCTGGGCTTAGGGCTTGATATTGTAAATGCCCTTCATCAGTTTTACCACCAGTGGATGGGATCCCATCGCCTGTTGTCCTGGCGCTGGTTTGAGATAAGCAGAAAGAGCACTCTGCGCTGTGTTGATGGCACTGTAGCTGATCCCTACATCGTGGTGTAGATGGCCAGGAACTCCAGTATGTTGGTGGCTGTAGCTGTTGCGTATGTTGTCCATGTTTCCTGGCAGTACTTCTCCCTTTTTTGATGCTGGTTAAGTACTGCCTCTTGATGGATGTTCGAAGGGATGCCGACATGGTGGTGATGTTTTGTTTGGACAATCCCAGTTCCAGGTAAGGTCTGTTCAAACTTGCAACCCAGGCGTTTAATTTTCTCATGGCATGGGTGTTTAGCTTACCTGGTAGGTAAGTAGCTGATAGCCAAATATGTCTTTCGACATACCATTGCCAAATCATGTTGACCAATTTGTCGCATGATAATGATTTTATGCCACCCATATGGTTAATATAAGCCATCACCGTAGTATTTATCAATTTGTAACCGAACATGCAAGTGCTGCATATTAGATACATATGCTTTTAAACCATAAAAGGCGCCCAACATCTCTAGATAGTTAATGCCCAGTGTAAGTAGTAATGATGACTCTAGTTTAGTCCATCTACCACTTGTGCTGGATATGGAGTTAGTCGCTCCCCAGCCTTGAGCACTGGCATCTGTTTGAATAACTAAAGTAGGGTTAGTGATAAAGATAGGGCTGAAACTATGCCAAACGTTTTCTGCCCACCACTGTAGCTCTGATATTGCTTCAGTGGGTAAGTTCATGACACGATCATAGTGACCTGTATGTCGTTTTATTGCCCGTACCTTTGCTCTCTGTAAATTTTTTGATAGTGTAAAGGTCCGAATTGTGTAGCCGGAAATGCTGCTACCATTTCCCCAATTACTCTTGCTACTTGTCGAATAGTTGGTCGCTCGTTGACCATTAATTTGTTGCATGATTGTGCTAATTCAACCATTTTTGCCTTTGGCAAGGTAACAGTCATATGGACTGAGTTAATTGTGAAGCCCAGGTAGTCCATGATAGTGGATGGCTTCAACTTAGATTTATCTGGATGTAGGACGAACCCCAGAGTTTCGAGGAGCTGTTTTGTAGCTGATACTGCTGCCACAGCCAATTCCATCGTTTTCCCTACTATCAGAATATCCTCCAGATATGCCATGACAATATGTTTTTGTTTTCTTAGTATTGCCATGGCTGGGTTCAATATTTTGGTAAATAATCTTGGGCTGAAGTTCGCCCATAGGGCAATGCTTTATACCATCCAGATAAATTTTAGGTATCTGCGATGATCCTTGTATATGGGTACTAGATAGTAAGCATCTTTAAGATAAATGCTTGCCATGAAGTGTCCTTTGGAATTCAGTTGTTTGGCAGTAACATATGTCTCCATTTTGAAATGTATATACTTAACAAATTTGTTTAGTGATGTTAAGTCAATGGGGATGCGACAGACACCATCTTTTTTGGTTTTAGTGAATATATTCGATACAAATTCCAAAGGTTCATGTTTGGTCTTTTCGATGACCCCCTTTGTGATAAGTCTCACCAGTTCAGCTTGTCCCTCACGTTTCTCTTTGACGGAGGGAGAAATACCCTTTGGGGCCATTGTTGAACTGGCGGCGTTTTTTCTGACATGAATTGTATTTTATATCCTGTAATGTTGTTGAGTATATACTTGTCACTCGTGACCATACCCCATGCTTCTTTAAACAAGTGTAATCTCCCCCCTGTTAATAAAGCACCCTTATTCTCTATATGCTGGTAGGGACCAGACCCACCTACCTCCATGGTTATTGGCGATTCTGTTTCTTCATTTTCCTGAAGATTTTGTTCTGACGTGCTGGCGATGTTGGGGGGAGGCGCATTTTCCAGAGGGTCCGCTGCGGGCCCTGATCTAAAAGATCTTTGGGGATAATGTGCGGACCCCAAGCGTTCACCAGTCCCATATTGCGGACGTTGACTGGTGGATGCCGTGGGGTGCTGCCGCTTGGGTATCGGAGGTCTTGGTTTGCTCGTCCCGGGGCCTGCCCTCATTAGGCCAAAGGTTTTTGATGCTTCCTGCATCTCCTTCAGTTTTTTATTGAAATCTTTCCCAAATAGCAGCGCGTCCGTCTCCGCAGCTGGGGCTTTACACAAGCCAGCAAATTTGGGATTGAGGGCAGGTCTTATGTTTCCCTCCGGAGATTGTTGATCTCAAATTGTGTGGTACACATTAATGCCAGCACATCCTGCTGGCAGGTATCCATCTGCGTGGTCTCCACGGAACGAGCAAAGGCTGTGATGGCCGACGTCAGGAGCCTTAGGATCTGCTGTAGCTTGAGTTCTTGGGTCCGGATGTGTGACCCACATGCCCCCAGATTTGGCTGTTGACACTTTTTACTTTGAGGGCCTCACCGTTTTCTGGTGCTGTGTTGTTTCAGCACCTCAGCGAGCACCTTTTCCAGTAATGGTTGATGCTGGCCGCCATTCTTGGTTCCAGCGGTGCTCCAGCCCGTGGGGTTGCTACAAGCGGTCCATCACACCCAACAGCTCTTCATGTTCCTGCACCCCTGGCATACTCCCGAATTTGTCCGCCTGCCCCTGTTCCAGACCAGCCCAGCCCTGGTCACCAATGCTAGCCTCCAGTAATGAGGGAGCAGAGGGCAGTGCATGAAGCACTGTGGAGGGGGTGCCTGACCTCCCTCCGCGAGAGCGCTCTTTCTGCGCATCTCGCTGGAGCTGCTCCAATTGCTGTTGGATGCAGCTCAGGCGGCTGTCTCTCCTCCATTTAGGTGGAGACATGTCCCCGTCCGACGAATCGGATGCCACCGGCCGGATGCCTGTTCGGATGGCTAGACATCCAGCCCGCAGTTCAGGCACTAGCGGGACTGGGCTCGGCGCGGTGATGGGGATAGCGGTGCGCCCGGTAATTGTTCCTACCGCCTTCTTCTGGAGCTTTTGTGCCTTGTAGTAGCGAGAGCGCCCCTCAAG
The DNA here is from genome assembly GCF_010909765.2 of Amblyraja radiata. Taxonomy (NCBI): domain Eukaryota; kingdom Metazoa; phylum Chordata; class Chondrichthyes; order Rajiformes; family Rajidae; genus Amblyraja; species Amblyraja radiata. The sequence goes on along the minus strand of NC_045962.1, from coordinate 64,963,844 downwards.
CAGCGCGTCTCGCAGGCACCTGCTCCGTGAACCGCTCCAGCGGCTCAGGCGGCTCTCTCTCCCCCCGTGTGGGTGGAGAGACGTCCCGTCCGACATCGGGAACATCTGCCGGATGCCTCTCGAGTGGCTATGCGTCCAGCCCGCTGCTCAGGTACTAGCGGGCTGGCCTCGGCACGGTGTCGGGGAATTACGGAACACCGGGTAACGCTCCTACCGCCTGTTGCTGCCCCCCTCCCCAACGGGAAAACGGGGGACAGTTTTGTTCCAGAGCCTTTTTCTCTGCCTGTAAAAAACACAAGCAGAAAAAGGCTCACCTGTAAAAGAAAACCCGACCTCAGGGTACTCACCTGACGGTCCGGTTCATTCTGTAACGGGAGAGCCTAAGTCCCGTGGCAGCCACTGTTGCACTGCTGGCGTAATGCCGCGCCTGCGCACTGAGCGGGTTCTTCACGTTGTCACCCACGTGACTCCGAAGTAAAATGCTGTGGTTGTTATGGGAGATTTAAACATGCAGGTAGACCAGGAAAATCAGGTTGGCTCGACCCCAAGAAAGGGACTTTGTAGAGTGCCTTCGTGATGGTTTCTTAGAGCAGCTTGTATTGGAGCCTACCAGGGAGAAGGCAATTCTGGATTTAGTGTTATGTAATGAACCGGATTTGATAAAGGAACGAGGTTAATGAGCCATAAGGAGGTATTGACCATAATATGGTCAGGTTTAATCTACAATTAGAGAGGAAGAAGGGTAGATCGGAGGTGTCAGTGTTACCGTTGAATAAAGGGGACTATTGGGCCATGAAGGAGTAGCTGGCTAAAGTTGACTGGAAAGATACCTTAGCAAGGATGACAGTGGAACAACAATGGCAGGTATTTCTAGGAATAATACAGAAGGTGCAGGATCAGTTCATTCCTAGGAGGAAGAAAGATTCCAAGGGGAGTAAGGGGCGACCGTGGCTGACAAGGGACGTCAGGGACAGTATAAAAATAAAAGAGAAGAAGTACAACGTAGCAAAGATGAACGGGAAGCAAGAGGATTGGGTAATATTTAAAGAGCAACAGAAGATAACTAAAAAGGCAATACCGGCAGAAAAGATGATGTATGAAGGTAAGCTGGCCAAGAATATAAGTTCAAGTTCAAGTTCAAGTGAGTTTATTGTCATGTGTCCCTGTATAGGACAATGAAATTCTTGCTTTGCTTAAGCACACAGAAAATAGTAGGCATTTACTACAAAACAGATAAATGTGTCCATATACCATGATATAAATATATACACACATGAATAAATAAACTGGTAGTGCAAATAACAGAAAGTGGTTGCTAATAATCAGAGTTTTGTCCGAGCCAGGTTTAATAGCCTGATGGCTGAGGGGAAGTAGCTATTCCTGAACCTGGTTGTTGCAGTCTTCAGGCTCCTGTATCTTCTACCTGAAGGTAGCAGGGAGATGAGTGTGTGGCCAGGATGGTGTGGGTCTTTGATGATACTGCCAGCCTTTTTGAGGCAGCGACTGCGATAAATCCCCTCGATGGAAGGAAGGTCAGAGCCGATGATGGACTGGGCAGTGTTTACTACTTTTTGTAGTCTTTTCCTCTCCAGTGCGCTCAAATTGCTGAACCAAGCCACGATGCAACCGGTCAGCATGCTCTCGACTGTGCACCTGTAGAAGTTAGAGAGAGTCTTCCTTGACAATCCGACTCTCCGTAATCTTCTCAGGAAGTAGAGGCGCTGATGAGCTTTTTTGATAATTGCGTTAGTGTTCTCGGACCAGGAAAGATCTTCAGAGATGTGCACGCCCAGGAATTTGAAGTTCTTGACCCTTTCAACCATCGACCCGTTGATATAAATGGGGCTGTGGGTCCCCCTCCTACTCCTTTAATACTATACACCCGATTAAACTCTACAATAAAATGTTGGACATGAGCATCCACCCAGCCATGTGCCATTGGATTCTACACTTTCTAACAAACAGACAGCAAAGAGTCAAGGTGGGTGAAAAACTCTCCAGCCCTTTGACTCTCAACATAGGAGCCCCCCAAGGGTGCGTTCTGTCACCCCAGCTCTTCTCACTTTACACCAACAACCTCACATCCCAATGCAGTTCAGTTAAAATTTTTAAATATGCAGACGACACAACAATAATTGGCCTAATCTCAGACAACAAAGAATCACAATACCATCTAACAGTCGATAGCGCAGTCAAATGGTGCACAGACAACAACCTTCAGCTTAATACTTCAAAAACCTTAGAAATCATCATAGATTTTAGACGCAATCAAAACCACAAACCCCCGGTCCATGTCAACTCTCACCCCATAACCTCCACGAACTCATTTAAGTTTTTAGGCACCTATATCTCCAATAATCTAAAATGGCACATCAATGCAGACCACGTCATCAAGAAAGGTCAACAACGTCTATATTTCCTCAGACAGCTCAAAAAGTTCAGAGTTGATAAACACCTCCTGGTCCGTTTCTATCAATCAATCATTGAAAGCATCATCACCTCCTCAATCACAGTCTGGTACGGTAACACCGATAGTCACTCACTACACAGAATACAACGCATTGTCTCCAAGGCCTCCAGGATCATCAACTCCCCCCTCCCCTCAATCCATTCAAGTTATCTCCAACGTACCTCACAACGGGCAAAAAAGATCATCTCGGACCACTCCCATCCAGCAAATCACCTTTTTCAGTCTCTCCCTTCGGGGAGGCGCCTCAGGTCACTTGCTACTAAAACCACCCGCTTTAAAAACAGTTTCTTCCCCTCAGCAATAAGAACTCTCAATTCCGTCCAATAATCAGACAATAATATGACTTTTGATGTATACAGTGTCTTGTCTATGGTCTTTGTTTGTTCTTTTGCACTATGTATTGTTGGTGAGATTTGTGATTTGTGATGTGGTATGGATGCACTTTATTACAGTGATCTGTGTTATTAGTGGTATGTAACAAAAGCAGTGTACCATCATGTACCGAACCCAAATACCACCAACCCTGGTTGCGTGGCAATTAAAGATTCTATTCTATTCTATTCTATTCTATTCCTTCTAAAGTCCACAATCAGTTCCTTGGTTTTGCTGGTGTTGAGGGCCAGGTTATTGCGCTGGCACCATATGGACAGTTGCTCGATCTCTCTTCTGTACTCTGACTCATCCCCATCAGTGATACGCCCCACAATAGTGGTGTCGTCAGCGAACTTGATGATGGAGTTCGCACTGTGGTTCGCTACGCAGTCATGGGTATAGAGTGAGTACAGCAGGGGGCTGAGCACGCAGCCTTGAGGTGCTCCCGTGCTGATTGTTATTGAGGCTGACACATTTCCACCAATACGAACAGACTGTGGTCTGTGGACGAGGAAGTCGAGGATCCAGTTGCAGAGGGATGCGCAGAGACCCAGTTCTGCGAGTTTGGTAACCAGTTTGGAGGGGATGATTGTGTTAAATGCCGAGCTGTAATCAATGAATAACAGCCTGACATATGATTTTTTGTTGTCCAAGTGGTCCAGTGCGGAGTGGAGGGCCAGCGAGATCGCATCCACCGTTGATCTGTTGTGGCGGTACGCGAACTGCAGTGGGTCCAGGTTTTTGTCGATGTAGGAGTTGATTTGCTCCATGATCAACCTCTCAAAGCACTTCATCACCACCGGCGTTAGTGCCACTGGTCGATAGTCATTGAGGCATGTCACCTTACTCTTCTTGGGCACCGGTTTAATTGATGCCCTTTTAAAGCAGGTGGGGACCTCAGACCTCAGAAGTGAGAGGTTGAAAATGTCCGTAAAAACTCCCGCCAGTTGATCCGCACAGGTTTTTAGAACACGGCCGGGTATACCATCAGGTCCAGGTGCTTTCCGGGGGTTCACCCCTCTGAAAGATTTCCTGACATCGGCCTCTGTGACTGAGACTGAAATGCCATCACAGCGAATGGGGGATCGGGAAGGCACATCAGTATTCTCCCTGTCAAAGCGTGCGTAAAACGCATTGAGCTCGTCAGGGAGTGATGTTAAATCAGGAGAGTAAAAGCTTCTTTAGGTATGTGAAGAGGAAAAACTAGTTAAGACCAAAGTTGGACCCATGAAGACTGAAAAAGGTGAATTTATTATGGGGAACAAGGAAATGGCAGATGATTTCAACTGGTACTTTAGATCACTAAGGAAGACACAAACAATCTTCCTGATATAGTAGTGGTCAGAGGATCTGGGGTGACGGAGGAACTGAAGGAAATCCACATTAGGCAGGAAATGGTGTTGGGTAGACTGATGGGACTGAAGGCTGATAAATCCCCAGGGCCTGATGGTCTGCATCCCAGGGTACTGAAGGAAGTGGCTCTAGAAATTGTGGATGCATTGGTGATAAATTTCCAATGTTCTATAGACTCAGAATCAGTTCCTGTGGATTGGAGGGTAGCTAATGTTATCCCAATTTTTAAGAAAGGCGGGAGAGAGAAAACAAGGAATTATAGACCTGTTAGCCTGACATCGGTGGTGGGGAAGATGCTGGAGTCAATTACAAAAGATGAAATAGCCACACATTTGGATAGCAGTAACAGGATCGGTACGAGTCAGCATGGATTTACGAAGGGGAAATCATGCTTCACTAATCTTCTGGAATTTTTTGAGGATGTAACTAGGAAAATGGACAAGGGAGAGTCAGTGGATGTAGTGTACCTAGACTTTAAGAAAGCATTTGATAAGGTCTCGCATAGAAAATTAGTGGGCAAAATTAGGGCACATGGTTTTGGGGGTAGAGTGCTGACATGGATAGCAAATTGGTTGGCAGACAGGAAACAAAGTGTAGGGATTAACGGGTCCCTTTCAGAATGGCAGGCAGTGACTTGTGGGGTACCGCAAGGCTCGGTGCTGGGACCGCAGCTATTTACAATATACATCAATGATTTGGATGAAGGGATTCAAAGTAACATTAGCAAATTTGCAGATGACACAAAACTTTGTGGCATTGTGAACTGTGAGGAGGATGCTATAATAATGCAGGGTGACTTGGACAGGTTGGGTGAGTTGCCAGAAGCATGGCAGATGAAGTTTAATGTGGATAAATGTGAGGCTATCCACTTTGGTTTAAAAAACAGGAAGGCAGATTACAATCTAAATGGCGTAAAGTTGGGAAAAGGGGAAGTACAACGGGATCTGGGGTCCCTTGTTCATCAGTCTATGAAAGTAAGCATGCAGATACAGCAGGCAGTGAAGAAAGCGAATGGCATGTTGGCCTTTATAACAAGAGGAGTCGAGTATAGGAGCAAAGAGGTCCTTCTGCAGTTGAATAGAGCCCTAGTGAGACCACAACTGGAGTATTGTGTGCAGTTTTAGTCCCCAAATTTGTGGAAGGACATTCTTGCTATTGAGGGAGTGCAGCGTAGGTTTACAAGGTTAATTCCTGGGATGGCAGGGCTGTCATGTGCTGAGAGACTGGAGCGGCTGGGCTTGTAGACTCTGGAGTTTAGAAGGATGAGAGGATATCTTGTTGAAACATATAAGATTGTTAAGGGTTTGCACATGCTAGAGGCAGGAAACATGTTCCTGATGTTGGGGGAGTCCAGAAACCAGTGGCCACAGTTTAAGAATAAGGGGTAAACCATTTAGAACGGAGACGAGGAAACACTTTTTCTCACAGAGAGTTGTGAGTCTGTGGAATTCTCTGCCTCAGAGGGCGGTGGAGGCCGGTTCTCTGGATACTTTCAAGAGAGAGCTAAATAGGGCTCTTAAGGATAGCAGAGTCAGAGGATATGGGGAGAAGGCACGAATGGGGTACTGATTGGGGATGATCAGCCATGATCACATTGAATGGTGGTTCTGGCTAGAAGGGCCGAATGGCCTACTCCTGCACCTATTGTCTATTGTCTATTGTCTATTGATATCACATCTGCTGCATGCCAGAAATTATGTTGAACGAATCCTCTCATCAACAAGACCAAAAAAGGGATGTCATTGTAGAGAGGTTGTGCAATTACGTTCAGGAACAAGTGCTGTTGATTTGTTGATCACAGCAAATATCGGGCATGTTTCCCAAGATTCATGGACTAAATTAATCATACAATATTACACTTTGAAACAATTAAGCTTAAATAATTTCCTCCTCAAACATCAAATCAAATGTTCAAACACGTTGTTAAGAACTAAGTACCGGCATCAGATCAGATTAGTTATTCCAGATATCGTGAATGACTCTAGATTATCTGGATGTATCCATAAAGGTAAACAGCAATCTCCAAGCATATGGCATTTTGAATAGATCCTGACCAGATAATAAGATTATAAATTGGTGAAATATAATATAATTTCTTCTCTACTATTTAAAATCGTAAAATTGTGAGATATCAGAAAAAGTAAATTGTTCATTTGAATTCTATTAATTTAAGAGATTGCTGAGCATGAACTTGTCAATTTCTCAAAATTGCACTGATCTGATGAAGTCCTACGTTGATTTGGAAAGTTACAGCTGTTCCCCAGCACTTACAATGTGGAATGTCCTCTGAATTTGCACTGTTGATACTTGTGGAGTAGAATTGCTTCAAAACATAAGTAAATATCAGGCAATTTATGATGTTTACAAACCTAGTGATTTTACATGATTTTTGTTTTGTATTGAATTATTTGATAGTATGCTTTATTTTGTTAATATTTGGTAACTTTAAGATGTAAATAAATGAGAGAGACATTAGGAAATGCTGAATTTATTTATTTAATGCTTTATTATCATCTGTTTTATGGATGGGGCAAGTACAGCACCTTGCTATCTTCCCCCCATCCATCACACCTGGTGGCCATTATATTGCAGAAGACTTCATGCTCTGCAGAACTCATTATTTTGGGTTAAATAATTTTTGAACAATAAGATCACAAAAGTATAAAAGGGTTTTTACTTGCCATTTTGATCAGTAGCAATTTTGGGTAACTCAAAATTGCCAATACATTCTGATATCTGCATTGAAGATCATTTTCTGTCCACTGATGCTGCAAGACCTCCAGAATGCTTTGAGCATTTTCAATGTTACAGTACTTCTAGTAGAATTCGAAGAACAACTTTTGCTTTTATCGTCCCAACCCACAAGTTTTCTGGAGTAGAAATGCAGTGTAAAACACAAATTGTGATATGATGAGACTAGAGTTTAACAAATGTGTGCTAAATGGGTATTTCATGACTCATGAAACTGAGATTAACTATTATGCAGATCAGAATCAACATTTTTCCTAGCTTTCCCTGTGGAAAATAGAAGAAACTCTCTACATTTCCCCCAGGAGATTTTCCACATGAAAATGGTTTCTCTAAATTGGCAGAAGTTGTGAAATAAAAACGATTATTTGTTGTCATGCAATTTGAAGTAATTTGGACAGAATTCCCTGGTCACTTCTGCCTTCTTGATCAGCTTCTGATTTGATTATGTTACCATTAACAATTTAAGTAACTAATGTCTTAGGTATTTTATTTCAGTCATTACAGATAACCTTTATTGCTGTATTTTTTCCTAGTAACGACCGGCTCACCAAATCATCAGCAATGCCATTTTGGAGAGTTTGCTTGTAGAAATGGAAGATGTATTCAAGAGCGTTGGAAATGTGATGGTGATAATGATTGTTTTGATGGTAGTGATGAGGATCAAGATCTCTGTTGTAAGTTTCAAATAACAAATGTATCTTCAATTTTTTAACTTAAAAAAAAGTGATCTGAATATGTATTGTTACATTTTTATTTTATAAGCAGATATTCTATGGCCAGGGAATTAAAATTTAAAATAATTTAGCTTTTCCATTTTAAGACAAGTTCTCAGCAACCTTTTTACAACTGTCAACATTGGACTGCCTAATTTAGCCTGCAAGACTACATTTGAATGCAACTATAGTGATTTATTGTTCAGATATTCCAATTCATCAAAAATAATTTTAGACTTGTTGACACAACTGATTTGTTCTGTAAATTTTATTTTTGTCCATTTGCATTTTATGGATCAAATGACAGTGGTTTGATATGCAATTGGGAATAATCTGAAAGTAATGATCATTTATTTAATAGGTCGTAAAATTTACAAGTAAATCATTTGAATTTTTGCTATAAACTTTTGCATTTTAATAGTGCACCCATGCAGCCTACTGTTCGTGACAGGTAAAGTTATGAGAAAATGTTTGGAACAGAAATATCAATTCATTAGAAATAGCTACTTCAAACCTAAGGCAATGCATAATTCATTCATTTATCATAAATTCATACCACAGTTACAAATTGTATAGTTAAGATATTATTTACAGCTTTAAATTTAACTGATCAGCTAGAATTATGTGCTTTCCAGATAATAGTACATGTCCTGCTAATCACTTCAGATGCCAAAATAATCGCTGCATCCCTAAAAGATGGCTTTGTGATGGAGCCAATGACTGTGTCAGCAATGAAGATGAATCAAATGAAACTTGTTCAGGTACTACCCACAGTTGATTTAAATATAATCTTAGAAGCTGGATGTATAACAGTCTTGAAGCTTCGAGCCTTGTTTAAATAATGTTCTTCTCTTGCATTACTTTAGTTATCCACCTTAACAAACAGAAGGAATATGTTGTGGAACTATTGGAACATATATTGCCAATGTTGACATTTTTAAATTATACAAGAGTCACATGTGTCTTTGTCATGCTAAAAATATTTTAACTCCAGCTAATTACAAGTACAAATTCATACATTTTTTTAATTGAAAGAATGAACCAATGTTAGTTATAATTTTTGTCGTTGAGCAATTGTTTTGATAAAGACCATGAGAGGTACAGTTTGAAGTAGGTCATTATTGTTAGCATTGATATGGGCTGTGTATTATGATTGCATTTTGATTCTCCAGAACTTTCTAAAATATAGCGAAGCCTTGATATACATTGTCCAATAGTGCATTTGGGAAAGAGGACATAATCTCTTAAATGCAGTGCAATACCATTTGTGTAAAATATGCATCTCTTCTTGCTGATGTTTCCTGTAATTCATGCCATAATGATTTATGAACTTTAGTGACTGTACAATATTTCCTGAAAATTAATATAATGCATAATTAGAGCTAATATTATAAGAGGGATGTGGCTTTTTAACGCTGATGAATAATTACTTCAATCTGGTACTGCAATAATTAATTCAGGAACAATATGCTTATAAAATTAACATATGTGTACATTGTAAATTAATAACTATAACCTTTATGGTTCAACTATATTGCATTACAATAGTATTCATTATTATCCATAATTTCAAACTTAAAAAAAATAATTACCTTGCATTGATCATAGATTGCAATTTGGAAGACACACTCACAGTGCCAAATAACGAGGTTCATTCCGAACCTCAGGTACTGCCTGTGTGGAATTTGCAGGTTATCCCTGTGACTGCACAGATTTCCTCCAGGTGCTCTGGTTTCCTTTCACATCCTAAAAACATGTGGGTTGCAGGTTCATTGGCAACTGTAAGTTGCCCCCAAAATTGTGGATGAATGGTAAAATGTGGAAGAGGTTGAAGAGAATGTGCAGTGAATAAAATGTAATGGGTTACATGGGATTCGAGCAAAATGGATTAATAGTGGTTGGTGCGGACTTGATGGGCCGAAGGTTCTGTTTTAGTCCTGTTTTTATTCTGTATCTCTAAATGACTCCATGACTATTGCTCTAATTCTTTTGAAAATTAGGGAGGCACGGTGGCATAGCGGTAAAACTACTTCCTTACAGGGCAGGAGACCCGGGTTTGATCCCGACAACGGGTGCTCTCTGTACAAAGTTTGTACGTTCTCCCTGTGATCACATGCATTTTCTCCGAGATCTTCAGTTTCTTCCCACACTTTAAAGACTTACAGTTTGCAGGTTAATTAGCTTGGTATAAGTGTACATTGTCCCTAGTGTGAGTAGGATAGCATAAGTGTGCGGGGATCGTTGGTCAGTGCGGACTTGGTGGGCCGAACGGCCTGTTTCCACACAATATCCCTCAACTAAACTAAATTAAAATTAAGCAATTCATTAAACAAAATCTATTTGTAGAAATCCACCATTATAGCTGGAAACCATTAAATTGGTTAAATATTCTGTTTCTTATGAAAAACCCTGCTGCCTTATCTTTGGCAGGAAAATGTATTCCCTTGGTGTATTTTACAGAACTCTGACAAGTGAAAGATTTTTGGTAGTGTGTTGATTCCTATACATTTAATTTCTTATTTCAAAAATGATAGTTGAACCCTGAGTGCCTTCATACAGCAAATAAAACCCAGTGAAGAATAAATGCGGGATGGAGTCTGCTGTGAAATCTCCACAAGATAGACACTAAGCGTTGGAGTAACTCAGCGGATCAGGCAGCATCTCTGGAGAAAAAAGATAGGTGACGTTTCGTGTTTGGACCCTTCAGTCTGTCTTCGGTATATACCAACATCTTCAGTTCCTTTCTACACGTGAAATCTTCATGTTTGCTTAATGAATTTTTCAATGCACATTGATCCCTATTTTCCTCTTGGAATCCTTGGTCCATCACCATTCATTGTGAAGGATCATAGTGACAACATAATGTCTGTGGTAGTACAATACGATGTCTTGACCATCGGGTGGCGCTGCAAGTGGCAGCCTCACCAGCAGTTTGTCAGTCATTTCGATTTATTTTGTTTTTTTAGTATGTTTAAATGTATGTGTTAATGTTTCTCGGTATGTTTTTATGTGGGGGGTGGTGGGAGGAAAGGGGTTTCCAGTCCCTTACCTCGGCGGTGATGCGACTTTTCTACTAGTCACATTTGGCCTCCCTCGCGGCCTAACAACTTGGATTGGTGCGGCCTTTCCCGGAGACGGCCCAGAGCTTCAGCAGCAGGCGCGGCATGGACTTCCATCGTGAAGCCGGAAGAAAGTCTTTGACCGCCGGCCTGCTGACTTTAAATCATGAAGCCGCGGTCTGCGGAGCTTCTAGCAGCAGGCGTGGAGCGGACTTTACCATCCCAAAGCCAGGGATCCCTTGTCGGGGTTCACCAGAGAAGAGCTCCAACTGCTGGCCTGCCTGCAGCCTAAAACATCAAGAAGCTGCGGTCTCCAGTAAGAAAGTGGCCGATTTGGGCTCTCCAAGCCGCGTGTTTCAGGATGAGTTTGTTTCATCCATCCCAACGTCGGAGTTTCGATCATCCTGACGAGAGGGCCTGTACATCGGGCCGTCCGTTGCGTGGACTATGGAGGGTCAAGGCACCATACACGGGTGAACAAAAGGAGGAAGACTGACTGAACTTTATTGCCTTCCATCACAGTGATCACTGCGGTGGATGTTTATGTTAAGTTCTTTCATGTATTGTGTTCTTTTAATTGTATGGCTGCATGGTAACTCAAGTATCACTGTACCTCAATTGGTGCATGTGACAATAAATGTGAACTTGAACTTGAATACAGAAGCCCAAGGTAAATGGCAACAGCAGTGCACTGCCTTACAAATTACTGACTGAAGAAGGGTCTCGACCCGAAACATTGGCAATTCCGCCTCTCCATAGATGCTGCCTCACCCGTTGAGTTTCTCCAGCAATTTTTGTCGACCTTCGATTTTTCCACCATCTGTAGTTTGTTCTTAAACATATCCCATCAGGGTGATCTGCTGAGAATTCCCAGCATTTTTGTTTCATTTTGTTATTTATTCTTCCGTCATTGGGTCTCCTATGTTATGCCTTGGTATGGCACTCAAGTATGAAGTATGTTGTAAAGCAGCAATATGATTTTCAAAGGATGGAAATATGTCTGAGATGACATCAACATCTTGAAGAAGGTTCTCGTTTAGAAACGTCAGCCATTCCTTCTCTCCAGAGATGCTGCCTGCCCCACTGATTTACTCCAGCTTTTAGTGTCTATCTTTGGTTTATAACAGAATCAGCAGTTCCTTCCTACACATATTGATTAACTTACGTGTGACAAGCTATTTCATAATATGAGGGAAGCAATGTGACTTGGAGATGGGAAGCATGAAAGCTGAGTTGATCCAGCATTACGTAAGTGATGCACATTGTCAATTAGAATCTAAGCTCTGCGTCTACTGAATGACTCTATATTGGCAGTCAGTGTTGAGTGTAAGTAGGTAAAGTCTGAAGTCTTGAGTTTGAAAACCAGATCCTCACAAAGTACTTATCATTTGATTGAGATGGATCTGATTGAGACATTCATCCATGTGGCACAACAATAACACTGCATGTAGAGCCAACATCCTACCAAATGACACCAAAATGTGTCAGGATAGGCTGAACAGTCTTAATATAAACAGCCAGACAGAATATATGGCTTAAGTAGATGAAGGTGGTTTTGTTAAAATAATATTTGTGCATTTGTCTTGATTCAACCACATTTACACTATGGTCAAGAAAGCACACTGCTTCTCTACTTCCTCATAAGACTTAGGAAATTTGGCACGTCACCAATAAATCATGCCAATTTCTACAGATGCACCATATAGAAAGCATCCTCTGCGAATACATTACAAGTAATGTTGGCAGCTGCTTTGCCAAAGATAGTTCTCTACAAAGAATAAAAGCACGGTTGAGGGAACAGAATATTTTGTTTACATATCTGTTGTGGTGCTGCAAGTAAGCATTGCATTGTTCCATTTTGGGACATTTGACAATAAAACACTTGATTTTTGACTCTTGACTGCAAGGAATTGCAAAGAGTTGTGGATGTAACCCAGTCTATCACAAACCAGCCTCCCCCCACCATCGACTCAATTTCCACTTCACATTGACCCACTAAACCAGACAACATAATCGAGGACTATATACAACAGGGTAATTTCTAGAGATGCTGCCTGATCAGTTTAGTTTATTGTCACATTTACCAAGGTACAGTGAAAAGCTTTTGTTGCATGCAAACGAGTCAGCAAAAAGATAATACATGATTATTATCGATCCATTTACTGGGTTTAGATACATGATAAGAGAATAACGTTTAGTGCAAGGTAAAGTCAGCAAAGTACGATCAAGGATAGTCCGAAGGTCATCAAAGAGGTAGATAGTAGTTCAGCACTGCTCTCTGGTTGTGGCAGGACAATTCAGTTGCCTGATAACAGCTTGGAAGAAACTGTCCCCGAATCTGGTGGTGTGCATTTTTACATAAACCTTTTGCCTGATGGGAGAGGGGAGTTGAGGGCGGGGCCAGGGTGCGACTCATTCTTGATTATGCTGCTGGCCTTGCCGAGGCAGCGTGAGGTATAAATGGAGTCAATAGAAGGGAGGTTGGTTTGTGGGATGGTCTGGGCTTCATCCACAATTTGATGCAATTTCTTGCGTTCTTGGATGGAGCTGTTCCCAAACCGAGCTGTGATGCATCTTGATAAAATGCTTTCTATGGTGCATCTGTAGAAGTAAGTGAGAGTTGTAGGGTCATGCCAAACTTCCTAAGCCTTCTAAGGAAGTAGAGGAATTGCGTTATTGAGTTTCCATTGATTTTTTTGTAAACTAGCATCTGTAGTTCCTAATATCTACAAGATAGTATTTTTATGTACAATTTGCACAGAGAACACAAGCTCTGGAGGGCCTGATTATTGACTTGCATGTCTTCATTCACTTATTCAGGTGCTGACTAATCACTTATTCACTTATTGACTTACATGTCATCATTCACTTATTCAGGTGCTGAATGATTTAACAACAAATCCTTAAAGATTTATATTATATCTTTTATTTTTATTTTTGTTTTCTTTAGCAGATGGGAAATTGCTCATCCAGTGCCAGCAAAACATTTCAGCTCATAACTCTGATGTTAACTTTCTATAAATGCTACACTAATTTATTTGTGTTCTTTTCACATGGAAGGTAAACACACTTAAAGTTCCTCCTGTTGAAATTTGCTCGCTCTAGCTGTGTGCGAATCCCCAGTGGAGACAAGCTATCGAGATTTATATTCATAGTCTTGATCTTAAATATTAATGGCCTTATAATTGCCTTCTGCTCTTCCTATGTCTCCGTACAGAAGTTATAACAATGGATATTGCCAGTAATTTGTGGAGTATGTGCACCATGCAAATTCAGAAATATTGCCCATGACATTAGAGGTGTAGCAGGTCCTTCCATAAATCACTGGCTGCTTATCTTCATAGTACTTATCATTAAGCTTGCCAAATTATCCTTTTAAGAGGAAAATGTACCGCCATTGACAGCATTAATGGATTAGCACTCTTGCTTTTACCCCTTTGTGTTTCATTGCTCTTTGGCATCTGGACTGATTTATGAAGCTCAGGAAGCTATTTCTCAGTAATGAGGCTGACTAAGTATCTTAGTCCCAGTTCACGATAGATTTTCTTCCAAAATTAAACACTGACAAGTTTACCATTATGCCAAGAGTGGGAAACAATTCTTCATTTTACTTTCACTAACTGAGAAATTTGTTCTTGTTTCCAATCAACATTTCTACATCATGGCAACAATTTGATTGTTGATATTTTGCCTCTTGTTTAGTATGGCTTTAAGCGATACCACCAGAATGTATATTTCAAATTTTCCAAAAACCTGGAAAATCATGGAAGATGATGATCTATTGAAATAAATTGAGTTAGAACAATCTTTGCGTTTATACAAATTCATGAATTTTGTATCTTAATCTTTTAGTGGATTCAGTGAATTAAGACATTAACTGTAATTAGATCTTTGAAGAGATTGTTTTCAAGTAATAATTTCCCAGGGTTAAGAAAAAAATGGATTGCGATGAAACCTTTCACACAAAATTAGCAGGTTAGTTCTGTTGTTTGTGACTGGTATCAGCAATAATGCTATCATATTGAGATTGCTCTGACTGACGTTATTTCATGGTTCATTTATTTAATTTAAAGATAAGTGAATTATTAATACCATTCTAGGTTACCAAACATGAGCTAAATTGTGGTATATTGCCCAATTCTGTAAAGTGAGATTCTCAAGAGTGCAATTTCATTTGTGATTAAAACTTTACAGTCAATCGTACTCCTGTAACAATTGGCCTTTAAGCTCATTAAGCAACCAAAAAAAAAAAATTACAGTGCTATAAGTGTCCAAGTTAGTTAGAATAATTGCATTCATGAAGTTGTCAAGAACATTTTAAGAAGCATTTGCTCTTTGTTTCGGAATATTATGCCTGCTTGTAAGCTCCACAACAGGACAAAAAGGTGTATTGTTGATAAAATTGAAAGATTTTATATAACATCTTATGACAAATCTGCTGCAATAATTTGTGGAAGTAAAGATAGACAAGAAAGTCACTAGATGTTGTTTACTTAGGTTTTCGGATGGCCTTTGATAAAGTGTCGCACGTGAGGCTACTGAACAAGATGAGAGCCCATGGTTTTAGACGGAAGAAACAAGCATGGATAGAAAATAGGCCACATGGCAGAAGGCAAAGTGTGGGAAACAAGGAGGGATTTTTCTGGTTACCTGCCGAGGTATTCTGCAGTGGTCAGTGTTGGGCCCGCGATCTTTCACGTTGTATATTAATGATTCGGATGATGGAATCGATGGGTTTGTGGCCAAGTTTGTGAATGATACAAACGAGGAGGTAGTGCAGAGGAAGCAGGGAGTCTGCAGAAGGATGGCCAGGTTGAGTGAGTGGGCAAAGAGGGGCAGATGGAATACAGTATAGCAAATTGTGCAGTCATGCACTTTGGTAGGTGGTATAAAGGTATACACTCCTTTCTAAATGGGGAGAGGATTCAGAAATCTGAGGTGCAAAGTGGCTTGGGAATGCTGTTGAAGAATTCCCAAAAAGTTTATTTGCAAGTTGAATCAGTAGTAAGGAATGCAAACACAAAGTTAACATCCATTTCAAGAGTTTAAGAAGGAACTGCAGATGCTGGAAAATCAAAGGTACACAAAAGTGCTGGAGAAATTCAGCGGGTGCAGCAGCATCTATGGAGCGAAGGGAATAGGCAACGTTTCGGGCCAAAACCCTTCTTCAGACTGATGTAGGGTAGGGGTTGGGGAGAAGAAAGGAAAAAGGAAGAGGAGGAGCCAGAGGGCTGAGGGAGAGCTGAGAAGGGGAAGAGACAGCAAGTGCTACGGGAAATTGGTGAATTCAATGTTTATGCCATTAGGGTGCAGACGGCCCAAGCGGAATATGAGGTGCTGTTCCTCCAATTTGCGGTGGTGCTCACTCTGGCCATGGTGGAGGCCCAGGGCAGAGAGGTCAGATTCGGAATGGGAGGGGGAGATGTCCATGAATTGCTTCTCTTTCATTTCCCTCCTCAATTATTAACCTCCTCTTATTTCCCCATCTTCACTTGGACTCCCCAGTCCTTACAACATCACCCTCCGTTTTGCCCTCTTCCATCCCTACCTTCCATGCAATGAGAAAATCTCTCCGCCTCCCACATCATGGATTTCTGCTTTTCATCCTTCTTCACTCTCCCAATCTCACCATCTCTCCAAGTCATCTAATAAAACATAGAACAGTACAGCACCGGAAAAGCTTTCTGGCCCATAATGTTTGTGCGGCACGTGACATGTCTTGGTACATGTGACAATAAACTAATTCACTAAAATAAAATTTGTGCCAATATGGAATTAGTTTATTATCACATGTACCAAGATACAGTGAAAGTCTTTATTTGCATGATATATTGCAAATCCTTCCATGTACAAGCGCAATGAAACCATACACAAGTACGATAGGTAGTGCAGAAAAATATCAGAGTGCAGAATATAGTGGGACAGAGAAAAGTGCAAGATTCCCAACGATGTAGCATGGAATATCAGGACTACATCCTAGCTTACGGGAGGACATTCAGTAGTTCAATCTCATAGTATGTGCTTAAGCTTTTGTATATTTTGTCGGATGGAAGAGGAGGGAATGTCCAGGGTGTAAATGGTCACCTGTTTTTTTTTAATGCTTTCCCAAGATGGCATGGTGTGGATGGAGATAATGTAAAATAGAACGCATGGAGATTTTTCAATCCATTAACCTTTAGACCTTCCCAATTGTTTCAACATAATTACAACCTTTTGAATTAGAGGCAAGAGTGCTCTGTGAGTGACATACATTTGTATAAATTATGGCATAAGATGTGCTCTGAGAAGGTAGCTTGCGCGACAATTTTACACATGTAAAATCTGCACTGCTGATTTATTGGAAAATCAGAATACAGCACACACATTGCCAGACAGATATGAACTTAAAGTATAAGATCTTGTTAAATTAATTTGAAAATATTACCTATAAAATCAAATAAAATGTTTTTGTATTACACATGCAGACTCCAGTTAAAACAAGTCTTCTTAAGTGGCAGCCATTATACATTTGGTGAATTTGTCGTGCAGATAATAAGCTACGTGTTAGTCATCTATGAAGAGACAGCCACACATATGTGATGCATTAGGGACCAGGAAAATAATTTTAGTAAGAATGTATTTCATTTTCCAGGGGCCAAATCTTGTCGATACATGCTAGCAATTCGGCAGTGAAATGTCAGCACATACGGAGGTCCTGTAGCGGCGCCTACTGGCGCACGCAGGTATTGAACCTGGCATTTGGAAGCCGCGGTCATGTGACTCAGGAGGGGTTGTTGTTTTCACGCGGTTAAGCTTTCGCACCACAGTTGTGTTACTGACCACCGTTGTGGTCAGACGTGTTTGCAGAGACCTGTATGCCAAGGAGCATTATTGCGTTAATAAATCAGTTCGGAAAACATCGTTGTCGTCTTTGCATCCGTCAAATTGGTGACCCCGACCTGTCTAGCCATCGTTAGACAAGAGATCATGCAGGAGGACTAAGTCACCACAGAATTGGCCGGCACGAGGCAGGGCTCACCAGGCTTCAAGCTACCTTCCTTTTGGCCAGATCGACCTCAGGTGTGGTTCGCCCACGTTGAGGCACAGTTCCATCTGCATCGAATAATCGCGGATGACACAATGTATTTCCATGTGGTAGGAGCTCTGACTCAGGGCTGTGCCTCGAGGCTGTTGCCGTATATTAGAGACCCACCGACGATCGCAAAGTACGAAGGTTTGAAAGCCCTGCTGTTACATACCTTCGGTCTCAGCCGTCGAGACAGGGTGGCGAAGATCCTGCACATGGACAGTGTCGGCGATCGTCGTCCATCCACCATCATGGCGAAGATGCTGGCGCTGATGGATGGGCATCACCCGTGTCTGCTTTTCGAACAGGCGTTCTTGGAGCAGATGCCAGACGAGGTCCATTTGATGCTCGCCGGGGCCGATTATGTGGAGCTGGCAGCAGCCCAACGGGCCGATGGTGGCATGGAGGATTACCGCAATGCTGAATCGGGTCTCAAGCTGGCCGAGATGCCTTGCGGCACCGCTGGCGTGCGAGTCATTTGCGATGTCTCAACGGGTAAAGCCCGCCTGATCGTCCCTATTGCCTGGAGGCGTCGGATTTTCAACACCATCCACAGCCTAGCTCACCCGTCCATGCGCGCCACCTCTGCCCTGGTAGCTTCCAAGTTCGTCTGGCACGGGTTACAAAAGCAGGTCACAGCATGGGCCCGCGCTTGTATCCCCTGTTAGACTTCCAAGGTGCAGAGGCATGTGCACCCGCCCGTGCAGGAGTTTACTGTTCCAGCCGGCAGGTTCCTGCACATCCATGTTGACCTGGTGGGTCCTTTACCGTGTTCACGTGGGGCCACTCACTCACTTACTAACTATCGTAGATAGGTTCACCAGGTGGGTGGAGGCAATACCGTTAACTGATACCTCCGCTGAGGCTTGTGCACGCGCTATTGTCTCCAATTGGATCGCTCATTTTGGGGTCCCTTCAGATATTGCTACCGATCGTGGGGCCCAGTTCACGTCATCCCTGTGGTGTGGTATGGCGCAGCTGTACGGCGCAAATTGCACCAGACCACCACGTAGCATCCGGAGTCGAACGGTTTAGTCGAGCGGTTTCACAGACACCTGAAGTCAGCGTTGAAGGCCCGGCTCACCGGCCCCGATTGGTTGACCAGTTGCCCTGGGTACTCCTAGGCATCAGAACTACGCCTAAGGAAGACCTCGACGCCTCCTCGGCCGAGCTGGTTTATGTGACGTGTTTGCAGAGACCTGTATGCCAAGGAGCTATTGCGTTAATAAATCAGTTCAGAAAATTTGGTTGTTGTCTTTGCATCCGCCAAAGTCCCACACTTTTCTCCAGATTCCAGTCACACTCCACTGCTGGGATTCATGTGGAATCCAGCCACGAGGCACCAGCTTGCTTCATTCCCCAGCACCTAGACTGGGAAACTGGTCCCAGGTGCTCAAACAGGTTTCACAATCATGGAGTCAATTTTGCTTTTCTTTAATGTTTCTCTGAAGCCCCTGGGATATTTTACTGGGTTACGGTGCTTCATTAAGTTTTTATTTCAGTATTACACACGCAACAATTAAAATTCTTGCCAGGCACAGTGCAGTCTACCTGGCAAGAATTTGAATTGTTCTTTGTGTCATTTTGTGAAAGTTTAATGAAGGTAATTCGCAACTCACCGTTGAAGTTAAAACATTGACTATTAGGTCTTGCTGCATATAGAAAGTACAAAGACATTAAAAGGTAAAAACTGAAAAAATAACATTGATATGGAGAACATAGCTTACTAACAGCTCAATGGCTTTTTAAGAAAAATATGAATATTTAAAAATACTGTTCCATGATGTTCTACAGTTTTTTCTATGGTCATTTCACTTCTCATTCTTATCTAAACAGTGATAAGGGGGGCGGCATACGTGGCAGCCTCGCCAGCAACCTGCCTTTCTTCTTATGTTGTTTTACTATGTTTTTACTTGTATGTTTTAGTGTACTTTTAGTTTTTGTATTATGCTGGGGTGGGGGGGGGGGGGGGGGGGAGGGTGACGGTGGGAGGTTGTGCAAACCTTTTTTACCTCTTCCCTCGCCGGAGATGCGACTTTTTCCGTATCGTATCTCCGTCCGCACTGCCTTAGCATCGTAGGGCTGGCGGTCCCTTTGTGAGGGATCAGCTTCCGGTGCCCCAAATGTAGGAGCTTTGATCGCCCCGATCGCGGGATCCTCAATCACCCCGATGCAGGGGCTTCGATCGCCGACTGCGGGAGCTTTGATCGCCCCGACTGCGGAGGTTTCGATTGCCCCGACCGCGGGAGAAAATGAGGAAAGAAGGTATGTTATTTGCCTTCCATCACAGTTGGGAATGTGAGGTCGCCGAAAAAACAAGATGGACGTGCTGCCTGCACAGGTGAGGACTCGGAGGGAGTGCCGTGAGTGCAGTGATCTCAGTGTTTGTGGGGACATCGCTCCATGAGGTCCCGGAGTCTAGTGTGAGTGTGGACGACTTTCTGTCTGTTCAGGCGGACAGGGACTGCAGAGAGAGTGACAGTGGTCGGTACAATTCAGGTCACACCACGGTGAAGGAGCATGTGTGTGGCCCGGACATTGAACTGATGGCTGTGGGTCTCCGCTTATGCTGTGTGCCTTTGGAATTCTCACAAGCCACTGTTATGGCTGTTTAAATCTATGTTTAATCTTTATGTAGTTATGTATCTTGTTGCTTATTTTTGTAAGATTGTATGGCAAATCAAATTTCACTGTACCTTGGTGCACATGACAATAAAGTACCATTGAACTATTGAACCATGGAACCATAACCTTTTTGTCAGCTTGTGTATCATTTGCTGCAGGATCATCCCAGTATCTATACTTGACAATTGCGTGTCATTTAAATGTTGCCCATCAATTTCATTATCTGCAAATAGTGCAGTTTTCACTTGTTCTCTAACAACACCCAACTTTACCTCCATCACTTTTCCATAGTTTGTAAGTTGGCAGGCTCAGAAATCCAGTAGAACAAAATTCCCATGACTGCATCGTGCAAAAAATAAACTCTATTGTCCAAGGTCATGACCTCAAATATCATTACCTTGTTAATAACTTCCTCACTCTCCCAACAATAGTCTTCCCAAATTGTTTATAAACCTGACTGCAGGATGATTTTTCAACTGCATATTTTGTCATTTCTGTCAATTCTTTGGAATTCTTCCCTATGCCCCTCCACCTTCCAGCTACCATTCCTGTATTATCACGCTGCATTTCATCTATCTTTTTGAATAAACTTTCCTCCTTCACCATAAACTCTTCTCAAGTGGCTTGATGCCACACTTTGGAAAGCAAATGTAATCTGAAACTTGTTTTCTAGACTTTCATACTTTTTAGCGACACGGCGCAGAAACATGCCATTCGCCCAGAGTCCGTGCCGACCAGCGATCACCCAGTATACTTGCACTATCCTACACACTAGGGACAATTTACAATTTTATCAAAGCTAATTAACCTACAAACCTATACGTGTTTGGAGTGTGGGAGGAAACTGGAGCACCCACAGAAAACCTGTGCGGTCACAGGGAGAATGTACAAACTCCGCACAGACAGCACCTGGAGTCAGGATTGAGCCCACGTCTCTGGAGCTGTAATACAGCAACTCTACCGCTGCACCACTGTGCCGAAACAAAAACAGCAATGTTTCCGTTGAGAGGAATGGGTCCAAAGCCAAAATATTAAATGGTTTCTCTTTCCAGCGATGCTGCTTGACTGGCTATCCTTCTGATGTTTAACATCAATTTTTGTTTGATAAAACTCTTGAGTGAAGCCCCGTGGAGCATTTCAGCAATTCACTGTAATATCAAAATAAATTATTTTGCTAGGATCTGGCTGACCATACCACACAATTGCCTTTGGGTAAAGGGTGGAAACATATCAAACTGATAGGAAACCTAGTATTACAGTTGTTTTCATGCAGCAAAGCACAATCACGTCATGTTTGACGTGTCATGTAAATGTAGTGAGTTTGAATGAAAAATAACTGGATGTGCGTTCTCCACAAAAATCTTTAAACTCATCCTATGCAATTGTTTAGAATTCGGGATACTTCAGATTTCTGTGACCTCATTCCAGAGATTAAATTTTCCCGCCTTTTAACAAGAAAAAATAAAACTTTTAATTAAAAAAAATCAACTGTGATTTTCCACAGCTGATTTGTACCATCTTCAAAAATGTTAACTATATATAAAGTCACTTTAATTTCAGGCATCTACTGATTCATGCTGCTGTTATTTTATTGCAGGAAAGACTTGCCAACCCAGTCAGTTTTCCTGTTCCAGCGGACGTTGTATCCCAATGTCATGGGTGTGTGACTTGGAAGATGATTGTGGAGATCGATCTGATGAAACCGCATCATGTGGTTAGTGGCTCCTTACAAGATCTATTGATAAAATCATGACCACGTTGTCGGTTTAGTCATTTAGAATATATTATATTTCAAGAATAATATCAGTTCCTGGGTACGGTGAGAATGTCAAGTTTGTTTTACGCTAGCTGTTAGATTATGCATAAGAAGCTACATTAAATAGAAATAGGCTGCCCTTAAAGCCAGATGGGTTGTGAGAAGCAAATTAATATTGAAATGTAGGTATGCAGTAATTTGCAATACTAATTTCTAATGTTGATGCATATTATTTCTATCCTGCCTCAAGTAATTACTGTGTAGTTTCTGTAAGATTAAGCCTAACCTGAGCAATTGTAAAAGTGCTTCACTGAAGTGTGAAGAACATGCCTAAAGTTACCACTGAAATCATTACACTTTTTCCAGTATTTCAATTTATTTCATCAAGGTGTGCAGGCATTACCGTGGCGGATAAAATTAATTAATAATGACTGTTTGTGAATAAGATATGTGGAGCATGAAACTAATGGAAAAAAAAGTTTTTTATCTGAAACTAATATAATTTTAAATATGAAGGCATATAGGGAGCTATTATAGAAAACTTGGAACTGAAAATCATTTCGTTTTTTCACCTAGAGATCCCAGGTTTATTTTGATAACTCAGTTTAGTTTAGTGTATAATTGTCACATGTATTGAGGTGCAGTGAAAAGCTTTTTGTTGCGTGCTATCCAGTCAGCAAAAAGGCTATACATGATTACAATCAAGCCACCCACAATGTACGTATTACAAGATAAAGGATATGACATTCAGTGGAAGATAAAGTTCAATTAAAGAGAGTTCTAAGGTCTATGATGAGGTGGATGGGAATTCAGGACCACACTCACTTAAGGGTGATTGAAGTCATCGACAAAGTTGCATATTTTAGGCCTTGCCATGGTCTGAGCTAACCACTGCTTCTGGTCATTGCAAGGCAGTCATTGAACTGATGTGATGTCTTCCTTGTACAACTAGCAGCTTTTGCAAAATTAAACACAGTATACATTATATGCCTGATTTTTTGGGGGGGGATTGTACTAGATCTTAATTCATTAAAATGCTGAGCCATTCATTTGTTAAACATTCAAAGTTGATAATAGATTCAAATCCACCCACTTGTAGGTTTGATGAAAATGAGGGTACAGTACAGACAACCAATCATTTTCTATAGTCAGAGGGTGGTGAATCTAAAGAATTCTTCATCACAGAAAACTGTGGAGGCCAATTCAGTGGATATTTTTAAGGCAGATACATAGATTCTTGATTAGCACAGGTGTCAGGTAATGGGGAGGAAGCAGGAGAATGGAATTAGGAGGGAGAGATAGATCAGCCATGATTGAATGGCACAGTAGACTTGATGGGCCAAATGACCTTATTCTACTCCTATCCCTTATGACATGAGATGAGCCATGCCAATTAAGTGTTAATGTCGTTGGCGGCCCTCCTTTGTGATGCAATGGGGCGGAAAGGTAAATTGGGGGGAAATGTTGATATGCTACCTCAATCTTCCTACCTATTAAGCTGCCTTCGTCATCCTTTCCTACCCCTACCAATCTGTGCCTGTGTTTGTTTTGCCTCATCATTAGCAATATCTCAATGACTTGCTTCATTCAGTTCTTATAGCCCCTGTTATGCCCCCAAACAGCAGTCTAACAGGATGTCCTAGAGAGCTCCCAGCAGTCTAAAATCAGTTTGATATAAGGAGCCCTTTTAAGTCAAAACAACTTCTACAGAATCAAGGAGCTAAAAAAAGGGGAGCTGCTGGGGGGACTGAGCGGGTCAGGCAACACTTGTGTAGGGAAGTGGACAGTCAACATTTCAGGTCAACCCTTTATCTGGACAGAGGGAAAATAGCCAGTATAAAGAGGTGGGGTAGAAAGATGGAACAAGAGCTGGCAAGCAATATGTGGATTCAGATAAGGAAGGGTTGATTGGTAGATAAAAGTCAAGTGAGGGAGGGAAGAGTGGAGATCGTGACAGAGGATAAGAGGTGAAAGGTCAGGAATAAAATGTTGCTAAGTCTGGAATCCGATAGGAAAGGAAGGTGAAGAGTTGAACCAAATAAGGAGGGATGATGGAAGATGGGTGCAACATGGGTAATACCTTTCTTAACAGATTCCAGAACCTGAAGCCTTTTGTTTATCACGTTACTTTTAGACTTTATAGATACAGTGCGAAAACAGGTCCTTCAGCCCACCTAGTTCCTGCCTAGTTCCTGTCACTCTGTACACTAACATTATTCTATGCACGAGGGACAATTTACAATTTTACTGAAACCAATCAACCTACAAACCTGTACATCTTTGGAGTGAGGTAGGAAAATGGAGCACCTGGAGTAAACCCACACGGTCACAGGGAGGTTGTACAAACTCTGTACACACAGCACCTGTAGTCAGGATTGAACCCTGATTTCTGGCGCTGTAAGGCAGCAGCTTGACCTCTGCACCACCGTGCCATCCAATTGCATCTTTTGCACTGAGCTTCTATCCCCACTCTTTCCTCTTTCCAGCCAACTCTTATCTGCCGAAGAATCCCTCCTGACCTCTATCCACGTATCACTTGCTGGCTCTTGCTCCACCCCTCTCCCCATCCCTTTATACAGGCAACTTCCTCTCTGCACTTTTGCAGTCCAGATTAAGGGTCTCATCCAAAAGGTCGACTGCCTAGTTCCCTCCACAGATGTCGCCTGACCCACTGAGTTTCTCCAGATGCTCTCTTTTTGTTGCTCCCGATTCCAACATCTGCAGTCTTTGTGCCTCTATTTTACTCCAGAGCCAAGACTTTTATAACATTCAGGAATCCTGAGCCTTCAGATTTGAAAAGCTTTGTCCTATTTCTTGAGCTCACAATAATGTACGTCAAATTGGCTTACTTTGATGCCTTGGAGGGACTGAGTTATTGATATGTGAAACAAAGTATATTTGTTTTAATAATAAATCATCTGTGATTTCATAATTATATATTATTTAAACATTTGGGGGCACTCTGGTTTATTCAACAAATCACACTGTTTCCAGTCATACATCAATCCCCATTGGTGTATCTCTTGATGTATTACAGCCTTTTTTTCTCCTTGCCGTTTTCTGCATCCCAACCCCTCATTATTTTTTTTGCACTCAATATCATTATTTTCCATTGGAATAGAAAATCAACTGGGGTTGAATTTAAAACAATAATTTCTGCATATGTGGTTTAACATGAGCATGAGCCCATTGTGCACATCGGGTAAGCATTCTATGAGGAAACAAACAGACGGGAGCTTACAAAAATGAAATAATTTTTAATTTCACATTGAACCTGCCTTAAATTTCAAGCCTGATCAATTTAGCTAACATCTTTCATAGTGACATCAGTGCATTGTATTCTGTCTCCAAAATTTATTCAAAATGGTTGAATATTGATAGCAGGATACAACACGCTGCAGTGACTTTAAAGCCCTTGACATAAATGATCAAGGATATATTTCTTAGGAACAATATAATAAGCAGTTTGGATTTTCTTATTTTACCAAGCATTTTTGCAACAGTGCTTATAGTTGCCTGTGAACTCTTGTGTTTCAAACCAAACTACTTTTAAAATCACAAGCTCTTTCCTAACTTAAGCAGCATTATAGGTTTTGGCATTTAGGCTATATCTTTTTTGCTCTCCTTGCTTATTGTCTTTTCTGACACAGAGATAAAAATTAAAAAAAATTAACTGTCCCAACCAAACAAAATATTACCACAAAGAATTTCAATTGCTCATTTTTACATGTTCAATAGATTGTAAACACATTATTAATCCTATTTCAGGTGTTATATTTCAATGTTATATGTTGAATAAGAATCACCACAAATGGCATCAAGTAATAGAAAAAAGAATGAATTTGTTGCAGCAGAAGTGATTTATGTTTGTCTTTATAAAACCTTGGCTGTGACCTTTAAAAGTAGATTTCATGTTATTTTATTATTTTAGAGATGGTAAACATGAGTGGGATTTATTGTTCACTTGCTATTTAAATTGTTACATTGATGACATAAACCAAACAGCAAAAAAAAAAAAATCATTTCAGATAAAGAAATGAGAATAATCATGTTATGGTCTGGTAATGCTAGGCAGACCTAAAGGATCTATCTTTGCACAGAGGGAGATAAACCCTGAAGCATTGTTTGGGTCCTGGAGCAATTTAGATGACAGAGTTGCTTGTGAAGCTTTGAATGTCTTTCAGAGTCAGCAACAAATTGGTATTTGGAATTCCCAGCAGTCAGTCAAAACCTCGTTGTCGATTGCATCTCTGCTTCCTAATGGGACATTATTTTTGCTTTCATTATAGTAGACTCTATCTCATGAATGAAAAAAAAACCTGCTATAAACTGAGAACTACCAAACCCTCGAATTGAAAGCGCATGCTGGAGATAAAGGGTTGAGGTCGCAAGAGTTGCACACGCAAGGGAGAATTTAATTTTTGTGATTTATTCTTTCCCCAAGATTTCAGCAAGACCAATATTTATTGTTAATCTCTAATTATCTTTGGACAGAATGGTTTGTTCCACCTTTGGAGTCTAGAGACCAGATTAGGTGGTTGGTAGCTTTTCTCTTCTGAATAACATTAGGAACCAGAAAGGCTTTTAATGATGATCTATTATCACAATGTTTGTGGTCATGATTATTAGGCACAAGTTGGCTTTACAAATTCCAGTGTATTATCTGAATTTAACATCCACTGCTACCATGGTGAGATTTTAGGTTAGATCTTTAGATTTTTGCTGCGGGCCTCTGGATTTCAATTCCAGCAACTTAACCAATGCAACAATACGATATTTCCTCTTGCATACCGCCAGTCCCTTATTTCAACTTACAAATGTGAAGCCGCCAAAAGCTGTCATAGAGTGATAGAGTGTGGAAACAGGCCCTTCAGTCCAACTTGCTGACACCAGCCAACATGTCCCAGCTGCACTAGTCCCACATCCCTGAGTTTGGTCCATATCCCTCCAAACCTGTCCGTACTGAAAACTCAAGATATAGGATTGAAGTTTCTCAAATTTCATTCCCATTGATCGAATAAAATTGAATATGAATTTTCAGATAGCTTCTTCTATTACACCTCTAATACATTGAAATTGAAATGAAAATTAGATGGAAAACAAAATTCCCCACGCTCGTTGCTATGGCAAATAGTTTATTCCAATAATGATTTTGATATACTTAATTTAATCATCTTAACTTGATGTCGTTAACATGAAAAGGGTGCAGAGAAGATCTATGAGGACGTTGCCAGGACTCTTGGGAGAGGTTGAGCGGGCTAGGACTCTATTCCTTGGAGTGCAGGAGGACGATTAATCATCTGGATTAATGCAGTCATTTACCCGGAGTAGAGGATTCAATGTAAGGATGGGGGACGGGGGGGGGGGGGGGGGGGAGATTTCATTGGGACCTGAGGGGACATTTACTGAAGGGTGGTAGGCATATGGAAGTAGCTGCCAGAGGATGTGGCAGATACTATCACAAAGTTTAAATGACATTTGGACAGGTACATGGATAGGATCGGTTTAGAAGGATATGGGGCAAATACAGGCAGGTGGGACTAGTGCAGATGGGGCATGTTGGTCAGCGTGGACAAGTTGGGACAAGGGGCCTATTTGTACACTGTATGATTCTATGACTAAATCTGGTGCACAAATAAAAAGGTAACACAAAAAAAATTATGATGATTTACTCAGTAATTATCTATCGGGGATAGGATCGCAATCTGGGTAATTTCAATAGAAATAATAGCTGATCTACAGATCAGGAAAGATCCACAGATTATATGTATTCATCAGGATCAAATATTTAATTCAATGTTTGCCTTGATACAAAGTTGAAAGATAACATTTGAATGACTTGAATAAATTGAGCAAAATTAGTTGATCAAGTAAACTATCTAGGGCAAGCAAGTCATCAATGTAATATGTTTTTTTTAATCTTCGTTTGTAATCTGTTAAGGGCCTGTCCCACCAGCATGCGATTGCATGCATCTAGCGCGACCAAACGTGGTGGCTTGAGGCGTAAGGCCTCGCGGAGCCGGTCCCACTTCCAACTGCGGAGCCGTCTGGAGTTGTGCGGGGCTGGTCCCGACATCATACTCACCAATCAGCTGGGCAGGAGGCGGGCCGACTGAATTTAAACGTCGCATGCACGGCACGCCGGGCGGTGACGTCATCGCGCAATACCACACGCTAGGCGTACGCCGTCAAAACGTTGCGTACGGCATCAAGACGCTGCGTATGCCCATTGAGGCGCTGAGTACGGCCTCAATGCGGCTGCAGCCGACAGGCCGTTGCCGTGCGGAATTTTTGGACAATGTCAGTTTTTTGGAGCCCCGCGTGATGTCGGGACCAGCCCCGCTCAACTCCATTGGGCTCTGGCGATCGTAGTGCGATCGGCCCCGCGAGGCCGTACGGCTCAAGCGACCATGTTAGGTCGTGCTCGTCGCATGCTGGTGGGACAGGCCCTTTAGTCTTTGTTTCCCCTTAATTCAGTCCTCTTCATGGTTGAAAGTAATATAATCGATCTTTTAACAGCAAATGTATTTTATGCAATACATGTTCTAAATCAATGGAATTCATAAGGAAACCATTGTTGATTGTCTGTGCTGACAAGTTCTAATCGCAGTAATCCTCTCATAATTATGTCAAGCCCTAAGTGCAAATAAGATTTGAGTTTAGAACATCTGTGCATGTATTCCTGAGTGTTTATTCATTTCTTCCTTGCTTGGCTGCCAAAAAATTAAAGGGACATTTCACTCAATTATGTGAATATCCTTGGTCTGGAGGGGATGGGAAAAAAAGAGGTTAGGAGGTAGTTAATAACAACTCATTGTTGTCTATTTGTAGCCATGGGAACCTCTCTTGCTTGTTCTGGATACATAGTAAGATCAATCAAGATGAAAAATCGATTTTCTTCAGTGACCTGGTTAAAACAGCAAAATGAACCAGAAAACTGGAGAAAAGTTTCAGTGAGAAAATTATCAATTAGCAATTTCCTTGTTAACTGAGCAATCAATTCTGTATTAACCAAGGTTAGGTACTTAATGTATTTTTACATCTGTTTCATGGAAACTTGATCATCATCTGAGTGAATACAAGAATGAGGTATTATTGCAAGAAATTGGATCTTTGTGCTGTTACTTCCTCCCCCAGAAATTGAAACTGGTTCAGCCACCAGAGTTAGCTCTTACACAAACATGTTTTCCAGATTTTATACCAGTTTACTGCCACATTTACAGCATCAGCTCATGCAGCGCTCCTAACTTTGCTGCATCATCTCAGCTCACAAACAATTATTTCCTACACATTATGCTGCTTAACTTAACATATCAAACAGAAGTGTTGCAGGCTTATAAGATCAAAGTATAATTCTTTAAACAAATTAGAGCATTATGTCTGAAGGCCCCTGTCTAATAAAACTGACCTTTTAAATCAAGGCAGACTAATGTTCAATGCTTGCAAGAGTAATATTGAAAGGAGAATTTATCTGCCTGATTAACAAGAGGGATGTTAAAATGGTTTGTAGATACAGCTAAACAATAACAAAATCTGGAGAGGAAAATCAATAAGATAAAATCATGGCATTTTTCGCAGAAACAGGCACTTCATCCCAAATCGTCCATTGCGATCAACATGCCCTATCTAAGCTGGTCCCACTTTCCCCTTGTTTGGCACATATCCCTCTGAACCTTTTTTAACCATTTATCTGTAACAAGATGTTAACAGGTTTTGTGGATTTGGATCAATGATGGAGGAAGAACAATCAAACAATATCTTACATGGAGCAGTTCACAAATCATCACATGTATGTGGCAGAATCCACAAAAGTGAAAACATTCCTTTCTCTGGATATGACTTGTTGATTGTTAGATTATGTTAAAAAAAAAAGTAATAGTTTGAGTCATAAAAAGATGAGGAGAGTAAATTAATATGATGCTAAAGTGCTGATGCTGCTTTGCTGATATCTTTAGGGAACTAACTTGTCACCATTGCTGTTCATCGAGTATCAGTTGCCTGCATGGCCATATAAATTAAATGGCATAGAAAGCTAGAATTGCTAATTATTCAGACAAAAAAAGCCTTTTAAAAGCCATTGAAGGTCTGCATATATTTAATTGGCAGGGTTAGTTGTTAAGGTTTTTTTTAATGATCTGCCACTTGTTAATTCCTGCTAATGAAGCATTTTGGAACTGGACATAGTGTCACATTCTTCCAGAGTTTAATTGCTGTGGATTTTTTTTAGTGTTATTGGAAATTCAAGTTCACTTTTACTTTCAATCTTTTTTAACAGTATTAAATCCAATGCCTATTTCCTTTTGATGCATTGGTTGATTGTTTGAAAGATACAGCATGTAAACAGATACATTGGCCTATCAAGTTCACACTGACCATTGATTACCTGTTCACAACAGTTCAATATTATCCCAATTTTGCATCCATCTCCCAACATACTCAGGGGAACTTACAAAGGCCAATTGACCTAGAAATCTGCACATGTTTTGGGATGTGGAAACCAGAGGAAATGCATGTGACCACAGGAAGAATGTGCAACCTTCACACAAACAGTACCTGAGATCAGGATTGAACCCCAGTCTCTAGCACTGTGAGGCACCAGCTCTACTAGATGCACCACTGTACCACCCTTATTTGTTTTCTCCTTTTGTATCTCAATTGACAAAAAATAAAACTTTACAAGGAATTGTACATGCTGATTAATACACAAAAGAATACAAAGTGCTGGAGTAACTCAACAGGTCGGGCATAATTTCTGGAGAACCAGGGATCGGTGATGTTTCAATTCAAGACTGTTGAATGGCCTTCGGGTCTGAAGAAGGGTCTCGACTCGAAATGTCATGATATACTTTTTTATACTAGTTATTTTGGGCTTGCACTTGACCATTGAAGAATTCTTCAATTTGAATGGTTAAGTTGGGACTTGCTCTTCACTCATCTTAAACTGCCAGAACTTTTGGCATAAATTGGCCCTTAAATTAAATGGGGAAGGATATGTCTAACTAAAGGCAAATGCAATTCTATTGGCCATTAATCATTTCAGTTTGACTGTCAATTTGGATCCTGTGAATCCAATCCTGATCTAATGCATTCTGAATTTTCCCTGCATGTCTGTCAGAATAAATGATTCAGGAAATGAAGAATCCACCTTTAATTCAAGCTGCTGTTCTCTAATTGTCTTATTATAGCTTTGGCTGGAGGTCTGTTAACCTATTATGCTTTCGGGACTTAAAAATAGATTTGTCGAATTAATTTATCTTGCAGATGGTGGTTAGAGACACCTTGTAGATCTGAAATAGCAGTATCAGATGATTGCACTGAGGTTTTTGATGTATTTGCTTTACGTCAATTTTATTTTTGGATGAAGTTAATGAGCAGAATTGACTAGCAGTCATTCAAAGCATAGACAGTTATGGTTGCTAATGAGTTCTTCTTGCCAACTTTTAATTGATACATGTTGATTGTCCCATTTCCAATTTGAACTATCAGCTGCAACTGCCTATCAAACTGTGAATGTTTGGGGTAAAATAGCCCAAATTTCACACAGCATAACATTAGCATTCAAGCTGATTATTTTGATAGTTAGCCGAGCATCTGTGTTTTTGAAGGCGTTAAGTTCGGTTAATAACTTGACCATCTGCCTCAGCGAAATCAACACTCCTTTTATTAATATGATTTTATCTTCCATGCTTTATATCTCATATTTCCCAATGGATTGTGAATGGTTTACAAGCAGGTTAATTAGCTGGAGTGTTCAAAGTTAAGATTTACTACAGCATAGGAGGAGGGCATTCAACCCATTGAGTTTGTGCTGACCAAGGTGACAATTATTTGTTTCATATGTTCAAAGAAGTCGGGGCACAGTGGCACAGCTAGTAGAGCTGCTGTCACACAGGGCCAGAGACCCAGGTTTGATCCTTACTTTGGCTGCTATCTGTGTGGAGTTTGCAAGTTCTCCTTATGACTGAGTGAAGAAGGGTTCTGAATCTAAACATCCCTTATCCATTTTCACCACAGGCGCTGCCTGACCTGCTAAGTTACTCCAGCATTTTGTGTCTACCTTTGGTCTGTACCGGCATCTGCAGTTCTTTAATATTATTCCCTATGACAATGTTGGTTTCCTCCGAGTGCTCTTGTTTCCTTCATTCCATGACATGGGGGTACATAGGTTAATTGGCTTCTATAAAATTGCCTTCAGCGCGTAAGGTGTGGATGCGAAAGTGCGAGAGCATAGAACTAATGTGAATGGTTGATCGATGGTCAGTGAACTGAAGGGCCTGTTTCCATACAATATCTTTCAATTCATTTCAATCCAAGAATAAGAAAAAAACAGCAGGGGTAGGTAACATGTTCCTTCAAGCCTGCTCTTACAGTCAATAACATCATGGCAGATCTGAGCTTGATATCAACTCCACTTTCTTGTGCAGTCTCCATGGCATTTAACTCCCCAAAAGCCTGTCTAGTTCAGCCTTGAATCATTTTTTTTTACATTCACAGGCCTGGTCTCTGTCATTAATAAGTATCTCAGATACCAAAGTCTCATTATTTTCTAGGAGAAGGAATTTCTATTCATCTCCATCTTAAATGGGTGATCTTTTGTTTTCTAAAGCTAGTTTGAGGTTATCTCATTAGGGGAAGCCTTTTTAAGCATCTAAACAAAGCATTATCCTGGGAAAAGATTTTCTCTGCTCATTATGTCAAGAAGGATGGTGAATATATATTTTATATATAATTTGGAGATTTTGATAGATCAGAAATCTTTCCTAATGAAGCCACATAATTGTAACATAAAAATAAAATTATGTTATTGAGGAACCCATATATAAGGAATTCCTCTTAGTAACAAATATTTCTTAAAATGTGTTTAATTTTGCATAAAGATAGCTTCTATTTAGATTGTAGTGGTGTGTACAGTTCTGGCATGATTTTACAGTGGCATTAATAAGTTGTGAAGAGCTATTTTAGCTCTGAACACACTCATGATGAGGGGTGATATTCTTTGTACAAGCTATGCTTTGTTAGGGATTTGTATTTGAATAATCAAAATAAAATAAAATATAAGGGGTGCTAAACAGAATTAAACTCTGGTCAGCTAATCAAAAATAATGTCAGATTAGCTTTCCAACTTATTAGATAATATGACGGCAAGCAACAGTAACATGGTAATCGTAAGGTAATGCTGGCCTGAAATTTGCAATAATTGCCCACTGTAAAATGGCTAGAGATCATTTTATCCTTGATACTTTTTAATTGATAACAGTAACATTTCCAATCCTATGATCAATTAAAATGATCAATACACTTTCATTTAAACCCAGTCCCTGTCGGACTATATCAGCGGGCTTTAAACATTCCATATTAGACAGGAATTTGGGGGGTCTTCTGGAATTGCTTTAGTCTATTTCACTGAATGTGATTGTTGATTTTAAAAAAAGGACCGTATTGCATAATAAGAAAAACAATGACTTGTCCTACTTGGCATCTAGATCTCAACCAACATGACTGAAATTAAAAGATAACTTTTCTTTTTCTGCAACTTTGCAATGGATAAATAGATCATCACATCTGCTTACATAAGTGACTGTGGTTAAAAAAAAAAAAAAGGATGACTGTTATATAGTGCGAGCAGATTGAGGATATGATGTAAATGCAAGTTTGTTTTTTCCAGGATATGTCAACCATATTCTGGAAAGAGCATTGAAATGGTGGCAGTTTTTGCTCAAAGGAAAGTTGGTCTGTTTATATTGCGTCGGAAGAAAAATGTGACATTTAGGTTGTAAACATTTCAAGTCAACCAGAGCCAAAGGCATTTCAGTGAACTCAGTTTCAAATATCTTTGCTACTCAAACAAAAAAAAAACATAGTTTTCACGTTCCACGGCAATTTATTTTTGAGGCTTGCCTTGTTTTGCTTGAAAAAGTGGCTGTGTAAAGAAATGACTTGAAATTAGTTTTTTTTAAAGCGAAAACATAAAGTGAAATAAATTAACAGTTATTTTAAGAAACTATTCATAGGGCATTCAATCTAATATTATTTTTTTCTGTCTCTAATAGCATTTCCTACCTGCACTTACCTAATACAGTTTACTTGTAATAATGGAAGATGCATAACTGTGAAATGGCGATGTGACTCAGGTAACAAGAAGGCATTACCAAGGATTTTTCACTTGTTTCATTGAATGTTTCATTGTTTCACTTGTTTCATTGAACATAGATTGAAAAATAAAGATTTACAATGAATAATTTCTTCCTCTTAAAGAATAAATTTAAGTGTACATATTTTTGTCATGTAAGAACTGTAAGAACTGTAAAATGTAAATGTGATTGTGCAACATTTCTTCATAATTACTGAATTCCCATATGATTGTATCAAGAGTGATGGAATAAATGTTGCACAATCAAACATTTAAATTTTATCCCAGGTTACATGAATTGTGAAATGGGTAACAGTACAACTTTATTACAAATTGATGTGGTGATACATTATAAGAACAGATTCCATACAGTTGGCTGGCTTTCACTTGAGATTTGATGATGGTGTGTGGATTTAACATGATAAAAAATATTGCATTGGGTACATAAAGATAAACCATTACTTCTGATGGGAAAATGAATAGTGTGGGACATGTGCAAACTTAAAACCATTTTGGAGTGAATTCTGATCATAATGAATGAAAACGATCATAATTCTCTCTTTTAGAAATTCTCAAACTCCGATCCAAATCAAATTTTCAAAACAGATTTATAGATTTTTATGAGTTTGAGGTATCAAAGAATGTGGATTAAAGATTGAAGTCTTGATATTCACGTTGGTCCTACTCTAACATAAGTGGAAGAAGAAGCAATTGATTTAAAAAAAATATCCATTCCTTGAAGCACTATTTCTCTTTATTTTACCTTAAAATATTTTCATTAAGACAAGATAAATTTATTTTAAACTTTTTGAAATGTATCTCCAAATGTTAGTTAGTTTTCATTAATTTTACTTTGATTGTGCCTGTATTTGATAGCTTTGTTCAAAAATCCATTCATTCTTTCACATGTTTCTGGTGCTTACAGTACAAGTCAAATGTTAATTTAAGCAAGATTTTCAATCAAGCTACACATACAACTTGCGTGGAAATATATTGTAACTCCTTTGTATTAATGGGTATAAATTCCGAAACCTATACCCGAAACTAGGCAACCCTGCAGAAATATCTTCAGCAGCATGACTGCTGCATTTTAAGAAGGTCGCTAACCTATCTCCATGTCAAGAATAATAAGCTATATAGATATGGATATAAATGCCTCCTTGTCAGCCACATCCACAGTTTATAGATTTAGTGAAGCCTTCCAAGAACTGCACCCTAAAAAGTTATACATCAACTAAATAATAGTAGCTAATCATTACCACTCAATATTAATAAAATCTTCTTATCCTCATGCATCAGTCCCACTTAGGGGACTTTTTAAGTGACTTTTTAGGCGACTGCAAGAGACTATGCGATCGCCACATGGTCGCCACGTGTTCGCGGGTGTTTGCTGGGTAGTCGCCTTCATGGTCGTGAGAAGTTCCCGCATTCTGGGAACTAGTAGTGGCCTTATTATGGTCACCGTGAAATTTTCAACATGTTGAAAAATTTGCAGCAACCAGAATGAAGCCGCCATGGAGAGTAGCGAGAATTCACGTGCCGTAGGTGCAGTGGTAGTGGGTTGCCAGGAGGTCGAAGGTTCTCGGAGGTTCTCGTACATTGGAGCCGTTGTTGACCGGTGAATTTCATTGGCCCATTGGGAAAAAAAAGGTAAGCAGTAGTTTACAGAACCAAGGACAACCGACCGGTAATGTTAATGTCCGCCGAGCTTCACAGCCGTGTATATCTAGCTTCTTAACAGTTGTCTCCATTCCTTCTCCTCCCTTCTCCCCCCCCCCCCCCTTTACCCCCCTCTTTTAAAGGACTTACCGTACACTGTGCTTTAGCTGTCTTTTTACAGCATCAACCTTCCTGTGTGTGTCTGTTTCACCTTGGCTTTGCACCATGTGAATTTTTTAGACAAGACTCCCCCCGCTTGCCCTGTCCCCCGCCTGCTTAACGGGCTGGTGAAGGAAACAATGTGTTTGTGTTTGTTCCACTCTGACAGTCGCCATTCCAGTTGCCGGTATTTCAGGCGACTGCCGGCAACTTGACTGTCACCGGCAGTCCGCTGAAAAATCGCCTAAGTGGGACAGGCCCATTACATTGCCAGACTTGAATGCCCGACATCTGGTCCTCAGCAGACCTCCTTGTTCATTCAAGGCTTCAAACACACTCCTCCACACATTTCCTTATTAGGTTGGTAACATCTGTATCCGATGAGATCCCGTGTTCAAGAAGGAACTGCAGATGCTGGAAAATCGAAGGTACACAAAAATGCTGGAGTAACTCAGCGGGTGCAGCAGCATCTATGGAGCGAAGGAAATAGGTAACGTTTCGGGCTGAAACCCTTCTTCAGACGCTTCTTCCGATGAGATCCCACTGGCTCTCCACTCTGCACTGGACCACTTAGACAATAAGAACATGTACATTTATTGAGTAAACTTGCCGTTCAATGCCATTGTCTTCTTAAACATCATCAAACTCAGGGAAATGGGTCTATACAATTGGATCCTTGCCTTCATTGTTTGCAGACCTAAATAATTATGATTTGGACACAACAATTCTCCCTTGATGACCTTCAACCACAGGAGCGTCTCAGAGTAGTGTGCTCGATCCTCTGTTCTCCCGATAGTCTCAAATTTGTTTTGGCCAGGCTCTGTGTAGATCAAAGTTACCATTATTATTGTTGCACATTTTTAAAATGCATTTATAATTTCCTGTATCAAGCTGTCCCTTACATAGGAGCTATTTATTTGGAGATATTTAGACAACTATCATTAATATCCCCTCTGGTAATTTTTACATCCATGCAGATTGATTCAACACTCCTCCCTTTGGATTTTTTCCTGGCAATGCCATCCAACCTACATTTTCCTTTTTGCCAAAATGAGGATGATACTGAATAACAACCCTGTTAGAAATGCTAAGGTTTGGCTTTTTGACAACTTTAGACATCTTAACATTGTGTAGGAATGGACTGCAGATGCTGGTTTAAACCGAAGATAGATACTAAATGCTGGAGTAACTCAGCAGGACAAGCAGCATCTCTGGAGAGATGGAATGGGTGACGTTTCGGGTCGAGACCCTTCTTCAGACTAGTGTCCAGATTTTTATGACTATCTTCGACATCTTAACATTGTTGTAATACACCCTATGTATCTTATTACCACAGCTTTCTTACCTGGACCCCATTGTCGGGGCACCCTTGCTCTGCCACTGGCTGATTCTCATTGTCCTTGCCTCTTTCAGTTTCCTTCTCCGCTTTCCAGTTTGTTTTCTCTTTAGTATTGTTAGTTTAGCATTGCAGCATTTAGGATTGTTGGTATTCACATCACTAGTACCTTTGTAGCACTTTAATTATAAACCTCAGTCAGTTCCACAAAACTATACTTCACATCATGAAATGTTATTAAGCCAAACTTTCTTCCTCGTCAGACTGAAATAATCATCCACTGCATCATCTCTGGCCGTTTTGGATTTTTACCTTGCTTTTTCAAAAATGCATTGAAATGTGACTAATAAAAGGAATTAATTTATATATTTTTAATCTGATTGTAGCAGTGAATAGAATTTATCCTGCAGCTTTATTCTGCTAGCTACTGCCATTCTTGCTCTTGATCCAAAACAAATTGATAGCTTCAAAATAAAATGATAAATACTGAAAGAAACCTTAATCGCTTAGAATTTGCTTGGAGTTATTATCAATTCCCCAATGATTTATAATATTAAAGATGGTGATGTAAAGCAGTCCATGACACATACATTTAAACCTCAGTTAAGCTAATGGATCATGCTCTTTATGCCCAATGTAATGTTAAAAAGTTAATCAATGACTCTGGATGGTAAAAAATACTGATAATAGTATGTTTGGGACCTGGCATAGGGGGACCGCCATGAGGGGGAGGAAAGACCAATGAAGAACCCGGCGTGGAGGTGGGGGGAGGGGGAGAACAAAGCAGATACTGTGTGCTTATTTTGTAACTGCCAGCGCCCTTATGTGGCAAATATTTGCATACCTTAGGTATGGAAGCAAAGAATTTCACTGTGACTTGTCACATGTGACAATTAAGTATTCATTCATTCAATCATTGTTTGTTGATGCCAGGAAGCACAGGAACAGGATCGGAGTATGTTGTGATATAATCTAAATCAATAGGTTGCTGACATTCCACTCATAACGTATGTTTAATTTGGTCAAGGTTCGGATGGACATCTGTGAAACTGCAAATATTTTTTGTTGAAAATTCTTTATAATGTATGTGTTAAGTGAGTTTATCATTTTTTATTTGTTGCAGACGATGACTGTGGGGATGGTAGTGACGAGGTGGGCTGCTCCCCTTCTTGTTCTGACATGCAGTTCAAATGTACCAATGGTCGTTGTGTTCCTGAGCACTGGATCTGCGATGGAGATAATGACTGTGGTGACTTCAGTGATGAAACCAATGCCAACTGTACTGAACCAGGTCTGTGCACTGAGTGGTGAGGTTTGTATATTTCAAAAGCTGCAATATCTAGGGAAAGACTGAAATATGCAAAAATATTCACTGCCATACATATGCAGTCATGTACTTCCTCTCTTAAGTGGCTGAACTACATTCATTTTTGATGCACTGGCAAGGAGAGGAGAAAAACAGTGTTTAAAACAATAGCAACACAAACAGAATGTTATCAAAATTTATGTACCTAGCTAGACTGCAAGATATTTTGTGAAGCATCAAAATATTGCTGCCAGATTTTCCTCCTTTAAACACCTTTGTGCTCACTTTATGCAAATATATAATCCTGTAGCACCAATGCAGGCTTTGTCATGTAAGATGTTGTCATAATGAAATAGAGAATCATCTCCAGCGTTTGATTAATTACAAAAGCTGACAGGGACTGGATGTAGACCTAAAAAAATGCCCTGGGGCATAAATAACACGGATGTAAACCTGCCTATTTAACTTCGAATGTAATTTCAAAATATGAAATAAGTGTAGAAATAAAATTTGTAACACCCTAGCTCCGTAGTGTGCCAAATATATATATATTTCAAAACATCTTTAAACTGTCCATGGAGTTTGCACATTCTCTCTATGACCTGTGTGGGTTTTCTCCGGGTGCTCCGGTTTCCTCCCACACCAAAGATGTACAGGTTTGAAGGCTAATAAGCGAGGTCGGTATTCTGAAAAATGCAAGGATTCATGGGATTTGTCAAAGGTTACTTGTGATAAACATCGCTCGCAACCATGCCACTGCATGCACACAGACCCGCTCCCCATTCGCAGCCAGGATTGAACCCGGGCCTCCGACGTCGCAAGCGCTGCCGAACCGCCACTGGACCATCCCCATCTCCCCTCCCCCGAGCGCCCCCTCCCCATCCGGCGGCAACTGGAGATGCCCGCAGCGGCGGCCCAGGCCCACAGCCAGCACGGAGAAGAAGCTCCAACTCCAGCCCAACTCCGCCCATCCCGCCGGGCCAGCCGACAGCCCTGGACTGACAGGACACCGGCCTGCCGCAACGGTGGTCCAGGCCCACAGCCAGCATGGAGAAGAAGCACCAACTCCAGCCCAACTCCACCCGGGCCAACCGACCGCCCTGGACTGACAGGACACCGGCCGGAGCAGTGGAGCAAGTGCTTCTTCTCCGCGCCAGATGCAAGCCCGGGCCGCCACTGCAAAGGACCGGCGCCCCGCCAGTCCAGGGTCACCCCACACACCCCCGGCTACCCCGGACAGGGACGGGACCCCGGGAGGGGACGGAGATGGCCCAGCAGCAACTCAACAGTGCCTGCAGTGCCGGAGACCCAGGCCTGATCCCGACCACAGACGAAACGCAGGTCTGCACCCACGCAGCAGCACAGCTGCCGAGAATGTTTATCGCAAGTGACCCATGACCTGGGCGTGCACATTCGGAATAGCAAATTCGCTTAGTGGCTTGGTTAAATTGTCCCGAATGTGTGTTAGATAGTGTTCGCGTGCGGGGATCGCTGTTCGGCTAGGACTTGGTGGGTCAAAACGCCTGTTTCCACGCTGCAACTTTAAACTAAACTAAATTTTATATATTCCTCTGGTATGGGTTAAATGCTGGAGAATGCAAATACTATTTGTTTCTTGAAAAAATGTCATTTTTTGACGTCTTTCACGGTGTCCAGTACAACTTCCATAATACTGCATATATATGTTGTAATCACAAATGTACCTAATGCATCATCTCAAAATGTTGATAATATCAACATTTATATGATGAACACATGCCAATGCCAATGGTAAAATTCAGTGATTCAGCAAAATAAATAAGCTAAATATATGCCTTTAAAATTTCAATTGTGACCAATAAATGAAAATATGAATAACTTAGGAATGCTGAACTTGTAATTGAGCTAACATTTTTCAGACATAATCTAATTTTCAATTCTCCCCATGAGTTAAAAATGAAGAAGATATTCTGTTCAAAAGCAATGAGAAATTTTGTTTAGATTAAGGACACAGTGCGGAAACAGACCCTTTGGCCCACCGAGTCTGCCCCAACTAACAATCCCCGTAAATTACACACTAGGGACAATTTACAATTTTTACTGAAGCCAAATTAAACGACAAACATTTATGTCTTTGGAGTATGAGAAGGAACCGGAGCACCCAGGGAAAACCCACGTGGTCACGGAGATAATGTACAAACTCCATACAGACAGCACCCATATTCAGGATCGAACCCAGGTCTCTGGCGCGGTAAGCCAGCAACTCTACTGCTGCGCCATCGTGCCATCTCCAGATTTCAGATTGGTCAGATTCTCAACAGTAACATGACATTGTTCATGTCCTAAGTAGATTGGTATTCCATATATAATGTACTATATATTTGAAAATCATGTGTACAAATGTGGACAATTGCTATATAATAATCTCAGCTCTCAGCACACATTATTTATTTTAATGTCACAATTTCCTTTTACTTTGGCAGTGACTGGTTTAAAGCATTTTAAAACTTTAATTAATTTTTCCTACATTTATGAAAAATTGGGTTTGTTTCCTTCCAGGGGCAGAGCTCTGCCTTGGGAATTTAAAAATAGATTTTCAATTTGATATCTTTGTATAAGATTGACGTCACAGATTAGTCATCCATTATAAGATGGTTTTCCTTTCCTTTCAAATCAATGGAAATTAAAAACAGATGGTTTCTGTAACTGGCAGCTAAATCATAATGCCAGGTTTAATGCCTGACCTGCCATAAATATCAAATATGTCAGATATTATCTGTGAGTATTAAAATATTAATCCCTAAGGAGTGTTTGAAAAATGATCAATAGTCATCAACATATGATTGGACAATTCTTTATAAAATCCTATTGTAAGTGTCGGTTCTTAAAGTAATACATTTCTAGACTCCATATAGCGTGCATTCTGTCTCAAAGATGAGACTGATTTAAATTAATATATATTTGAAATTTTTCATGCTGAATATTTTTCTTTTTGTCAATTGAGGAGCTGTATAGCAATTTGTGAACCAGCAAGTTGAATTAAAAATCCAAAGTCCCTTTTCAGAAGTATTACCAATTTTTATATTAGTGAGATACTGCTGTGAATGATAGGCGAGTCAATAGTAACATGGTCCATGGGATATTTTAAAATAGTACTTCATTTTTTTGATTCCATTGACTGGAAGACTAAAAAGGAGGTATGAAAGTGAAATGAATTTAAGGCAGACTCATGCATGAGTGAAGATAGACACATAAAGCTGGACTAACTCAACGGGACAGGCAGCATCTTTGGAAAGAAGGAATGGGTGACATTTCGAAACATCACCCAGTCCTTATCTCCGGAGATGCTGCTTGTCCCGTTGAGTTACTTCAGTTTTTGTGTCTATCTTTGGTTTAAACCAGCCTCTGCAGTTCCTTCTTATACATCATGCATGAGTGAACTCTTTGTAGGCTGTGTTGTTTGTCGTGCATGAAACAAGAGACATTAGACAATAGGTGCACAGAGTAGGCCATTCGGCCCTTTGAGCCAGTACCGCCATTCGCAGTGATCATGGCTGATCAGTACCCCGTTCCTGCCTCGAGGTATTGGGGGTAGGTTACTTGGCAGAAAGGAAATAAAGAGTAGGGATTAATGGGTCCCTTTCAGAATGGCAGGCAGTGACTAGTGGGGTGCCACAAGGCTCGGTGCTGGGGCCGCATCTATTTACAATATACATTAATGATTTAGATGAAGGGATTAAAAGT
Organism: Amblyraja radiata; assembly: GCF_010909765.2. Taxonomy (NCBI): domain Eukaryota; kingdom Metazoa; phylum Chordata; class Chondrichthyes; order Rajiformes; family Rajidae; genus Amblyraja; species Amblyraja radiata. The sequence goes on along the minus strand of NC_045962.1, from coordinate 64,921,366 downwards.
AACATTAGCAAATTTGCAGTTTGACACAAAGCTGGGTGGCAGTGTGAACTGTGAGGAGGATGCTATGAGATTGCAGGGTGACTTGGACAGGTTGGGTGAGTGGGCAGATGCATGGCAGATGCAGTTTAATATGGGTAAATGTGAGGTTATCCATTTTGGTGGCAAAAACAGGAAGGCAGATTATTATCTGAATGGTGTCAAGTTAGGAAAAGGGGAAGTACAACGAGATCTGGGTGTCCTTGTTCATCAGTCACTGAAAGTTATGGGCCTGTCCCACTTACACAATTTTTTCGGCAACTGTCATGGTCGCAGCAGGTCGCTGAAAAACCGGTGATTGGACCCCCCTATGACAATGTCTATGACAATGTCTACAACAACCTATCACCCAATCGACGTCAAGCTACCAACAACCGGCAACCCATTAAGACGTCCCCCTACGACCACACCTGCGACAACGTACGACAACAAGCTACGACAAGGTACGACCCTGTCGGCAACAACTAAAGACATCTTAAGACGGGTCGCCGGCACCTGTCGACGTTTGATGTAGGTAGTCGCCAATGGAATTCACCGAAGTCAGCACTGGCGACAACCTACGTCATCATAGCGACAGCACCTATGTCAGGAGACGCAGCGGCAACCCGAAAAATGCTTTGATTCTTTGAGTGACTGAGGAGACTACTCGTGATGATACAGGCGACACCCAGACAACCCATGTAGCGACAGCCTTGTCGCCTGTACTCGCCTAAAAAATCGCCTAAGTGGGACAGGCCCATAAGCATGCAGGTACTGTAGGCAGAGAAGAAAGTTAATAGCATGTTGGAATTCGTAACAAGAGGAGTTGTGTATAGAAGCAAAGAGGTCCTTGCGCAGTTGTACAGGGCCACACCTGGAATATTTTGTGCAATTTTGGTCTTCAAATCTGAGGAAGGACATTTTTGGTGTTGAGGGAGTGCAACATAGGATCACTGTGTTAATTCTCAGGATGACGGGACGGTCATATGTTGAAAGAATGGAGTGGCTGTGCTTGTATACATGGGAAAATGGAAGGATGAGAGAGGATCTTATTGAAACATATAAGTTTATTAAGGGATTGAAAATGCTAGAGGCAGGAAACATGTTTCCGATGTTGGGGGAGTCCAGAACCAGGGGCCACAGTTTAAGAATAAGGTAGGTACACAAAATTGCTGTGGAAACTCAGCGGGTGCAGCAGCATCTATGGAGCGAAGGAAATAGGCAACGTTTCGGGCCGAAACCCTTCTTCAGACTGATGGGGGGTGGGGGGGGGAGAAGGAAGGAAAAGGGGAGGAGGAGGAGGAGCCCGAGGGCGGGCGGATGGGAGGGTGGGAGGAGACAGCTAGAGGGTTAAGGAAGGGGAGGAGACAGCAAGGGCTAGCAAAATTGGGAGAATTCAATGTTAATGCCATCCGGACGCAAGGTCCCCAGACGGAATATGAGGTGCTGTTCCTCCAATTTCCGCTGTTGCTCACTCTGGCAATGGAGGAGACCCAGGACAGAGGTCGGATTGGGAATGGGAGGGGGAGTTGAAGTGCTGAGCCACCGGGAGTTCAGGTAGGTTATTGCGGACTGAGCGGAGGTGTTCGGCGAAACGATCGCCCAACCTACGCTTAGTCTCCCCGATGTAAATCAGCTGACATCTAGAGCAGCGGATGCAGTAGATGAGGTTGTAGGAGATACAGGTGAACCTGGAACGACTGCTTGGGTCCTTGAATGGAGTCGAGGGGGGAAGTGAAGGGACAGGTGTTGCATTTCTTGCGGTTGCAACGGAAAGTGCCCGGGGAGGGGGTGGTGCGGGAGGGAAGGGAAGAATTGACGAGGGAGTTGCGGAGGGAACGGTCTTTGCGGAAGGCAGACATGGGGGGAGATGGGAAGATGTGGCGAGTGGTGGGGTCACGTTGGAGGTGGCGGAAATGGCGGAGGATTATGTGTTGTATTTGCCGGCTGGTGGGGTGAAAGGTGAGGACCAGAGGGACTCTGCCCTTGTTGCGAGTGCGGGGATGGGGAGAGAGCAGTGTTACGGGGTATGGATTTAAGAATAAGGGGTTGGCTATTTAGAACAGAGTTGTGAATCGATGGAATTTTCTGCTTCAGAAGGCAGTGGAGGCCAATTCTCTGGATGCTTTCAAGAGACAGTTAGATAGAGCTCTTAAAGATAGTGGGGTCAAGGGATATGGGCAGAAGGCAGGAACGGAATACTGATTGTGGATGATCAGCCATGATGACAGTGAATGGCCTACTCCTGCACTTATTGTCTATTATCTAAAAAGGGGCCAGGAGACAGCTCTGGCGAGTAGCATTAAGGACAATCCCATAAGATTTTATAAATACATAAGGGGAAAAGGGTAATTAAAGAGAGAGTGGGACCTCTCAGTAATCAAAGTGGTCACGGAGCCACAGGAGATGGGCAAGGTCCTCAATGAGTATTTCTCCTCTGCATTTACCGAGGAGAAAGACAGCAGTAGGACGGAGGAACTTGGGGCAGTCAATTGATGTGTCTTGAGAGCAGTCAGTGTTACCGTCGATGAAGTACTGAAGATACTGCCGTGTATGAAGGTAGACGAATCTCCAGGGCCTGATCAGATATATCCGAGGACATTGCGTAACACTAGTAAGGAAATTGCGGGAACCATGGTTGAAATTTACGAGTCGTCCTTCTATACAGGAGAGGTGCCAGAAGAATGGAGGGTTGCAAATGTTGTGCCTCTTTTCAAGAAGGGCTGCAGGGAAAATGCTGGGAACTATAGGCCGGTGAGCAACATCTGTAGTTGGAAAGTTACTAGAGAGTATTCTGGGGGTTATACAGGCATTTGGATGGGCAATAGCTGATTGGGAATAGTGGTTTTGTACGTGGGAGGTCGTGTCTCACAAATCTGATTGATTTTTTAGAAGACGTGACCAAAAAGGTTGATGAGGGCAGAGCTGTAGATGTTGTGTATATGAATTTCAGTAAGGCATTCGACAAGGTTCCGATGGTAGACTGCTCTGAAAGTTCGATCGCATGGGATCCAAGGAGCGATAGTTGAATGGATAGCAAATTGGCTCCATGGAAGGAAGTGATAGTTGGAGGTTGCTTCTCTGACTGGAGCCCTGTGGCTAGTGGTGTGCCTCAGGGTTCGGTGCTTGGCCCGTTACTGTTTATCATCTACATCAATGATTTGGATGAGAACATACAGGGCAAGATTAGCAAGTTTGGTGATGATACAAAAGTGAGTGGTTTTGCAGATGGTGAAGATGGTTGTGAAAGATTGCAGCAGGATCTGGATCGATTGGCCAGGTGGGCGGAGGAATGGTTGATGGAATATAATACAGAGAAGTGTGAAGTGTTGCATTTTGGAACATTGAACATGGGCAGGACCTACGCAGTAAATGGTAGGCCTCTGGATGGTGTTGTAGAGCAGAGGGATCTAGGATTACAATTGCATGGTTCCTTGAAGGTCGAGTCACAGGTGGATAAGGTGGTCAAAAAGGCTTTTGGCACTTTGGCCTTCATCCGTCATTGAGAATAGAAGTTGGGAGGTCATTTTGCAGTTGTATAAGATGTTGTTGATACCGCATTTAGAATATTGTGTTCAGTTCTGGGCGCCATGTTATAAGAAAGATATTGTCAAGCTTGAAAGGGTTCAGAAAGGATTTATGAGGATGTTGCCAGGTCTGGAGTGTGAGCTTTAGAGAGAGGTTGAATCGGCTGGGTATCTATTCCATGGAGCGCAGGAGGATGGGTGATCTTATAGAGGTGTACAAAATCATGAGAAGAATAGATCGGGTAGATGAACAGAGTCTCTTGCCCAGAGTAGGGGAATCGAGGACCAGAGGACATGGGTTTTTAGGTGAAGGGAAAAAGATTTAATAGGAATCCGAGGAGTAACTTTTTCACACAAAGGGTGGTGGGTGTACAGAACAAGCTGCCAGAGGAGGTAGTTGAGACTGGGACTATCCCATTGTTTAAGAAACAGTTAGACATGTTCGTGGATAGGACAGATTTGGAGGGATATGGACCAAGCGCTCGCAAGTGGGACTCATGTTGCTGGGACATTGTTGGCTGGTGTGGGCAAGTTGGGTCGAAGGGCCTGTTTTCACATTGTATCACTCAATGACTCTACTTCCTTAGAAGATTTGGGAGATTTGATATATTGCTGAATCGAACGTCTGCAGAGAATGCCTGCAGAGAACATCACAGCCTGGTATGGTAACTCAAATGTCCAGGAACAAAGGAGACTGCAGAAAGTGGTCTGCTGTTCGTGCCATCATGGGTACTGACCTCCTCACCATCAAAGGGATCTACAGGAGGTGCTGCCTAAAAAAAGCAGCTAATATCATCAAAGACCCGCACCGCCCTGTCGTGCTTTCATCTTGTGACTACCATCGGGAAGAAGGAGTCGGATCCTGAAAACCATGACCTCCTGGTTCAAGAACAGTTTCTTCCCAGTAACCATCAGGGTCTTGAACATTGCACAACACTAACCACAACCCAGTCTCAGCAACTATGATCTGCTATCAACTCTGTTTTGTTGCACTTTTACCTTGGCTTTGCACTGTTATTATCTGATTAGCTGGTATTTCATTATTAATTTATTGTATTATTCATTATGTATTTATTTGTGTGTTATTGGACCTATAAAACCGCAAAAAGTAAGAATTTAATTGTTTTGTTGTTGATGCATATGGCAATTCTTGACTCTAGATATACAGATGACAGATTGCCAAATATATTAACTGATAGCGGAAAAAAAACGTTTGTGGGGAAATATGAAAGGGGTAAGTACTGATGAAAATTCTGTTGCATTCCTAACAAATATATTGTCTCTGTTATCCCTCTAGTCACTAGATCACCAGGTATCTGTCACAGAAAACAGTTCCAGTGCTATATGGATGGTAGTTGTGTTCCATTACGATGGCATTGTGATGGAGACTGGGATTGCGAAGACGGCAGTGATGAAAATAACTGTGCAGGAAATACAAGAACCTGTAACTCCCATTCTGAGTTTACATGTAAAGATACAGGTATGATTAATGTTCACAGAGTATGATGCTGCACCAGAATATATGTCCTACAAATATTACTCAAAAATGACGTATTTCTGTAACATCTGTAGAGGGAATAATTATTTTCCAACTGCATTTGAAGACAGATTCCATGATGTAGGAAGAATATCAAAAGTAAATGATTGAAAATATATGCACATGAAACAGGGAATTGGAAGACTTCTGAAAGAAAGAAGTGGCACAATAAATATCAGGCTTAGGAGCATTAGACTAAGAGTGTTACTCCGAATGAAGACGCGAAAGCGTCTCAGCGGCATGATGCTCCATCATTTTGTTCAGTCACAGGGCATAAAAAAAAATTTTTGGGGGGAGTCTGGTGTCAGGCATGAGAATGTATTGACCCACTCATAGGGACTAAGTACAATTAGGATTTCTTTGCTGGGAATGTTGAATCAAGAGCAGATGTATACGTGGCCAATGCATTTTGAATTCATTGTAAAGATTATGTAAAGATGATGTTGGTGACACTTTAACATGCTTTAAGATGCCTGTTTTGAATCCATGTCTTTGAAGCATCCAGAAGAGCAGGGATTACTGTTGTGTTATAACAGTGCTGATTTAGTGCTGAGCTTGAGGCCTCGATCTTTGAACAGTCTTTTCCGATCCCTTCAGGTATTCAGATGTCGGCAACTGACAATAATGGATTATTGGGCTTGATGTTCAACTTGGCGTCAAGCAGGGTGGCAGGCTGTCAATACTGTCAGATTCAAAATGAGAAAATCAGGGCAGAGAATAGAATTAAGCTGGAGGATAATGCTTCATTTAGAACTTAATGAAATAGTTGATTTTGAATGTTAATTTGCAGTATGTTCTGGCTTATTCCCAGTTTTTTTTAATTTGGAGAACCTGACTCTGGACTGCTTCATGCTATGTAAATAAACAGAAAAGGCTCAGGAGGTTAGGTTGATCTGCGGAGAAGGGAACAAATAGAGTTAACAATTCAGGTCAATGACATATGAGCCCAACTGGGATGTGTTATAAATCAAACATGTTTTAAATAGCTGAGAACAGGGATGGGCAGTGTGATGGAACAGTCTCCTTGTAACCACAGAAAGCTAATTTGTCTTTATCCCTCCCCTACTCTGCAATTTGGAACATGTTTCATTTCTAACTTTTCCTAGTTCTGGTGACAGTCAGAGCCCTCACATTTTAACTCTATTCCTCTCTCTGCAGATGCTGACTGACCTACTGAATGTTCCTTGCATTGATGTTTTTATTTCAGATTTCTGCAGTTTTTGTGTTATCCTTTTCACCAAGGGTGCTTTATGTTGAATTGAAAGTGAACATGGCAAGGTACAACTGGTCTTCGGCAGTGGTTTTGTATTTCTATGAAAAATAATCTAAAAACCATGTCACTGCATGTTGACTTTGAGAGAACGTGGGCAAGAGGGAGTGACTAAGGTCATTTTCAAGGTGATTGTGCTGGGTGAGAAGAGAGGTTTATATTGACTTGGTTGGAACTTGTTGGACAAACAAAACATAGTTGCTTATTCATCATGTAGTTAAATACTTTTGATCTCCAATGGCTTGAAAAGACGATACTATTCAGAGTAATTAGGTAACAGTGATTATTTTCTTGTAAGACGTGTTCTTAAATTAGTTTTAGAACATACATAGAACAGAGTACAGAACAGGCCCTTCACCCCACAAAGCCTGCATGAAAGATGTTGACAAAAGAAGAGATAAACTCATCTCCTTTGCCTGCATGTGATCCATATCTCTTCATTCTCTGCATATCCAAAAGCCTCTTAAACTCCTCTATATTATCTGCATCTATCACTACCGTGCGGTCCAGGCATCAGCACTGTGCATTTATTTTTTTTTAAACACTTTTTCAAAATTTGCCCCTCTCATCTTAAAGCTAAACTCACTAGCTTTTGACATTTCCACACTGGGAAAAAAGGTTCTGACTGTCTACCCTTTCTATGCCTCTCATAATTTTATAAACATTTATCAGGTCTCCCCTCAGTCTCTGACGCTCCAGAGAAAGCAATCCAAAGCTGCCCAAACTCTCGTAGCTGATATCGTCTAATCCAGACAGAATGCTGGTTAACTGGTTGTGGATGGCCTTGAGCTGTGACCTGCAAAGCTTTAATACATATTTGCTAATATTACTCTGCACATTCTTTTTGGAAGCAAAATAAGGGTTAATATATCTGAGATAAATATGCAAAAGCTAAAGTTTAACCCTTACAGCAGGTCTAACAATATATTTGGGGGAAAAAGAGTTGTTTGCTGGGGGTATTATCTTTTATCAATTGATATTGGCTTATCCTTATGATTCAAACAGCAGGAAAAGAGAGAAATGCACATAGATTGCAAAAGATGATGGATGTTACATGGCATATCCCAGATGGCACATCCCACATGACATCAGAATTGACTGCTTGAATATATGGCCTTTTTCTCTGAATAACAAAGAAAATGTCTGGTATTTTCATTTCTGTCAGTAAGGCAAAACAGGAAAAAAATTAATGTTGATTTCTCGGCTTTAGCCTTCAGTAAATTTTGAGCACTATTGTGATGAAGCTGCTGCCTCATCAGTGAAAATCCATGCAAGCATATAGTGAAAAGAAGTTTACTCACAAACTGCATAATCAATGCAACAAGCACTCACATATCTAGAATGTGTCTAAATTTGCTTATGTAATGCAGAAATCCATACATGAATTGTGCTGATAAACATTATTATGCCCAGAGGAAAGCTGATTCACTCCCATTAAATGTAGCTTAGCCAAAGCAAGTAGCTCCAGCCTTCAAAAAGAGAAATTCATCCAAGTTTGAGAAGCGACAACATGTTGCACTCTGCTTTTGAAATCAACATTTTGGAGCCGAGTTCAAGATGTTTTCACTATTATAACAAACATTTGACAATTCTGAATATGGTTACATTTCTATCATGTATCATTTGGAGAGTTTCTCTTCAGTTTGAAACCCCTTCAGTACTTAAGGGGTTGGACAGGCTAGATGCAGGAAGATTGTTCCCAATGTTGGGGAAGTCCAGGACAAGGGGTCACAGTTTAAGGATAAAGGGGAAATCCTTTAGGACCGAGATGAGAAAAACATTTTTCACACAGAGAGTGGTAAATCTCTGGAATTCTCTGCCGCAGAAGGTAGTTGAGGCCAGTTCATTGGCTGTATTTAAGAGGGGGTTAGATGTGGCCCTTGTGGCTAAAGGGATCAGGGGAGAGAAGGCAGGTACAGGATACTGAGTTGGATGATCAGCCATGATCATAATGAATTGCGGTGCAGGCTCGAAGGGCCGAATGGCCTACTCCTGCACCTGTTTTCTATGTTTCTATGTTTCTATGTACTCAGTTCCTACTCTTTGCCAATTGTATCCCAATGCAATCAGCTCACTGTTTCTTTATGCTCACATCCAACCATTTCTTCTTATATTATCCTTTTTCTGGTTGAATAGAAACATAGAAAATAGGTGAAGGAGTAGGCCATTCGGCCCTTCGAGCCTGTACCGCCATTCAATATGATCATGGCTGATCATCCAACTCAGTATCCTGTACCTGCCTTCTCTCCATACCCCCTTATCCCTTTAGCCACAAGAGCCACATTTAACTCCCTCTTAAATATAGCCAATGAACTGGCCTCAACTACCTTCTGTGGCAGAGAGTTCTAGAGATTCACCACTCTCTGTGTGAAAAAAAGTTTTTCTCATCTCGGTCCTAAAGGATTTTCCCTCTATCCTTAAGCTGTGACTCCTTGTCCTGGACTTCCCCAACATCGGGAACAATCTTCCTGCATCTAGCCTGTCCAACCCCTTAAGAATTTTGTAAGTTTCTATAAGATCCCCCCTCAATCTCCTATATCCTATAGCCGACTGCAAAACAAAGACGTGCACCAGTTTTTATACTATTTCTTACCTTTCTTTTAGGTTTAGTTTCTCTGACATTACTTTTAATATTTTAGTATCTGGTCCTATCAAACTTCAAAACGAAACTATCCTCCATGTAAAGACTGTTGCTAGTGCTCTCATTTAGTCACAAGATCAAGAGATAAACTGCAAAAGGTTCAGGAATCCATGGCAACTTGGCCACGTGCCTCAGACACAGTCCTTGTTACCAAGGTGAAGCAGCATAATTTATCCACTGAGACAATTTAACACTGTCCTATCTGATCAGAAATCAAAATTTCTCGTATAAATATGTTTGTTGGATTGTGATCACAAAGTAATACATTAATACAGGACCAATGCTTCCAAGCAAATACATTTGATACGATTTAATTCATCTTGTATAAAGTTTCATGTGTCAAAATATGTATATTTATATCTGTATTTGTGTATATGTGTAATATATGCATATGCATATATTTGTGTCATTGGGCACTTGAATATCAGTGGCAAAACAACGACCAATATCAATATATTTGAATTAATCAATTTGTAAAACAATATAATAGTTATAGAAAATCATCTTTAAGATAATTATTTATTGATTAGATATAATGCATACACTTATTGTATTTCATACGTCACTTATCTTTAATATCTGGCATAGCAAGTAGTCAAATATTTAAACAGAATCAGAAATGTTTACATGCACAAGATGCGTAAAACTAAAATTGTATCCATTTTACTGAGGCTCATTATCAATTGTTTTCCCATGGAATGTTTATTTATTTTAGAAAGGTAAATTTGTTAACATATTTACCTTTGTACATTTATTTTTTTTCTTTCTCTTGTTTACTCATTGATAAAACCTTTAATTTTACTTCCTCCCTCAGCTGAAAAATTCATCCCTCAAAATTTGGACCTTGTTTAAGTTTTTTTTAGTATCTCATTGTTCCTTTAAAAAACCCCATTAAAACAAGATTGGTATCATTTTCTACATATGGGTAACAAGTGTCCACTCTCTAATGCTCCAGTCTATTAAATGGGTTTCATTAAATATCATTCCTTCCTCCTGAAAGACCTCTATCATAATGATTGGCATTATATATCAATGATATAAATATAGCTTGAAAGAACTGTTAGACAGATGTCTTACGAATGTAACACTACCGGTAATAGGAAACACGTGACTAAAAACTGTTTGGTAGACACAAAATGCTGAGTTACTCAACGAGTCAGGCAGCATCACTGGAGAGGAATGGGTGACGATTTGGGTCGAGACCCTTCAGTCTGAAGAAGGAATGTTTTGGGTTGAGTCCCTTCTTCAGGCTGAAGAAGGGTCTCGACCAGTAACGTCACCCATTCCTTCTCTCCAGAGAAGCTGCCTGACCGGCTGAGTTATTCCAGCATTTTGTGTCTACCTTCGATTTAAACCAGCAACCGCAGTTCTTTACTGCTTTTAATGGCATTCAAACAGCTTTGTGGGTCAGCATACAGCTGTGTGCAAAAGTTGGATAAAATAAAATAGAGGAACAAGAGTGGGTTAGTCGGTATTGCTTTATTATTGTCGTGCATGTTGAGATATAGTGAAAGATTTAGCTTTGCGTGCTGTCCATACAAATCAAACCATACATGCCTGCCCAATATTAAACAAGATCATGACTGTCTTCTATCTCAATGTAATTAACCTGTATATACTCATATTCTTGGATTCCACTTTTATTGTCTTAAATGCAATTTAGTACTGAACTTCTATTGCCCTTTGGAGTTGATAATTGTAAGTATTCACTAAAGTAATGAATGAACCAAAGTAATTTCTCTTCATGTTAGTCCTAGGTAGTCTACTCCTTTCTTTAAGACTATAACTAGTTCTGAATTCCATATCAAAGAACCATTCTCTCTATATCTATTTTGCTAAGGCTGTATGAATTTTATATATTTTATTCTTTTAAAATCAAGCGAATAAGGGCCTGCTAAGTCTTTCCTTATCTCTTAGACCTGCCATCAAGGAAACCAGTTATAGAACCATGGAACTGTATAACATGGGAACAGGCCCTTTGGCCCCAAATGTCTGTACCCAACATGATGCCAAATGAAAATCATCCTGTCTGCCTCCACATGATCAATATCTACCCATTTCCTGTATATTCATGTGCCTACCTAAAAGCCTCTTAAACGCTACTATTGCTTTCACGACCACACCTGGCAGCATTTTCCAAGCATCTACCAACGTAAATGCCTTTTACATCTCTGACGTTTTCTCCTACTTATCTTAAAGTTATGCCCTCGAGCATTTCACATTCCTACTCTGAAAAAAAGGTTCTGACTTCTATGCTATCAATATATAAACTTCTCAGGTCTCCCCCTCAACCTCCTCACACCAGATAAAACAATCCAAGTTATCCAACCTCTTTATGGCTAACACTCTCTACTCCAGGCAGCATTCTTGTAAACCTCTTCTGCACTCTCTCCTTTCTGTAATATGGCGACCAGAACAACATATATTACTCCAAATGCAGCCACCTTCAGACTTCTTGCTTGTTCACTCTCTCACCAGATACTACCTGCCTTTTTGAGTTAAACAATATTGTGCTCAATATTTTAGCATCTGCAGTTTCTTGTCACCTGGACTTACTGGCTGGAGTTACAGGGAGTGATAGGATAAGCTGGTATGTTTTTCTTTGCAGCCTAGGAGACTCAGGATTGTCCTTATTGAGGTGTACAAGATTACGAGGAGTCCCAAGGCAGAGGATTCTAAAACTCGAAGACATAGGGTTAAGGTAAATGGGGAAAGATTTAGAAGGGACCACATGGCAACTTTTTATTACTCGGAGGGTAGTCCGTATCTGTAATGAGCTGTCAGAGGAAGCTATAGAAGCGGAGACAATTGTGACTTTTAAAGGACATTTGAACAGGTAGATGGATAGAAAGGTTTAAGATGGTTCTGTGCCAAATGTAGGAAAATAGTAGTTCATATGCGAACTTGGTCAGCAGGGACAGAGTGGACCAGAGGAGAAGGAGGAATCTGAAGAAGGATCTCCACCTGCATTGTCACCCATTCCTTCTCTCCAGGAATGCTGCCTGTCCAGTCGAAGCCTCCTACACGAGGAAGTCCCAGCCAATACTGTGGGAGTTAAACTCACCCACTTTTATATCTTTCCATAATCTGGCTACATATCTGTTCCAGGAAGTTGACTTCTGCATATTGACTACTGTTCGATTTGCTCACAGACTCCCCTATGAATTATCCATGATATGTATCCTAATTTTCTCATCTCCACTACAGACACTATAGCCACTATTGAAAGGGCTCTTAACAATATTTTTGTATCCAGCAACATTTGAGCAAAGAGGTCCTTCTGCAGTTGTACAGGGCCCTAGTGAGACCACACCTGGAGTATTGTGTGCAGTTTTGGTCTCCAAATTTGAAGAAGGACATTCTTGCTATTGAGGGAGTGCAGCGTAGGTTCACAAAGTTAATTTCCAGGATGGCGGAACTGTCAAATGTTGATAGAATGGAGCGACTGGGTTTGTATACACTGGAATTTAGAAGGATGAGAGGGCATCTTTTTAAAACATATATGATTATAAGATTATTAAGGGATTGGACATCCTAGAGGCAGGAAACATATTCCCAATGCTGGGGGAGTCCAGAACCAGGGGCAGAGATTAAGAATAAGGGGTTGGCCATTTAAAACGGAGATGAGGAAAAACATTTTCACCCAGAGAGTTGTGAATCTGTGGAATTCTCTGCCACAGAAGGCAGTGGAGGCCGATTCCCTATGTATGTTTTGCCTATATTGAATTTCATGTTTTTGTGAAATAAGTTAAAAAAGCTTTGATTAATTTCAACACCTACTGAAGTTGATTTTTTTAAATGTAATTTAAATGTAATTGGGTTCATTAAGCTCTTTAAATAATAGACAATAGACAATAGGTGTAGGAGTAGGCCATTCGGCCCTTCGAGCCATTCAATGTGATCATGGCTGATCATCCCCAATCAGTACCCCGTTCCTGCCTTCTCCCCATATCCCCCGTCCGCTATATTTAAGAGCCCTATCTAGCTCTCTCTTGAAAGCATCCAGAGAACCTGTATCCACCACCCTCTGAGGCAGAGAATTCCACAAACTCACACTCTCTGTGAGAAAAAGTGTTTCCTCATCTCCATTTTAAATGGTTTACTCCTTATTCTTAAACTGTGGCCCCTGGTTCTGGACTCCCCCAACATCATATAACCATATAACCATATAACAATTACAGCACGGAAACAGGCCATCTCGACCCTTCTAGTCCGTGCCGAACACATAATCTCCCCTAGTCCCATATACCTGCGCTCAGACCATAACCCTCCATTCCTTTCCCATCCATATAACTATCCAATTTATTTTTAAATGATAATAACGAACCTGCATCCACCACCTTCACTGGAAGCTCATTCCACACAGCTACCACTCTCTGAGTAAAGAAGTTCCCCCTCATGTTACCCCTAAACTTCAGTCCCTTAATTCTCAAGTCATGTCCCCTTGTTTGAAACTTCCCTACTCTCAGTGGGAAAAGCTTTTCCACGTCAACTCTGTCTATCCCTCACATCATTTTAAAAACCTCTATCAAGTCCCCCCTTAACCTTCTGCGCTCCAAAGAATAAAGCCCTAACTTGTTCAACCTTTCTCTGTAACTTAGTTGCTGAAACCCAGGCAACATACTAGTAAATCTCCTCTGTACTCTCTCTATTTTGTTGACATCCTTCCTATAATTAGGCGACCAAAATTGTACACCATACTCCAGAATTGGCCTCACCAATGCCTTGTACAATTTTAACATTACATCCCAACTTCTATACTCAATGCTCTGATTTATAAAGGCCAGCACACCAAAAGCTTTCTTTACCACCCTATCTACATGAGATTCCACTTTCAGGGAACTGTGCACAGTTATTCCCAGATCCCTCTGTTCACCTACATTCTTCAATTCCCTACCATTTACCATGTACGTCCTATTTTGATTTGTCCTGCCAAGATGTAGCACCTCACACTTATCAGCATTAAACTCCATCTGCCATCTTTCAGCCCACTCTTCCAACTGGCATAAATCTCTCTGTAGACTTTGAAACTCTACTTCATTACCCGCAACCCCACCTATCTTAGTATCATCTGCATACTTACTAATCCAATTTACCACACCATCGTCCAGATCATTGATGTACATGACAAACAACAGTGGACCCAACACAGATCCCTGTGGCACCCCACTCGTCACTGGTCTCCAACCTGACAAACAACCATCCACCATTACTCTCTGGCATCTCCCATTCAGCCACTGTTGAATCCATCTTGCTACTCCACCATTAATACCCAACCATTGAACCTTCTTAACCAACCTTCCATGAGGAACCTTGTCAAAGGCCTTACTGAAGTCCATATACACAGCATCCACTGCTTTACCCTCATCAATTTCCCGAGTAACATCTTCAAAAAATTCAAGAAGATTAGTTAAACTTGACCTTCCAGGCACACATCGGGAGCATGTTTCCTGCCTCTAACGTGTTCAAACCCTTAACAATCTTATATGTTTCAATGAGATCCTCTCTCATCCTTCTAAACTCCAGAGTGTACAAGTCCAGCTGCTCCATTCTCTCAGCATATGACAGTCCCACCATCCCGGGAATTAACCTTGTAAACCTACGCTGCATTCCCACAATAGCAAGAATGTCCTTCCTCAAATTAGGTGATCAAAACTGCACACAATACTCCAGGTGTGGTCTCACTAGGGCTCTGTACAACTGCAGCAGGACCTCTTTGCTCCTATATTCGATTCCTCTTGTTATGAAGGCCAACATGCCATTTGCTTTCTTCACTGCCTGCTGTACCTGCATGCTTACATTCCTAGACTGATGTTCAAGGACCCCCAGATCCCATTGTACTTCCCCTTTTCCCAACTTGACGCCATTTAGATTGTAATCTGCCTTCCTGTTTTTGCTACCAAAGTGGATAACCTCACATTTATCCGCATTAAACTTCATCTGAAATTGCATCTGCCCACTCCCCCAACCTGTGCAAGTTATCCTGCATTCTCATAGCATCCTCCTCACAGTTCACACTGCCACCCAGCTTGGTGTCATCTGCAAATTTGCTAATGTTACTTTGAATCCCTTCATCCAATTGATGTAACATTGTAAATAGCAGCGGTCCCAGCACCGAGCCTTGCGGTACCCCACTAGTCACTGCCTGCCATTCTGAAAGGGACCCGTTAATCCCTACTCTTTGTTTCCTGTCTGCCAACCACTTCTCTATCCATATCCGCACTCTACCCCCAATACCATGTGCCCTAATTTTGCCCACTAATCTCCTATGTGGGACCTTATCAAATGCTTTCTGAAAGTCCACTGGCTCCCCCTTGTCCATTTTCCTAGTTACATCTTCAAATGATTCCAGAAGATTAATTAAGCATGATTTCCCCTTCGTAAATCCATGCTGACTTGGACTGATCCTGTTACTGCTATCCAAATGTTTGGCTATCTCATCTTTTATAATTGACTCCAGCAACTTCCCCACCACCGATGTCAGGCTAACTGGTCTATAATTTCCTGTTTTCTCTCTCCCGCCTTTCGTAAAAAGTGGGATAACATTAGCTACCCTCCAATCCACAGGAACTGATCCTGAGTCTATAGATCATTGGAAATTTATCACCAATGCATCCACGATTTCTTGAGCCACTTCCTTAAGTACCATGGGATGCAGACCATCAGGCCCTGGGGATTTATCAGCCTTCAGTCCTATCAGTCTATCCAACACCATTTCCTGCCTAATGCGAATTTCCTTCAGTTCCTCCGTCACCCCAGATCCTCTGGCCACTACTATATCAGGAAGATTGTTTGTGGCCTCCTTAGTGAAGACAGATCCAAAATACCTGTTCAACTCATCTGCCATTTCCTTGTTCCCCATAATAAATTCACCTTTTTCAGTCTTCAAGGGTCCAACTTTGGTCTTAACTAATTTTTTCCGCTTCACTTACCTAAAGAAGCTTTTACTATCCTGCTTTATATTCTTGGCTAGCTTACATTCGTACCTCATCTTTTCTTCCTATATTGTCTTTTTTGTTATCTTCTGTTGTTCTTTAAACATTACCCAATCCTCTTGCTTCCTGCTCATCTCTGCTACATTGTACTTCTTCGCTCTAATTTTTATACTGTCCCTGACATCCCTTGTCAGCCATGGTCGTCCCTTTCTCCCCTTGGAATCTTTCTTCCTCCTAGGAATGAACTGATCCTGCATCGTCTGCATTATTCCTAGAAATACCTGCCATTTTTGTTCCACTGTCATCCCTGCTAGTGTATCTTTCCAGTCAACTTTGGCCAGCTCCTCCCTCATGGCCCCATAGTCCCCTTTATTCAACTGCAACACTGACACCGCCGATCTACCCTTTTCCCTCTCCAATTGTAGATTAAACCTGACCATGTTATAGTCACTGCCTCCTAATGGCTCATTAACCTCGAGGTCCTTTATCAAGTCCGGTTCATTACATAACACAAAATCCAGAATTGGTAGGGTCCAATACAAGCTGTTCTCAGAATCCATCACAAAGGCACTCTACAAAGTCCCTTTCTTGGGGTCCAGTACCAACCTGATTTTCCCAGTCTACCTGCATGTTGAAATCTCCCATAATAACCACAGCATTACTTTTTCTACATGCCAATTTTAACTCCTGATTCAACTTGCACCCTATGTCCAGGCTACTGTTTGTGGGGCCTGTAGATTAGTCCCATTAGGGTCGTTTTACCCTTACAATTCCTTAGTTATATCCATACTGACTCCACTTCTACTGTTTCAATGTTACCCCTTGCAAGGGACTGAATTTCATTCCTGACCAACAGAGCAATCCCACCCCCTCTGCCCACCTGTCTGTCTTTTCGATTGGATGTATACCCTTGAATATTCAGTTCCCAGCCCTGGCCCTCTTGCAGCCATGTCTCAGTAATTCCCACAACATCATACTTGCCAGTTTCTAACTGAGCCTCAAGCTCGTCCACTTTATTCCTTATACTTCGCGCATTCATATACAGCACTTTGACCTCCGTATTCACTTCCACCCTCGCACCGCCCGCAATTGGCCCTGACCTTACTCTGTTGTCCATTCTCGAGCTTTCCTTCCTCTTAATTCGAGAATCTTTTGTAATTTTTCCTGTAGTCACTTCCCCTTCTTCAGTTATGGTAGAAAAGAAAATATTCATCAATGACACTTTTACGGATATCTATGTCATATCATTGGTTCACAAGGGTGCTGGAATCTTGAGGAAAGCACAAAGTACTGGAGTAACTAAGGGGTCAGGCAACAACGTGAAGAGAATGGATAAGCAACATTTTGGGCCATTCTCTGCATCATACTGATTGTACCAGGGCTGTGAATGCTGGAAAAGAGGTGGGGGCTGGGCATAAGCTGGCAAGCAATAGTTGGATACAGGTGATGAGAGGAAGGGGTTAATTAGCAGTTTGATGGACAAAGGGTAGAGATGAAAAAGGTATCAGATAAGAGAAGAGGCATGAAATGTAAAGGCAGAGGGAGGGATGTAGGTGGAAGGGGTCAATGGGATAAACGGGTGTGCACCAGACAGAGGAGGGGGACAGGAAAGAGTGCCATCGCCTCTCTCTCTCTCTCTCTCTCTCTCTCTTATTGTGCCCCCTCCACCATGTTATGCACGCAGTTTTCCCACTGTCTTGCCCCTCTTCTCTGGATGCTTTCAAGAGAGAGTTAGATAGAGCAGAGTCAAGGGATATGGGGAGAAGGCAGGAACGTGGTACTGATAGTGGATGATCAGCCATGATCACAGTGAATGGTGGTGCTGGCTCGAAGGGCCTAATGGCCTACTCCTGCACCCATTCTCTATTGTCTATTGCTCCTCACTAACTGATTCAAATTCTACTCTATAATCTGCCATGTCACTATCCTTTTCAAATATTGTACTACTAGCATGCGGCCCCAACAACAACCGTCTGGATGTTAAATACGCTGAATTATTTAGTTCCCAACTTAAGTCACCATGCAATCATATATATGCAATGGCGATTATGGTTATTATAACAATCTGTGTGGTAAATTATCCACGTTGTTGTGGATGCAGTTTACTCTAAGCTATTGTGCTTCTTAATTTGCTCAGCTAATATTTTTCCTTACTTTGAAACCTATTGCCGGTTTTTCTTTCTTTTCTAATGCCAACTATATTTCTAACATCCATTTTTGCCTTTTGTTTCCCTCAGCCCTGACACTTCAGTTCCAATGGCCCTGCCAAAGTGATTAGTTCCTCCCCAACAGTACTGACAAATTTCCCAGTGAGGATATTAGTCCCTGTAGAGGTGTGACCAGAATTAATGTTATGTCCCACCTGATCCAGAATTTACCCAAAGGTCAGAAGCTTTAAGATCAAGATCTTCACTTGTGAAGTTCAAAAATATTACAGATGATTTTTTTTCCTGTGGAAAATCTCAAGGAAACTGATGCTGTCAGCCTCAGTGTAGCATTATCTGATTATTGATGCAGGTTCTCACAGTTGCCGGCTCACAAATCAGCTGTCAAACAACCATCAGGCTGTTGAACACTACAAACTCCAACTAAATTCTGAACTACGGTTGTACTAGATACTTTGGCCTTTGTTTAGTGTTTGCACTATTTTAGTTTTTTTTTAATTTATTGGAAATGTTTTTGTTTGCCTGTTGTGTTATCAATTGAGTACCCTGTTTTCAAACCTGTTGCGTTGCTTCTACAAGTTAGAACTTAATTGTTCTGTCCAGGGACATTGGACCAAAAACACTCTCTTGACTCTGGAAGGGAAATACCCAGTAAACGCAATACTCTTCCAACCATTGAGGAGTATTGCTACTGGATGAATGGTTGCTGCAATGATAGGAGAAAGTTTAAGAGAGAGCTTCCAGAGGAGGTCAAGGAAATGCAGTAACAATGTAATGGATAGCCAAAAGGGATTGCAGTTCTGCTCGTTTACAAAAAAAGACACACCGTGCTTGAGTAATTCAGTGGTTCATCAGCATCTCTGGAGAACAGGAATAGGTGATCTTTTGGGTTGGGACTCGTGTTCAGACTGATTTTCACTTTGTCTCTCCTTATTAGATTAGATTAGATTAGATTAGATTCGTTTTATTGTCATTTAGACCTTTCGGTCTGAACGAAATTTTGTTTCCCTGCAGTCATACATATAATTTTTAAAAATGGCAAAAACACACAATCAACACAAATTTAACATCCACCACAGTGAGTTCACCAAACACCTCCTCACTGTGGTGGAAGGCAAAATCTTAAAGTCTCTGTCTCTTCCCCCTTTGTTCTCCCTCTGCGCCGAGGCGACGGTTCAAACTCCGCGGGTGGTTGCTGCCTCCGCCGCAACTCCAGGGCCGAGTCGGGTCTCCGCCGCTGCTGCTGCTGCTGCCGCCACCGCAGCTTCTGTGCCGAGCCGGGTCTCCGCTGCTGCTGCTGCCGCCGCTAGAGCTTCGGGGCCGAGTCAGGTCTCCGCTGCTGCTGCTGCCGCCGCCACAGCCTCGGGGCCGAGTCAGGTCTCCGCTGCCGCTGCTGTTGCTGCTACAGCCCCAGGGCCGAGCCGGGTCTCCGCTGCCGCTGCTGCCGCCGCCACAGCTTCGGTGACGAGTCCGGTCTCCGCTGCCTCCGCTGCCGCTGCTGCCGCCGCCACAGTTTCGGGGCCGAGTCAGGTCTCCGCTGCTGCCGCCGCCGCCGCCACAGTTTCGGGGCCGAGTCAGGTCTCCGCTGCTGCTGCTGCCGCCGCTAGAGCTTCGGGGCCGAGTCAGGTCTCCGCTGCTGCTGCTGCCGCCGCCACAGCCTCGGGGCCGAGTCAGGTCTCCGCTGCCGCTGCTGTTGCTGCTACAGCCCCAGGGCCGAGCCGGGTCTCCGCTGCCGCTGCTGCCGCCGCCACAGCTTCGGTGACGAGTCCGGTCTCCGCTGCCTCCGCTGCCGCTGCTGCCGCCGCCACAGTTTCGGGGCCGAGTCAGGTCTCCGCTGCTGCCGCCGCCGCCGCCACAGTTTCGGGGCCGAGTCAGGTCTCCGCTGCTGCTGCTGCCGCCGCTAGAGCTTCGGGGCCGAGTCAGGTCTCCGCTGCTGCTGCTGCCGCCGCCACAGCTCCAGGGCCGAGCCGGGTCTCCGCTGCTGCCGCCGCCGCCGCCACAGTTTCGGGGCCGAGTCAGGTCTCCGCTGCTGCTGCTGTTGCTGCTACAGCTCCGATGTCGCCAGCTCCGCCATTAGGCCTCGGCGCAGACGGAGACGGGGAATACGACCGAAGAAAAAGTCGCATCCCCCGAAGGAAGAGACCAAAACATGTTTCTCCCACCCCACCCACACACATACACAACTTAATAAAACAAAATTAACTAAAACATGACAATGAACAAAACGAAAGAAAAAAAAACAGACGGACTGCAGGTGGGCCGCAGCTGTTAAGCCAGCGCCGCCATCTTATCTCCTAATCTCACAGCTTTTTTATCTTTTCACCTCTGGCTTGTGCCCAGACATCTGCAGATCAAACTCCCTCGCCTGTCCCCACATCACTTGACTGGTCTTGCCTGTCCCCACCTCTCCCAGCTTTCTCCCCCTACTATGACAATCATTCCAAAGAAAGAGTCCCGAACCGAAACCTGCCTAATCATGTCCCATAGAAACATAGAACATAAATGCAGGAGTAGACCATTTAGCCCTTCGAGCCAGCATCACATTCAATATGATCATGGCTCATCAAATTTAGTACCCCATTCCTGCCTTCTCCCCATATCCCTTGATTTAATTAGACCTAAGAGCTATATCTAACTCTCACTTGAATACATCCAGAGAATTGGCCTCTACTGCCTTCTGTGGCAGATAATTCCACAGATTCACAACTCTCTGTGTGTAAAAGTTTTTCCTTATCTCAGTTCTAAATGGCCGACTCCTTATTCTTAAACTGTGACCCCTGGTTCTGGACTCCCCCAACATCGGGAACATTTTTTCTGCATCTAGCCTGTCGAATCCCTTAAGAATTGTATATATTTCTATATGATACCCACTCATCCTTCTAAATTCATAGAAACATAGAAACATAGAAACATAGAAAATAGGTACAGGAGTAGGACATTCGGCCCTTCGAGCCTGCACCGCCATTCAATATGATCATGGCTGACCATCCAACTCAGTATCCTGTAAATTCCAGTGAATATAAGCCCAGTTGATCCATTCTTTATTCATTGAATTACTCCAGCACTTTGCACTGTTTAATGTAATGGGCTTACTTTTAAATCTACCCATCTGGTCATTGCTAGGAGGTAAATAGTATAAGCAGACGAGGGGCCAAATCATCTGCTGCCCCAAACTGGGCAACTGCTTCTAAATTTCGGCAACTGCCATCACTATTATCCGGAATCATTCTTGAACGTACAGATTGAGATTCAGGGCCCATTTGAGTCATGAGACCTAAGGCATGGAGCAAAGGCAGCACCAAACACGCCCAAAAGTGTCCCAAAAATGGTTGACACAATGTGTGCATAATGCTCGGTCCCCAGCAGTAATTTCTGAAAATCCGGACAGACAGTTCATTGTAGATCTAAACTGTGGAGTTGACCACAAGCACTATTTTTAGACCGTATCTTCTTCACGTGATGCAAGTAATATGTCTACCAATTCACACTGGAGAACTCTGAAAAGACAATGTGGTTCATGAAAGATAAGAAGGTATTAAATGGAGTGCAAGGGGATAAATTGGTATGTCAGAGCATATAATGAGTTTATGTCCCAGCTGAACTTGAAGAAAAAGCTATAGTACAATTTCTGAGTCTGCTTCTTGCTTCATCGTCTACTTTATTTTTTAGTAGAATGGTTATATTTTCACAAATCCCAACTTATTTTAGAGTACCCTTTAAAGTTATTAGATACATAGACAATAGGTGCAGGAGTAGGCCATTTGGCCCTTCTAGCCAGCACCACCATTCAATGTGATCATGGCTGATCATCCACAATCAGTACTATGTTCCTGCCTTCTCCCCTTGATTCCAATAGCCATAAGAGCTCTATTTAACTCTCTTTTGAATGCATCCAGTGAATCGGCCTCCACTGCCTTCTGAGGCAGAGAATTCCACAAATTCACAACTCTCTGTGTGAAATAGTTTTTTCTCATCTCAGTTCTAAACGGCCTACCCCTTATTCTTAAACTGTGGCCCCTGGTTCTGCACTCCCCCAACATTGCGAACATGTTTCCTGCATCTGGCCTGTCCAACCCCTTAATAATTTTTAATGTTTTAATAAGATCCCCTCTCAACATTCTAAATGCCAGTGAATACAAGCCCAGTTGCTCCATTCTTTCAACATATGACAGTCCCGCCATCCCGGGAATTAACCTGGTGAACCTATGCTGCACTCCCTCAATAGCAAGAATGTCCTTCCTCATATTAGGAGACCAAAACTCCAAAGCAATTAATAAGCAATGAATTAGAATGTAGACATTTGACAGCTTGCTTCTGATAGAAATCATGTTTAACTTCCTGCTTTTGCTCAAGTGAGTCAGGGAAATAAATGTCTGGATATGCTACACTAGATATTTCATCACTTGAGACAGCATGAGATGGATTTTGTCCCCTGTTGACATCTGATATAGAGTTAGGGCAAAGCAGCTCAATACTATTCTGAATACTGAACGTGCATTTTTTTTTAAATCATGCTACACTCGCGTTCCATTTGTGTTCATGTATTCAAGAGGTTATAGCTTAGAATGATTTCAGTGTCTCTCCCATTTTACATAGTGTTATGCTGCAACACAATACTAGACTATCTAGGAAAATGAACGGTGGTACATTTGTTATTCAGGAGTAAACTACAAATTAAGAGGGGAAAAAACAATGATGTTAAATTATAATAATTGTTAATGGAATGGTGCACTTCATATATTTGTGAGTTATAACTTATTAGTAACAACTAGTAAACATACTTCTAGAGTACTTTGTTAACTGCAAAGCACTTAAAGAAAATCAGAAAGGGAAAATAAAGTAGAACAGAAAATAAAGTAGAGCAGCCTTTACTGAACCTGACAGAATTATAACGCACAAATTCCTATTTGTATTTTGTATTTATTATTAATTGTAATGCAGGAGAAGATTAAATAAAATTGCCCAAATTTTGCAAATGGTTGTGGCAAAAGGAATCAGTCACACCATCCTATCTACTGGTCAAATAGAAGCACATTTAATTTAATGCATCTGACATTTGTAAGTGGGAGAAGGAGCCACACGCTAGCTTCTCTATTGTGTAGAGAGTGATATTTTTATACATATGAAAGGCTTGAGATGAAAAGACAAAAAGTGTGAGATAAGCATAAAAGGTGTGTGGGTAGTGAAGCCAGAAGACGGGATTGTCAACTCTCGCTTCTTCTATACTAATATTCTTATCTCACACTTTTTATAAATAAAACGAGTGAGAATAAAACTAAGGATATTTGGACAGTTATTTAACTGGCAAATGTTAGATAAGACCATTAATGATTGCAGGAGCTGTTGAGTAACAAGGATGAAGATAATGATAATATATTCCATCCTCTCAAAAAAATAAATATCCATAACTTTCAGTGTGGAGAAGTAATGTTTTGTTGGGAGGCACATTTTATTTTCATTAAGCACAGTAAGATCTAGTAACTGATTTATGCTGGAGATCGCTCAATCAATATAAAAACTTAAAAACAATCTACAGAGGCTACAATGACAGTAATATCAGATTACCTTGGAACAATGCCATGTTCTTCCCAGGGCCGTTATTTTTTATTCGGCATGAATGTCAGAATCTTCCTGCACAAAACTAAATTGAACGTGTATTTTAATTACATCTGGGGATTGTGAAGGATTTATGTGTTTAACGTTTGTCCAATTATTGCATATTACATGAGACAGAAAAGTTAATTTATACAGTATTTTACTATCACCACAGTGCATTAGTGTTGGGATAATTTATGTCATTGTTCAGCGTACAAAGTCCACAAACTTGCTGCTCTCCCTCAACCGAAGGTTTATGTAATAGGGAATAATAGATTGTCCTCTGATATTATTCCTGAATCAAATGATCTCATGATACTACAACACCTCTGTTCAGTAAGATTAAAAACTAATACATTTAAAATAATGCAATTATTTTATGATAATGATTACTAACATGTACTCTTAATTGTTACATTGAGTGATGCAGAGATACTTGGTGGTGGGATAGCAGATAGTGCTGTGCCATCAGTGCTGCATTCAAAGCATAAGCAAAGTCACTGGAAGGCCAATATTTGTTATTCATAGAGTCGTACAGCATGGAAACAGGCCCTTCAGCCCTCGTCGACCAAGATGCTCCATCTAGGTTAGTCCCCTCCGCCAGCATTGGGCCCATATCCTGCGTTCCCATCCACATACCTGTCCAATGTCTTTTAAATATTGTTACAGTATCTGCCTCAACTACCTCCTCTGGCAGCTCATTCTATGTACTTCCACCCTGTGTGTGAAAAAGTTGCCCTTCAGGTTCCTATTAAATCTTACATTTTAAACTTATGTCCTCTGCTTCCTGTTTCCCCAACTCTGGGCAAAAGACTCTGTGTGTTCACCCTATTTATCCCCCTCATGATTTTATGCACCTCAATAAGATCACCCCTCAGCCTCCTTGAGCTCCGAAGAATAAAATCTGAATCTGCCCAGTCTATCCTTATAGCTCAGGCCCTGATGTTCTGGTGACATTCATGTAAATCTTCCCTGCACTTTTTTCCAGCTAAATGACATGATTCCTATCGCAGGGTAACCAAAACTAAACACAATATACTCCAAATGCACTCAACAGTCTGAAGAAGGGTTTCGGCCCGAAACGTCGCCTATTTCCTTCGCTCCATAGATGCTGCTGCACCCGCTGAGTTTCTCCAGCATTTTTGTGTACCTGCAGTCTCAACAATGTCTTGTACAACTGTAATATAACATCAACATTGCTATACTCAATACCCTGCCTGTTGATGACCAATGTACTTATTAACCACCTTATCTACATGTGACATCACATTCAGGGAGCCGTGTACCTGAACTCCTTGATCGCTCTGCTCAATAATACTTCCCATGGCCTTGCCATTCATTGTGAAAGTCTTGCCCGAGCTTGACTTCCCTCTCTGAATTCAATGAGTTGCCAGGCTATTTCAAACAATAGTTAAATGTCACCTGTATACATAATTCTAGAATCACATTCAGGCCAAAAGGATTTTATCCAGACATTTCTTCCATCTGGATGAAAAATATCCATATAGGACTATTACACTAGTTTTGACACAAAAAGCTGGAGTAACTCAGTGGGACAGGCAGCATCTCTGGAGAGAAGGAATGGGTGAAATATTAGGTTGAGACCCTTCTTCAGACTACACTAGTTTGGTCATTCTATGGTCATCTTAACTGTACTAGATGACCAGAAGACATAGGAGCAAAATTTGACCATTTGGTCCTTCACATCTACTCTTTCAATCGTGGCTCTGTTTTTCCCTCACAAACCTATCCTCCTGCCTACATTTTTATTACAAATTATTAACCACTTGAAATCATGATGCATTTCAATTTCTTATCTCTGGATCAAGTGTTCATACCTCTGAATAATAGGCCGGCAATTTGAACCATTTTGCTACCATTCTCCCTGGAAATAGAATGACAATAAACTCACTTGAACTTGAACTTGAAGTTATCGTAGGGACCACACAATAGGTGTAACAGTGTAGCATATTTTGAAACCATTCAATGATCTTAACTTATAATAATGCTGCTGAATCTGCATACATAAATAATTATATATTTACTTTCCTTTTCTGTCAAGATTTGTTGCTCAGAAATGTAATTCATCATATTTTAGATGATAACGTCTGGTAACTAATGAAGACCAAAAGCACAAATGAATAACTACATAACCTTTTTTGTACTTTGCCATCCAAAGGAAGATGCATTAATATGACGTGGGTTTGCGATGGAGAGGGCGACTGCGAAGATAACTCTGATGAAGAGAACTGCGGAGCATTTTCATGCAAGCCACCGACCTATTCTTGTTCGGGAAATACATCAATTTGCCTTCTGCCGGAAAAATTTTGCAATGGGAAAGAGGAGTGTCCAGATGGTACTGACGAGAGCCCACTTTGTGGTAAGTTCTTTTAGTTTGACATGCAACAATGTTTGAAATTGTGCACTCTCTCGGAAGTGAAAAAGTTTACAAATAATTTATTATTCTTTTTAAATATTCCAGCATCTACTTTGAGTTGCAACACGGAAAGGCTTCAATTTAACTATTTCTTGAGTTCAATAGTTCAATGGCACTTTATTGTCACCTGTACTCAAGTATAGTAACTTTTTTTTTGCATACACGTCAGCCCACCTAGCCCACGGTGACGATCGATCACCTGTGAACATGATCTATATTATACAAATGTTGCATCCTACACGCCAGGGGGAATTTACAGAAGCCAAATAACCTACAAACTTGAATGTTTTGAAATGTGGCAAGAAACCGGAGTATCCAGAGAAAACCTACACAGTCACAGGGAGAACATGCAAACTCCGCACAGACAACACCCATAGTCGTGATTAAACTTAGATGTCTGGTGCTGTGAGGCAGCAACTCTACTGCTGCGCCACTCTGCCACCCTTTTGCTGATCACTTCAGTGTTTTCTTGACTACAATTGATGAAGACAGCCAAATTAAATTAAAATTATGAATTATATTTATACATACAAATGTTTACAAATACACAGGACTAGATGTTAAAAGTCCAAAGTGCCAAATATCAATTTACTCCCGATGGTGATGGGAGCCTTCTGCACTCACCTATGCTCCTCCGATGTTGAGAAGGGCTAGCGTCATTGGGGTTATCAAGTGGGCACCTACTTTCATTGACGTTTCGCTGATTGGACCCACGACGTCTCCAATAGGCTCAGCGGTGCGTTCTTGCATCCCAGAACCACCCCCCTCTGCATCTGTCTAGTCGGTTATTTGGGAGACCTCTTCAGCCAGAGCCACTGGCTACTCCGCTCTGCCACCCGTGATGTTTCTTTGATGGCCTGGCGTAGGGCTTGTCCTCTGATCCCCAGGTCCTTCATCAGTCTTAAGGTAGATGTTGCCACGAATCCTCGACATCCAACTTCTACCGGGCTACTATATAAATGCCAATTAACCAAAATTATATCTGTTTTCCACATGCCTTTGCCAATCCTATTATCCCTGCACTGAAATAATCTAATTGTTTGATCAGTGGAAGGAATCTTTCTTATCGCAGAGACCCCCGAACTTTACCAGGACCCCTGACCTTTAGATTCACCATCTCGCCATGTGTTTGCACTGCCCTAGAGTTATTGCCCATCTCTGGAACATTGCTTAAGTTTTCCTCAATCTCTTGAAGAAACAATCAGTGAGTGTCCTGAGTCTGCATAATGAGTCTAACAATCATGAAGTAGAGCTTGCATGACATAATTTGAAGTTACCAATGTAGTGTTCATGTCAAATTTTCTTTGCTTGTGTTGCAATAGATATTGAGTCTACAGCCTTTGATTTTCAATATGGTTGTGTTTGTAAATATTGAAATTGAGCAAAAGGGAAATGTGAGCAGTTGTTCGGAGTCTTGAAGTAGTGATACCTGTATGATTTGAACAATGGATAGGTGAGTGCTTGAATGAAGTCCAGAAACAGGCCCTTCGGCCCATTGAGTCCATGCCAACCACCAACCATCCGTACACTTTTTCGATCCCACGCAATATACAGAAGTCATTTAATCTGCAAACCTATTTGGAGGGTGGGAGGAAACCAGAGCACTGGGTGAAAACCCACACAGTTACAGGGAGAACATACAAACTGCATACAGACAGAACCCATAATCAGGATCGAACTTGGGTCTCTGGTGCTGTGAGGCAGCAACACTACCGCTGTGCCACTGTGGCTCCGTAGTGGTACATTAATGGGAGAAAGCTGGTGATGATGCCTTCCCTGGCTTTGATGAAGAGGGAAGAGTGCTACCAACAGAACAACAATTGACACGTAAGCCTCATTGACACTGTAGAGCAGTTGTGGGAGAAGAATGTGCTTTTATAGGAGAATGAGATGCACATATGAAGTGAATAGAAATGCTGGTTGAGCAAGTTGATTTTTTGAACTATACCTTTTTGTCATGTAATTATCAACAAATGTAAGTAAGAAGAAAATAAGAAGAATTATTTAATAATGAGATCTTTAAATTCAAATATTTTATTTGCCCTAGTTTTGTTCTAAAATCTTTTATCTTGTCAATCACTGAACCTCTTAAGAAATACTGTCTATATGGAAGAAAATCCAGCAATGTACATGATTTTGACTGAACCAGCGAAATGTGTAATGGGGACAAACTATACAATATTTTTGAAAAAATAAGCGGGATGAAAACTTAAATGAAAAAAAAAAGTATAACTGAGGGTAGAATACCAGATTGTGGGCTTACCTGGTATCTTGGCCAAACAACCTGCAAATGTCTGCTGCATTACAATGTCTCCTTCTGCACTGTATCCCCTGGTTCAGCTATCGCCTCTTGTAGTTCCTCAGATTTTTCTACTACATTGCCATAAAAAAGAGCGTTTTACTAAACAGCTTCCAAAAGGAAGTACTTTTTCTCATGTGACTATCTGTAGGTAAAATACAGTTCATTTAACCAAGATCGCCAAAAATGTCGACAATTCCTATTTTCTTTTTTCGCCTGGTAGTGACATTTCTTGGACCTTTCCAACAAAATTTGGGAGTACATGTAATTCATTTATGACCAAGTTGCAGTACAAAGACAATCAGACTTATAACTCTAATGTACCGGCTACCTTTAATTTTGTGACCTTTTTGTTTTATTGTAGAAAGTAATGTCAACTATAAAAAGTATTTGATGAAATTCCAAGTGGTTTCTTGTGCTAAGTCAACTCAATGCGTTTGTTCACAGATGAATGCGCTCTGAATAATGGAGGATGCAGTCACCACTGTATCTATGTAACTGGAGAAGGCATCGTGTGCTCTTGCCCTACAGGAATGGATCTGAGCTCAGACAAGAAAACCTGCATTGTCCTTGATTATTGCAAAAAACATCTCAAGTGCAGCCAAGTGTGTGAGCAACACAAAAAGACAATTAAGTGCTCATGTTACGAGGGATGGATGCTGGCCCCTGATGGTTACAGTTGCATTAGTTTAGGTAGGTCATCACAACTTTATGCATTAATCTATTAACATTTATTTTAATTTATATAATAAACTTAAATGTGTGCTTTCTTTAACAGATCCTTTCGAGCCTTACATAATTTTTTCCATCCGTCATGAGATTCGAAGATTGGACCTTCGCAAGCAAGATTATAACTTACTGGTCCCTGGCTTGAGAAACACAATAGCAATTGATTTCCATTTCAATCAGAGTTCCCTCTATTGGACCGATGTTGTGGAAGATAAAATTTACAAAGGAAAACTTTCAGAAGTTGGAGGTATAAATTCTAATCAAACTGCTTTTTTTTTTTAAATTAATTATCTGAATTCTCCCTATAAACACATACAATTGAAGATATAAACTATTTCCTTTGGGCACAATGTGTTAACAAAACACTAAATAAGCTAAAATGTATTCCAATGATTTCTGACGTTGGTGAAATAGTACGCTTAAGATAGGCACAAAATGCTGGAGTAACTCAATGGGTCAGGCAACATCTCTGGAGAAAGGGAATAGGTGATGTTTCAGGCCGAGACCCATCTTCAGACTGGGAGTGAGGGGAGAGGGAAACGAGATATGAAAATATGTAGAACAGTTCAGAGCCGGAACCAATTGCCAAAGAGCTCATAACGGTCTATTGTTGAGTGTGGAGGAGGTGATAACAAAGGAATACGAACAGTGAAACAAGCAGGATACCTTGGATGGGGGAGGGATATAGAGAGAGGGAAGGGAAGTATTACTTGTAATTTGAGAAATCAATATTCATACCGCTGGGTTGTAAGCTGCCCAAACAAATACGTTTATCAGTTTAAGATTTAGGAAGCAATTCAGATATTTTACTTCGGAATCACGTGAGTGACTACGTGAAGACCCCGCCAGCACGCATGCGCGTCATATCGTCTCTCGCATTGCGCAAACGACAGGCTGTTGGAGCTCTGCTTCCAACAGCTCGGACCTGAATGTAAGTTTTTAACTTTATCAGGCCTCTTTTTTACTGTTACTACAACGTTCAGAGCTCCTGCTGGAGGTCCGAGGTCGGAACCCCAGCGCCACCCGGCTCCCTTCTACAGGGACCGCCAGGGGGGGGGGGGGAATCCCGGGGGGAACCCCGGCTGCGAATCGCGGGGATATCCGAAGCCGACCACAGAATCGCGGGGAAGCCCTTTATCAGGGACCGCGAGGGAAACCCCGTTTACTAAGCCACGTCGGCTCGGGGGAAGCCCAAAACCGAGGGAGCATTCAAAGGGGAAATCCCGGCTCCCGACACCGCAAGGATCCCTGCTACAAGGTTCCATAGATGCTGCTGCACCCGCTGAGTTTCGCCAACATTTTAGGTCCCAACTACAAGTGCCGTGGGAAATGCCAACCGCAGGAAGAAGCCTGGCTGCGGGGACCACGGAACCTCAGAAGACTGCAGGTAACCTGCCTTCCGGGACCGGGGGAAGACCGCGGGTAACCCAGCCTCGTGGACCGTGGGAATACCGCGGATAACCCAGCCTCGTGGACCGTGGGAAAACCGCGGATAACCCAGTTTCAGGGACCGCGGGAAGACTGCGGATAACCAAGCTACAGGGACCTTGCGAAGACCACGGGTAGAACCGTGCGTGGGGGAAACCTCAGCCACGGGGACCGTGTGGAAGACCGCGGGTAGAACCGTGCTTGGGGTACACCCCAGCTATGGGGACCATGTGGAAGACACGGCTAGGACCGCAGAAGAGCGGGTAGCTGGCGGCGAATTCAGACTCCGGCTGCCCGAGCAGGGTAAGAGCTAAAACAGGAGACTGAAAGGCCTTGACTGAAGTCAGGCCAGGAGGGTCCCCTCCAACATGGGTTCGTCCTCGGATGTTTTACCCATCCTAATTGGCCAAGGAGGGCCATATCAGCGCAGGTCTCCTCGAGAGCCTGTGGCAGCACCCTTTTCAGGGCTGCCTACAAAACTCACTTCTGCGAAGGTGAGTGCGAGGAGTCAGTTGGCAACTGACTCTGAACTTGGAAGCATGTCCGAGGAACAGGTGCTGGCTGGGAGTTACCATGCACCTGGAAAGACATGGGTCCACATACACCAGCAGCCCTATGCTCCAATCAAGGATGGAAATCGAACCCGCATCGGGGGCCTTTTGGGCTGACCATAAAACCACCGGTAGCCATGGCGGTAGGTGGGTCTGGTTCTTTCCGAAACGTGGGGTTGTGGACCATTTACAAGAAGGTTGGATGAGATAGTTTATACTGCACAGTACAAGCGAGACAGTCTAGGAATATGGCTGGAGTTGCCTCTTTAGGCAGGCTCGCTATTATGACAAATGAGGCCTGTTTATTATCAACAAGCCCAACTCGCATGTGCAGTATAGACATTGAAACTTCGTGACTATTAATTCCCAATGGGGTCAGCTTCATACACAGGGCACCGGAAATATCTGAAATTTAACTGGATGGGGCAATGATACAGTTGAAACATTGCAAAATAGGCTAACTTCAGTTCCCAGGTTATTTACTAAATGAGTGCTTCGGCTGCTCACAGTTAAAAAAATAAATATTGTTAAGAACTATCTGGATGAGATTAAACGCTGTATTTTGCGAAATTAGCTGTATCAGCCACAAAACCCATTTGAGAAATTGGGTTCTCATCTGTCCAGATAAATTTAAGTTGATACCAACTGAACTTATTGATGATTGGGATTACCTTTAACTCTATTTAATCATCTGGGACTCCGCCCTGAGGTAAGGGATTGGAATTAATTGAAGCCCGTAACAAAACTGATCAAGCAACCTTCTGTTCATCAAGTATAATTGGCTTACAGCTGTGCTATTTAGGCCTTTGCACAATCAGAACTATACAGCATGCAAAATAAGTAAGCACTCAAGTACCATGTGGTCATTGTTACCAGCTCTATGCTATTCCACTAAATCAGTAAATCTTCAGTTAAATTACAAACTGATGCTATTGTTCAGGATGAGAAATTGCTCATGCCATCTAGTTACAGATGTGGATGGGAGAGTTACCAATTCCTCAGTTACATGGTATCAACTATCTATAGACACTGGGTGCATTCTGTGGATTAAAGGTTTATGCGAATATGCCTAATCTGCATGCTCTAGTCCAAGTTGATGCACTTCGGTGGTGGCAAATGTCTGTTTACATGGGTGCAAACAAGTCAAAATATCCGGTGATAGTTTACCCAAACCTCATTACGGTACACAATATGGGTGTTGGATCACAAAGTATAAAAATACATTGTGAACATTAAAGACCAAGAAGCTTGCATCCAGGCTCAATCACCAGTGGAAAATATGTGGCATATCGGTAGCGTTGGTTACATTCTAGCTACACTAAGGAGGAATGTTCTTTTATGTCTCCCTCCATTTCTGCCTCATCAGACGGGTTTGCAAAATTCAGCAAGTTCGCGTCTCAGGCATTTTTATAGTGCCTGCCGGGCTTAGCCAGCCATGGTTCCCACTGATGTGGGGAATGATAGAACCATGTATGGTTATTCTGGACACAAGTATTGGTCTAGCCGTGACGCGGGAAACCATCCTCAGCATGATATAATCAATTATTTGACTTACAGAGATTGAGAAGACCGTTTCTGCGACTGGGGTTGTTAAACCAACCATGAACATGCTCGCTGCAGATCGCAGGGATAGCACCAAAAAATATAAATATTTCCTCATAAGGAGATGGGAGGTATTTGTTTTATAATTATATTACATATTCGTCACGGATGACTGACGTCTTGTAGTTCAGGCTCATATGAGGGCTTGACAAATCATGATGCCTAAAGTGCCATCTACTATACCTAAGTGCTTCATCATACTGGCTGAGAGGAGTAGAATCCACTCTGGGGGGTCACCCTCTGAGCTCTAGATTATGAAGGAACTCGAAAACTCCCAGGCCTAGGGACGCAGAGATATAGGTTGTTAACGTTGTGCTACGTCGCTTCGCTGAAGGGCTCCAGCTACATCCCTGTCCTTGGGCTAACTCACTTATAAGTGGTTATGCTCATAGCCCTGCATGCAGCACTACGGGTCCAGTCATTACATAAACGTTGACTGGATAGGATGATTACATCTGCAGGCTAAATAACACTTATGTTATGACTTAGTCAAGCAGTATAGACCAGGGGCACCAGATCTCAAACTAGATGTTCACATATCCCATGAACCTTCGATTGTGTATGGTCACACATCTACACCAGAATGTTAGATCACTAGAGCCTGGAGACTCTGAACTAGCAATATTGTTAGTTACATCTAGCGTCAAAAGAAGGTATCACTTCAGGCCATCTTCAGGTGGTTATGGGTCTGGCTTATACAGGAGTAATACTGACATTTCAAATCACTCCACCAAGGCTGTAACAACCTCAGCAACAGGGTTATGGAAGTTAGCGGGACCACATCCTAGCGGTTGCAGGATGGTCAATCTAGCAATTTTCCACACATTTAGTACTAACCCATTGCCAGATGGGGGGGTATTTACGAACTCTATGTTAAGTTCTGTTCATAGTTCCTCCCGGGTGAGGGAGGTTACTATTGTCATTAATCATGTCTGAATACGATAACATACTTCCTCCCTTGGTCAACTAAGGCAGTGAGTGAAGCATGGACTCGTTCCCCGGCATGAAATCACAGATCTTTAAAATCTTCACGTAGTCACTCACGTGACTCCGAAGTAAAATAGTAAGATTAAACGAGAACTTACCAGTTTGAAGTTTGATCTTTATTTTATGAGGAGTTACGATGAGGGATTACATGCCCTCCGCTCCCGCCCTCTATCATAAAGGTCAACTGGTATTCTAGTTCTTATCTTACTATGTTTATTTCATCTACTGTTGTCTGTGATTTCACACCGCTGCTTTGAAGAATGTCGCGCATGCGTGCTGGCGGGGTCTTCACGTAATCCCTCATCGTAACTCCTCATAAAATAAAGATCAAACTTCAAACTGGTAAGTTCTCGTTTAATCTTACTATTTATTTCCACCGAGTCCAAAATTGAAATATGGCATTATTATCAGGTTTACATATAAAAACCCTTCCCAAATCCTTAGCGCTGATAATGTAGGATCAGTCCATTTCAATTGACTTTGTTTAATTTACTTACAAAGGGAAATAGAGTTTGGTTCCTTGGGGGTGATCAGAGATCTGTGTGCAATTGTTTACAAAGTTGTAAAATTAATAAATTAGAGAACTCGGGTCAAAGGCTAGGGTAATGAAAGAAGAAAAGGCCGTTAGTTTAAATTTTGCTCTCTTACCGCAAGATGCTCAAGAGATAAATTACTATGGATGGTCACAAAGGAAAATAATAAATTAATCCAATAACTGGAAGATGGGAGAGCACTATAATGGTCCTATTCAACAAAAAGCATTTGATGGCTT
Organism: Amblyraja radiata; assembly: GCF_010909765.2. Lineage (NCBI taxonomy): Eukaryota > Metazoa > Chordata > Chondrichthyes > Rajiformes > Rajidae > Amblyraja > Amblyraja radiata. Next base: position 64,886,876 of record NC_045962.1, on the reverse strand, counting down.
AGACAGCCTTTTGATAGGTATCACCAAGTCCTGTGTTTAAAATAGGATGCCAGTGCAAATACAAGCAACATTGTTCAACTGTGCTGTCTGAAATAATATTTGATCATGATGGAGCATGGACATTCTGTTCAGATTACACTGATTCTTATGTTTCTCAGGGGTGACAAAGCACACAGAGTGAGTTTTTGCTTCACTCAAATCAAAAGGTCAGCCCATAGATTGTACTCCCACTTTTTGCCCTACCATTTCTGTATAATTCACAAATAAGGTTGCAACTGAGGACAGGCTATCTTGTAAGATCAACCACGAGTTTGTAGGCCTTGTTGTGAGTAATCAGAACTCTACAAGGCAGCTTTGAAGTTCTGTTGTTCTGAGTTTTGAAGATTTTGAAGATTCTGAATTTAGAGTTTTGAAGATGCAATCTATGAAGATGGCTAGGTTTTCACACCACAACTAAATTCATGAATTATTTTTTTAAACAATTTATTTCACAATGTTTTCCCCATCTAAAAATAAACTTCAGAATAAAAACTGTGCACAACCTCTTCTGACATTCTGAGTGGTTATACATAACATTCATTAGTGTTGTATTTGGTAGTGTTCACAGAAATATAATTGTACCAGGCACCCCTGCCACTCATGGGATTCCCTGGGGTGATATTCCTTGCCATGTTTGAGGGGTATCTCGAGACCCTGTTCCCCAATGAGCAGAAGCAGAAAGACCCTAAACTTTCTTCCTATCTCATAGAGCTGTGGCGTTGACTGCACCAAGCTTCAGCTCATCCCTCAGCACATACTCCTGTAGTCTAGATTGGGCAAGTCCTCAACATTCCCTGACATACATCTTGCTCAGCTGGGAGATCAACAAGTTTCGGGCAGACCAAAGAGTGTCTTTCTCCGAGTTGATGACCTTCCAGCAGCACTTCATGTCTGTCTTCGATTGTGTCCCGGGGAACAGTCTGTAAATCAGAGAGTCTGCTGTTTCAGGATAAAATGTGACAAGAACTCTTGCATCATTCTCCAGACACTTGAACTGCAGTGCCTGCAGGATACTCCGTGCTGACCACTGCTTAATCAACGTGTTCAAATGTGTTATGCTGGAAGAACCTTATGAAGAACTTTACACTCTTCACAGGACTTGCTTTTTTTTCTCTAGTTCCCGTCAGACTTTGTTCCTTTGTACCTTTGTACCAGGATTGTACCTTCCTTCTTTATTCTACAGATTCATTTAGCAGCTTAATGAGATTTAGATGGGTGCAAATAATCCAAGCATCTGCCTAATGATTAAATTGTGATGATTATTATTTGGGAAAAGAATATGCACTCGGTGAATAGCTATCTAATTTTATATTCCCCTGCCTCTGAATAAATGCCAGAATTTCCATTGTTTTTTCTTGTAGACTACTGGGCTGGCTTACACAAGGACATAATGTGCTGGAGTAAATCAATGAGTCAGGTAGCATCTTTGGACACCATGGATAGGTGACATTTCAAGTTGAGAACAATGTTAAGAAGGGTCTGCATCCAAAACATCACCTATTGATGAGTTACTCAAGCATTTTGTGTTTTTAGGAGTTGTATTTGTCTTTGTTTTATCAGTATTCCATGCAGAGAGAACAGCTGCATGTATTGTTGCTTCATATTTTCTAAGGGTAAAACTGAAACAAAAGAAGTTTAGAAAATTGTTTATTTTTCTTGTTTTATTAAATTAATTTTATTAGAAGCAATTGTACAAGAATAAAACAATCGGCATGAAAGTTATACAATTTTCGTACAGCTTCATTTTTAACATTTTATAAATTAATACATAAATCCAAAAAAAAAAAAAGGAAAGAATGAAGAAAAAGAAGAAAAATGCAAAAGAAAGAGAAATGCAACACCTCCCCCCCCCTCCCCCAACCCCCGCTCACCCATCCCTAGCATTGGTTTTAAATTTGTGTTCAACCATTCTGTTGTTAAAGAAATTTAGTGAAAGGAGACCATGTTTTGAAGAATTGGTCTGCTTTATCAGCCAAAACAAGTGAAAACTGCTTATTTTTCAACTAATTGTGGGTTTTGCAGATAATATATTGCCAAAGGGCCAACATTTGAAAATTAATGATTTTGAATCCAACGGACATGCAGAGCATCGAAACATCATTACTATGTAAAACTGTATAATGTTTTTTGATTCAGTTTCTTGTTACACCAGATTAAGACAAATCAAATGATTGTATTAGTTATCACTAAATATGGGTGGAAAAGTGACTGCATTTAGCGGACTTTGATGTTTATGTAAAATAATAATTTTTTCAGCTGTAAGCAGTGTGGAAATTATCGTGGAGCATGGGCTCGACACGCCTGAAGGATTAGCTGTGGACTGGATTGCAGGAAACATTTACTGGATCGACAGCAAAATGGAACAGATTGAAGTAGCAAAACTTGATGGCACCTTGAGAACAACCTTAATTGCTGGTGACATGGTGTATCCACGAGCCATAGCTTTGGATCCTCGATACGGGTTAGTTTACAAGCCTAATTTTCTTGAACTTAGTTGTGGGGTGAATATTTGTAACCAGAAGGCAATCGTCAATTGAAAGAACTTGACAAATGTACTGAAATAGAAACTGAACATTCTAAAGAAAACCCTTTAATGTCCAACACTAAAGGGCATAGCTATAAGGTATGGGGAAATGTTTAATGGAGATGTGCGGGGCAAGTTTTTTTGACAGAGAGTGGTGGGGGTCTTGGAATTCCTTGCCAGGTGGTGGAGGCAGATACGAAAGTGGCATTTAAGAGGCTTTTGGATAGGAACATGGAATTATAGGGAATAGAGGGATATGGAACATGTACAGAAAGATGAGATCAATTTCCCATCATGTTCCCTCCTAATCTGAGGAAAGACATTCTTGCCCCTAATCTGAGGAAAGGCATTCTTGCCATAGAGGGAGTACAGAGAAGATTCACCAGACTGATTCCTGGGACGGCAGGACTTTCATATGAAGAAAGACTGGATAGTACTCGCTAGAATTTAGAAGATTGAGGGGGGATCTTATAGAAACTTACAAAATTCTTAAGGGGTTGGACAGGCTAGATGCAGGAAGATTATTATATGCAGGAAGGGCCGAATGACCTACTCCTGCACCTATTTTCTATGTTTCTATGTTCCCGTTTGGCATCATGTTCGACACTGAGTGTGGGCTGAAGGGCTCATTCTTGATTTCTCCAGTTCTATGTTCTATGTTCGAAGGCAAGGGTGTTAAAATGAAGGCCACATTGATATTGCTAATGATAATATCCCTAGAATCTCTTGAGCATAGAAGTTGGGAGGCCATGTTGCAGTTGTAGAAGATGTTGGTAGACTGCATTTAGAGTATTGTGTTCAGTTCACGGCACCGTGTTATAGGGAAGATATTGTCAAGCTTGAAAGGGTCCTGAGAAGATTTATGAGGATGCTACCAGGACGAGAGGGTCTAAGCTATAGGGAGATGTTTAGGCTGGGTCTCTATTCCTTGGAGCACAGAGGATGAGGGGTGATCTTATAGAGGTGTATCAAATCATGAGAGGAATAGATTGGGTAGATGCACAGAAACTCTTACCAAGAGTCAGGGAATCGAGGACCAGAGGAAATAGGTTCAAGGTGAAGGGGAAAGATTTAATAGGAAACTGAGGGGTAACTTTCTCACACAAAGGGTGGTGGGTGTATGAAACAAGTTGCGGCTGGGACTATCCCAACGTTTAAGAAACAGTACATGGATGGGACAAATTTGGAGGGATATGGACCAAGCGCAGGCAGGTGGGATAAGTGTGGGCAAGTTGGGCCAAAATGCCTGTTTCCACACTGTATCATTCTATGACTCTATCTGGTTTACTTTGTCAGGAACTCCTGCAGGAGTGACATTTGAAATGATTGAAAAAATTCTCTCTCTCTAAAGCTTACAAATATCAATAAAGTTTTCCTCATTGCTATGTTTAAATGAGCCTTTCATCATAATCTTCTGCCTGTTATAACTTGCAAAACTGCAAGGCAATGACGACCTCCTACAAAGACGCATCTCACATCTTCACAGTCTGGGGTGATAACATAATGTTCACTTGCTTGGATAAGTGCAGGCTCCAACATCACTCAAAATGTCAACAGTAGCCACAAACTTCCATAAGTTGGGGTACTGTTTAATTCACCCATTGTGATGCTGTTTGGGGCATGTACTCAACCATGCATCCTGAAGTCAATAACTAGCTCCTTCATCTTGCTTATGTTGAGTAACATGGTAGCACCATAATGTGGACAGATGTGAAAGTAATTTGGAAAGGCTGTATATTTAAACAATGTTACATTGGTAAGTGCTGATGGAGAAACAATGTGTTCTTGTATACCAGTCACTGGAAGCAAATATGCAGGTGAAGCAAGTGGTTAAGAAAGGAAATGATATGTTGCCTCGAAGCTAGTGGAATTGAGGACAGGGACAATGAGTCTTGCTGCTATTATACAGGATATTGGTGAGAACATAGCTTGGATATTTTAGTTTCCTTACCTGAGTAATGACATATTTGCAATAAAGTAAGTACAATAAAGGCTCACCAAACAGATTTCTAGGATGGCAGGATTGCTACATGAGAAGCGATTGCATGAAAAAGGTTTGCATCCACTCAAATTTAGAAGAATGGGAGGGATTTACTTTGAACTTACATGATTCTGACAGGCCAGAATGACTGGAAACAGTGAGATTGGTTCTCCTGGCTGGAATGTCCAGAACTCAAAGGCTTGGCTGATGGAATAAGAGATTTGGAACTGAGATGCAATGTTTTTGTTTTGTTTATTTAGTGAGTTGTCATCCTATGGCAATTGCTGCTACAGAGGGCTGGAGAGTCCAATTAGCTGAAAATACTTAAGAAGGGAATCATCTATGAAATGCAAAAAAGCATTACATGGTATCACATGGGAAAGAACAGGAATATGACATTCAAATGGATGATTAACCTGAATTTTAGTGTTTGACAGAGGTGGCTTGAAGGACCTAATGGTCTACATTACCTTGTGTTTTCTATTTCTGTTTTTATTAAAGTAAATAGAAAGAAAGCAACAAAAAGGTTTTTATTCATGCATGAGGGATGTGGATTTTATTATGAGTGCTATGGCACAAACACATACTTTTTGCACAAAGAAGCAAGTTGTCATTAACCAACGTATTTGTTTTTATTTCTTCTTTGTGGTGGCATCTTGTCCAAATAAAACTCTTAATCTGTCAAACAATCATCTGGATAAAGTCACCTTGAAAATTGTTGACAAAGTGTTGAAATAGTAGATTTAGCAGCAAGAACCTGTGTGGCAGCATATACTGCCAAACCAAAAAGAAATAAAATTCTGAATAATTTAGAAAGCATTCTAAATAATTCTGGATACATTTGAGCACTTCTTTTTGAGCCATTGCTAAAGACAATTTTTTTCAGAATAAAGCTGCAAGAATAAGATATGTGATGATACTGTTTTTTTTGGTTTGTTTTGGCTATAGGGTGATTTCACGAAAGGTCACTGGAGCGTAGATCCGCACCCACGTGACCGCATAATTTAACTGGAGTACATGCGTCACTTCCGGTACATGTTAGTGAATGGGAAAACACGCACTTTCACACCCGTTAAAAACATCGAAACCGGCCAGTTTTTGAGCTGCAATTTACTGTGCCAGTCGGAGTGACCGTGAGGCACAGCTACCTAAATTTACAGTCCAAAAGAAAGATAGAAACTAAGGTAAATTCAAGAGGGAGCTGAAGGTGCAAAAACAGCGGAAGTGCTTAGCGGACATTTGCCGTGGAGATTTAAAGATCGAAAATATCGGGAATTATCGCGTTTGCTCGCTGCATTTCATCAAAAGTAAGGCATTATTGACTTTTTATCTTTATTCATTTGTTATATGAAAAGTTTTAAAAGTGAAAAATCCGTCAGTAAAATTGCAAAATCTCCCATGGTTCTCAGGTGGGTTTTAACATGCAAAATGCTATAATCTGCTTTAATACTCTCTTCTTGTTGCACGTGCATGGCGTTCTTGTGCACATTGTCTATCCTGCTCACAGTGGGTGCCCAATCAGGATTGTTGACATCATTCCATGCTGCAGGCTTGTCTGTTATTAGATGATAAATAAATAAATAAATAAATAGTTTGGGTGATTGTGCAGGCTTTAAACAAGAAACATTGAGAAATATATTTTGGCAAATAATAAAATGTCCTAATTTTGTCCAACTAACAGCTGACAATTATCCCATTCCTTAGCTTGCATCTGAGTAAAATTTATTTCAAAACGCATTGATAGTTTACGATTATTTAAATGGTAAATGGAGCTTCAGAAGCGTTTTCATTTTGCATGTTAAAACCCACCTGAGAACCATGGGCGATTTTACAATTTTACTGACGGATTTTTCACTTTTAAAACTTTTCATATAACAAATGAATAAAGATAAAAAGTCAATAATGCCTTGCTTTTGATGAAATGCAGCGAGCAAACGCGATAATTCCCGATATTTTCGATCTTTAAATCTCCACGGCAAATGGTGTTTTTGCACCTTCAGCTCCCTCTTGAATTTACCTTAGTTTCTATCTTTCTTTTGGACTGTAAATTTAGGTAGCAGTGCCTCACGGTCACCCCGACTGGCACAGTAAATTGCAGCTCAAAAACTGGCCGGTTTCGATGTTTTTAACGGGTGTGAAAGTGCGTGTTTTCCCATTCACTAACATGTACCGGAAGTGACGCATGTACTCCAGTTAAATTTTGCGGTCACGTGGTTGCGGATCTACGCTCCAGTGACCTTTCGTGAAATCTCCCTATAATCATATATAATCATTTTTTTGCTGATATGGTTTGTACTGAGTGCCCTTCTCACTGGAGACTGAGCTTCGTGAAACTTGCACAACTTAAATCCAATCTCCATTTTATAAATATTACAGGGAGAGTCATCCCTTAGGAAAATCTTTTCAAGAAATCTATGTAGAAGTGTATTGAAATTCTAACAGCTTCTCCTCTCACTGCAGCTCTCTTTGTGTACACATTCAAAAATAACCTTTCCAGCGAGAAACAGTTATTTTAAGCATGAACAAACTGTAAAAGTGTCTGAGTTGTTGACTTGCTTTAAACTGCACATTCTCTTCGCTGTGCAGCAGGATACATGGAGAAAAATCAAAGAAAAAAATGTAAAAATGCTTTTAGCAGGAATTGGTCAAATAATTAGAGAAAAAATGTTAAAAACTTGACAGTGCATGGAGAAATTAGAGCATGTTCAAACTCTAATTCTATTTTAACTGGTTTAAGAATAATTAAGTTGAATGGGAATAAACCTATAAAGCAATGTCATCTTATAAATTAAAAAAAATGTGCAGGTCAATTGGCCTCTGTACATTGCCCCTAGTGTTTAGTGGGATAACTAATGTGAATGGGTGATCAGTGGACACGGTGGGCCGAAGAGTACATTTCCATGTTGTAACTCTAAAACCAAAACTAAAATAAAACTAATCTTTGAAGGTGTAAGGTAGAAAGAAATAGGAATCGCAATTTTTAAAATATTTTCCTTTTTAAAACAAACAATGCAAAATAATCATGACCATATTTCTTTAACTCCAATGCAGAATATAAAAATATGTATGTAGAAAACATTAATAATTTTGTGTCTTTCACTTTCTTGATAGAATACAAGTTTCAGGATAAACAAAGTACTTAAAATGTCTGAAGAAGGCTCTCGACCCGAAATGTCACCCATTCCTTCTCTCCAGAGATGCTGCCTGTCCCACTGAGTTACTCCTGCATTTTGTGTCTACCGTACTTAAAATGTAGTCACTTTGTTAAAGTGTGCAGCAGGATATCCAGCCATTGGAAATAAATTAAATGAGCAAAAAAAAACTTTTTGAGTTGCTGCATGACATAGATGTTGAATTGATGGATGGAGACCTGAATTATAAGATAATCGATAAATTGGATTTATTTTCCATGGGATAATTAAGGCAGAGAGGTTACTTGAAACTGCAAAATTCGGTGTTCGCATAACCTGCTGTACATTTCCCACTTCCACCAATTAATCCAAGGTCTCTCTACCTATGTTCACCTTCTCCATCCTTTCCCCCACATTAACAGGACTCATCACCGTTCTACACTGACTCTCCTCCCTCTGCACTATCAATCCTGATGCAAATGCAAAATGCAAAAAAAAAATAAAAAAAATAAAAATAAATAAATTGGATAGTTATATGGACGGGAAAGGAATGGAGGGTTATGGTCTGAGCGCAGGTATATGGGACTAGGGGAGAATACGTGTTCGGCACGGACTAGAAGGGTTGAGATGGCCTGTTTCCGTGCTGTAATTGTTATATGGTGTTATATGGTTAATTGTTTGTCACCATAGATGCTGTTTAACCAGGACTGAAGTTGGAAAGTGAACAATTAAAGTGAACAAATGAAAATAATTTTTCATGACATTGTATTTCCTTAAATAATAATGTCACCAATAAAACAAGTTTTGGCATGACTACATGTATAGGACAGGTTTGGAGGGATATGGACCAAACGCAGGCAGGTGGGACTAGTGTAGTTGGGACATATTGGACGGTGTGGGAATGTTGGGGCAAAGGGCCTGTTTCCACACTGTATCACTCTATGACTTTGACAGCTCCAATCAAACGGTGCATCATGTGGATGAGATGATATGAATGTGAACCATGTATAGCTATTTTAAATCTTTCTATTCAGTTGGTGTTTTATTTAGGACATGTAATAACTTGAACATTTTTACTTTAATTATCTGCAATTTTCTTAGCGAGCCTCCAAAAGAACAAATTGTTTGAATTTTCATTGTATATTCAAACATCCAGCATTATTAATACCCATGAGTAATAATACTAATGGGATTATAATGCTAAATAACTAATCAGACATTTTTTAATTTCTAATTGCAAAATGTTATCAAGAAACCTCTTGTCATACAAATTTCAATTTCTGTTTGTTACAGTAACATTGGAAGAAAGAGTTTCCATCGATATGTTATCTTTCTCATGCCTACTATTTTAGCTGTGCTGAAAATTTTGAAATAATAGCTGAAAACCGATATTTGTATCAATGTAAATATATTTTTCAAATTGTAGGAAAATATATAAAGAGTTTCACCCACCATTTACTTGAGGTTAACAGTATCAATGAATTTGAGATTAATGCAAAGAAGGATTGCTGAGGTAAAGTAGCAGCACATCTCATCGAATGGCAGAGCAAGCACTGGGAACAAATGGCTTATTTCTGTTTCTGCTTGTGCAGTAAGATAATATCAGTTAATCTTCTTAAGCGTTGCCTTGGGATTGAAAGACGCTTTCACTCTGGTTCTATGGATTCTGAGGTGATGGATGAGATCTTTATGGGAATCACAGACAAGTCCACGGATTAGGCAGAAGGTACCTGTTGGGATGAGTGGGTGGGTAGATTGTGAGGTAGTGCACTCATTGTGCTGCTTATAGAGAGGGCATTTGTATGCTCCCAATTTATGTTGGTTTGCGTGACAGAGTGGAACAGCCTTGCAGCGTCAGAAGCCTGGGTACAATGCTGACTTCTGGTGCTGTCTGAGTGGAGTCTGTCTCTGTGCCTGGGGAGATTTCCTCCAAATGCTCATGTTTACTCCCATATCCCATACATACAGGTTTCTGTAGGTTAATTGACCACTTCAAGTGGCTTTTAGTGTGTAGATGAGAATTAGAATCTGGGAGTAACTGATGAGAATGTCAGGAGATTAAAAAGCATGGGATTAATGAAAATTAATTAAATGGATGGTTGATAGTCAGTGCAGCAGTGGGCTGAATGGCTTATTTCCTTGTATATCTTCATGGTCTATTTCCATCTTTCCATTGCTCTGTGGTCTCTTTGTCCTAATTACTTTGGAAGGTTTTGTGGAGATGACATTGTGGAGATGACATATCTGCCCACAGTTTTAGGCACTTTAGATCTCAAATGCATTCCTGAGGGCAAGGATTATGACTTGCAGGTCGACAACAGGCTTTGAGCCAGGACTGGGATCTTGATCTCCAGAAGCTTTTCCCTCAGTTAATCAAAAACTGTGTGAGAGCATTGAAGGAAGCTGTGAACATCATTGATTTCTGTCTTCACCAAACTTGATTTCAGAGATCTGGGAAGTGGTCTATGTGCTCCAATGTCTTTGTATGAATCTTTATCACTGAAGGGTATTGTGGTGAAGTGGAGGCAGTGAAAGACTATCCTCCATGCTTCAGTGAATGTCAAGAATTGCTTGGAATTCATCCTCTAATTATATCTAAATTTAAGCATTGTTGTCATAGTGTAGCTTAATTAGCAACATTCTAGTGAGCAGTCACTATGGGTTGAACAGGTTCTTATTAGTGCTGAAGACCAGCCACATCCCATGGGACATTTGTTAGTTATAAAAAATTGAGAAAAAGTATCAGGAGAATAAGGAAGATCTTTCTGACATCAGCCTTTACTGAGATTGGCTGCTGAATTTGAGGAAGGTTTTCTCCATCCCCTCCTGATTGATGAAGGCAAAGACTTTAGTGAGGTCAGGTAGGCCATGTACAGTGTTTGCTTTGGTCCCTCTTTGGATTTGATATGCAGTGGAAATAATGTTCAAGGTGCCTGTGGACAGATTGAATGAACAGTGTGATTCCGGGTTTGTCTACTCGGAGGAGGCTGTAAAGATTGACCTCGTCATGAAGGCAAACTAAGGGCAACTATCAGAGGCCGAATGCAGAGTTCACTGAAATGAACTGACATTAGGTTAAGTGATCAGTTAATCGTGATGTAAAGGGTGATGTTTAAGGGCATCTTTAAAAAAACAAAAAACACACAGAATAAATATATTTCAACGAGATAGAAAAATTCCAAGGGGTGAAGCCACCATCTATGGTTAGCAGAAGGTCAAAGAGAATATCACACCTAAAGAAAAGGGATATAATTGTGATTAAATAGGTGGCAGATCAGAAGAGTGAATGAACTATTAAAAGATAATGCATAAATAAATGAATAATAAGGAAGAAAAGATTGAATACAACATGAAGCTATTCAAAAATCTATCCAACAAAGACAAATTATAGTTTCCATTCATACTATAAAATAAAATGGATAGAATAGGTTTAAAGGGATGTAGTCCAAGTGTGGGCAGGTGGGACTAGTGTAGTTGGGGCATGTTGATCGGCGTGGGCAAGTTGGGCCAAAGGGCCTGTTTCCATGCTGTTTGAGTCTATGACTCCAAAATAGTTAACAAAGTGAACATTGCTCCATTAGAACATAATTATGTAGAATTAATAACAGAAAATAAGGAGCTTGTCTGTGAATTAAACATATATTTTCATTCAATTCTCACTGTAAAGGGTACAATTAACATCACAGAATTCGGATAGAGGAACTCAGGATAACTAGAATTAATGGGGTAGTGAATTTGAGCAATTTGTTGCAGCAGTGGCTGACAAGAGTCCTGATGGAGTTCAACCTTAGTTCTGAAGGCAAGTAGCCAGCAGATTAGTGTATGTACTTTCCCCCTCCCACCCTCCAAATTCCCCAGATATGGAAAAGGTTCCATTAGATTGGAAAATAGCAAATTATCTTATTTATTCAAAAAAAGGAAGGAAACATATAGGGAACTATAGGACAAGTATGTTAATATCTGTCCAAAGGAAAATATTATAAGATATTACTGAAGATGTTACACAAGGACACATAGAGAAACAAATGTAAGTAATCAAATGAAGTTAACATGATTTTGGTGAAGTGAATTATACTTACCAATTCATTGTAGTTTGTGCAGTGGTTGTGTGTACAGTTGACAAAGGATAACTGGTAGTTTTCTCGAAGGCGATTTGTTAGATATTGCATTAAACGTTAGTGCAGAAAAAGAAAGCTCATGATAAAAGGCGATGTTTTGAGATATAAAAGATTGACTGGCTAATAGCAAACAGGTTAGACATGAAGGTATATTTTTATCGGGTTGGCAAGGTCTAATGTGGTGTGATATAGTGATTGGTGCTGGGGCATCAACCTTTTGTAATTTATATTAAAGAGAATTGGATAAAGGCACCAAAATTTGATTGCTTACCGGTAATTTTTGATGATATAAAGAAGAATAGCGAGATAACTTGTGGAGAGGTCATAAAGAGAACACAAACTGAGTAAGCAAAGATCTAGCAAACAGAGTATAATCTGGGAACAAACTTAAAATTGTCCAACTTTAGGATAGACGATTTGAAATAGAGAAGAAACTGAATGTAACACTGTATGGTTTGCATGAAGATTCAGCTGTACTTTTGAAAATCAAGTGGAAATGGATGGAAAAGTAGTAAGCAAAATCAAATAAACTGCAGGCGCTGGATAGCTGAAACTAAATAGAAAATATGGCCAATAGTTAGTCTGGCAGCATTTATGGAATGAGAAATGGGCAAAATTATTCAGGTCAGAGAACGTTTGTCAGTACACGCAAATGGCATGGTTATATTTCAGTCATACAGCGCAGTCACTGCATCACATCTGGACCTCCGTGCATAGGATTGGTTTTCCTATTTAAAGAAGGATTTAAATCCTTTGGAAGCACTGAACTAATGTGGAATGGGCAAGTTGCCTAATGCGGAAATGCTTGCCATTCATCTGTTGAAGTTCACAACTGTGATTTTAGTGAAATATTTAAAATCCTGTGGGGTCTTAACATGGTAAAGGTGGAAAGGATGGTTCTTGATGGGAGAATTTAGAAGAAGGGGGGTCACTGTTTAAAATAAGGGGTCACTTATTTAAGACGGCGATGAGCCAATTTTCTCTGGATGTTGTGCATCTATGGTATTATCCTTCTCAAAGCCTGATAGAAGCAGTATTTGAATATTTTAAGGGAGAGGAAGATAAATACTTGATAAGCAGAGAGGTGAAAGATTACCGTGGGTGAATGACCTGAGGTTGAAATCAGGTGAACCATGACCTTATTAAATGGAAGAGCAAGCTTGGAAGAAAACATAGTTTAATTCTGCTTCTAATTCGTATATGGTTATATTTTGCATTTCTTATCTTCAGACAATAAAAGCAATATGATCAGCAATGTAAACTGCATCATTCATTCATCAGCTGTGACACAAAAGCAAATAAGCCAAGTCATTCAGCTGAGATTTAACACACACTTAATTATTCAGAACTATGCACAAGCCTATATTAATTGATCATGTGTGTTTTTATCTACTTCTTTACATAGTATCTGTTCATATTGGCTTACAATTCTTTATCCCAACGAATACTAAATTAAACCATGAAAATTTCTATCAGATGACTAGACAATGTCAAAGCCGATTATCATCTACAGAATGCAATAAGCAATCATTCAGATATAGACCACTTCTCAGGACCTGTCAGAATAAATTTGGTGGAATATTTCAGTGTAATTTTAAAAATCTTCAGTAATGCATTATTCAGTTTTGGTCTACAGTGTGCCAGGCATTATCCTCGAGCTAAAGGTTTAATGAAGTATATGGCTCAGAGGGCTCTGTCATTGTTGCTTGGCAACTGGCCACAAGTTATGTGGAAGCAACTCACTTATTCTTTTCTTCCTCTGAGAGAAATCTCCCTCTGCACAGTACTATCTGTGTATGAGAGATCGGGGTAATGTTAGAAAATATTGCATGGAAGTGTTAGGAGTTTATCTAATAAGCCTTTTTCTGTAATTCAAAACATCACGAAATTATAAATAAAATGACAAATCCCATTGGAATATCCCCCAAATCAAAAGCCAGCAATGTACTTCCTTATTAATGATCCAATTAATTTATCTGTTTTCACATAGGAACTAACAAGACATTTTTTATTTCATCTGATGCCTAATATAAAACAGCAATTGGAATTTTTGAATTCATAAATGTTGGCATTATCTCTCTTTATTTTTTTCGTGTTGCACAGTATATTATTTTATGTTGTAACTACTCTTATCGAATACATGCCAAGACCAAGAAAATGGATGCATTCACAAGGAATTATAGCTATAATCCATGAATGCAGTGGAATACCAAATATTGCTTCATTTTGTGTTTCTCAACCAGGAAGAAAAACCTTAGTTCAGAACATTTCAACCAAGATATTCTACAATGTTTTTACTGCTTTGCTGAGGACCCAGTGTCTGTTCAGTTGGTGCTCTCTGCACACAACACCGGATGTGTTGTACTATGTGCGACTGAACTCACATACCAGTCATTTACTTATGAGTCAAATCTGGGTACAGAGGTCTTTTCTCCCCTTTCTGCATCCATGGAATGGGTGAGGTTCTGGTGGATTGGGTTGGTGGCCGGAGGGACAATCAAAGTGAAAGTGATTGGGGTGCAGGTGGAACTGTAGATCGGGGAGTTTAAAGCAGATTGCAAGGAAGTGAGAGATGATTGAGCAAGTCTGCGTGGGAATTGCTGGGGAGAAGATTAGGGAGACTGCAGTAAAGTTCCAGAGGGGCAGGGAGAAATTTGTTGGCATGTTGCCAGGGTGAAATATAAGAAGACACGAATGACAGAAGGTGGGAATAAGGATCCAGGTGTGAAATGTGGGAACTATTCATCCAGGTATGAGGAAAATTGTGATTGCCTGAAATAAATTCAAATCATTCTTAAAGGTCCTTCATTTGGGGATTGGCTGGCAGTGGCTTAGGATGGAATGGACCTTTCAAATATATTATCTGGTAAATATCTTCACTTCACGTGCACAGTCATATCTTTGCTTATGCATATGAATTACATGAGCAATCAGAAACATTGCAGAGACACCAAATGTTGTGAATAAACGGGTTACTTTATTCAGGCATTATAGGTTTGAAATACATGTTGGTCCTCTAACACAAAGTTGTTGATGCTACTGCGAGGCTGTTGCCTCGTGGGCTCGAGCTGAGCTCCTGCTGAGCTCCTGCTGAGGTGGAAGGACACACACCCGAAGAGAGCTGGTCAGCTCGAAGTCAGAGAGAGAGAGAGAGAGGGTTGTCCCAGGGTTCGTTATATATACCAGGACACACCCCTATACCCCGTGACAACTCCTCCCTGCCATTGTCACGTGACCCGACCCCTGACTGCTGAGGGTTCGTGTAGCTAGTGGCCCAACCACCGGGTGCTGCCACAGAACCCCCCCAGAACCGGAGGCAAGAAAACAAGCAGGCCGACAAAACGCAGCATCCTAACTCGTAAACTTACAGGCAGACCATGAGGGCAGATGTCGAAAGGGGATGGAGCGCACTCTTCTACCGGAAGGTGCACAAGCATGGTCGAGAGCGACTTCTGCTGTGGGTTGGGGGCACCCCGGCTGTGGGTCAGGATGGTGGGGCCTGCGGGCGCTGTTGACGCTCTGGCTGTGGGCCATCCCGAGGTATGCCGAGGGGTGCAAGGAAACCAATGCAAAAGCCGCAGGATGAACGAGGTATAGACCAGTCATGTCGACCAGCAGGGAATCGTGTCATGAGAAAGACGTTGACAACAAAGCAAATACAACAACAAGAAACTAATAGCAATATTAGGTTAGGTGATTACACGAAACAACAACAAAAAACTACAGTGAGCAAACATACACCAAGGAGGTCAGATGTCGAAGGTTTTGTGGTTCAAATGAGGCAGGGTAGGACTGGAAACCAAAGTTCGAATTGTCCAATGTAGGATCAGAAGAAGTTATGCTTGCAACTAGAGGCTGTAGTGACACAATTCGACCAAGGGTGGCGCTGTTGATGGCGGTCAGGCTGCAGAGACAGCTTCTGGCTGGAAGGTAAGTAAGTAAATAAGTTTATTGGCCAAGTATTGTGTGCTCCGCCCACTAGTAACAACATGACATACAGTGACAGTTACGAATGACTCAGAAAACACTAAACATTAATAATAATAAGACATTAATGATAAAACACCATTGATCAAGCATGTGAACCAACAAAATCCCAGTTCAAAGGGAGGCTACAGATTTTTGGCTGTTGAGTAGAGCAACTACTCATGGATAAAAACTGTTTTTATGTCTGGCTGTGGCAGCCTTGACAATCCAGAGTCGCCTTCCAGAGTGAAGTGATTCAAAGAGTTTGTGGCCAGGGTGAGAGGGGTCAGAGATGATCTTACCCACTCGCTTCCTGGCCCTTGCAGTGTACAGTTCATCAATGGAGGGAAGGTAGCAGCCAATAATGTTCTCTGCTGATCGGACGATTCGCTGCAGCCTCCAGGTGTCGTGCTTGGTGGCTGAGCCAAACTAGACCATGGTGGAGAAGGTGAGAACAGACTCTACGATGGCCATGTAGAATTGGACCATCATTGCATGTGGCAGATTGTGCTTCCTCAGCTGCCGCAGGAAGTCCATCCTCTGTTGTGCCATTTTGACTGTGGAGTCGATGGTAGCCCCCCACTTAAGGTCCTTTGAGATGATGGTTCCCAGGAACTTAAAATACTCTACTGATGTGACTGTGGTGTTGTTGATGGTGAGTGGGGTGAGGGGAGGGGGAGCTCTCCTAAAGTCTACTATCAATTCCACTGTCTTAAGAGCATTGAGCTCCAGGTTGTTGCTACGGCACCAGGATGCCAGCTGTGACACTTCCGGTCTGCAGGTTTCTCCAGATTCCTCCCCATCCTGGATCAGTCCAATCAGGGTTGTGTCGTTCGCAAACTTGAGAAGCTTGACAGAGGTGTCTGTGGGGGTGCAGTCGTTGGTGTAGAGAGAGTAGAGGAGAGGAAAGAGTATGCAGGCTTGCAGTGCTCTTATGCTGAGCGTTTGCGGGTCCGAGATGTGCTTTCCAAGCCTCGCATGCTGTTTCCTGTCTGTCAGGAAGTTGGTGATCCACTGACCGTGGGGTTCAGGCACAGTCAACTCGGAAAATTTGGAGTGTAGTAGCTCTGGCACAATGGTGTTGAATGCAGAGCTAAAATCAACAAACAGGATCCTCGCATAAGTCCGCTGGCGGTCTAGGTGCTGTAGGATGAAGTGCAGGCCCAGGTTGACTGCATCATCCACAGATCTATTGGCCCGATATGCAAACTGCAGAGGGTCCAGCAGGGAGTTTGTGATATTTTTCAGCTTGGCCAGCACAAGACTTTCGAGTGTCTTCATGACGACAGAGGTCAGTGCGACAGGCCTGTAGTCATTAAGACAAGTAATCCCTGCCTTTTTGGGCACTGGGACAATAGTGGAGACTTTGAAGCAGGCAGGGACAGTACATGTTTGCAGAGACTGGTTTTAAAAATGTCTGTATAGACCGGTGCCAGCTGTTGGCACAGAGCTTAAGAGTAGAGGGGGAAACATTGTCAGGTCCTGGAGATTTCCGGCTCTTTTGTCCTCTGAAAAGCCTCTCCAGCTCCTCTGTTTTTATTGTTGATATTGGATGTTGTGCAGCACAGAGGGTGTGGGTGATTGGGTGTGAAGTGGTGATTGGAGGGAGGTGGGGGTAGAAAGGCCCAGTCTTTGCAGACTGAGGTCAGGCTGTGAGTGGGTGTGAAGCGTTGGTTGGGGTGAGAAATGTTCCAGTCTTTTCATACTGGAGCCTTGCCTTAAGTAGGTGTGAAGTGGTGAAGGAGAGGGTACAGGGTCCATTCTTTGTAGACTGGAGTCTGGCTGTGTTGGTTGGGGAGGGGGGGAGGAGGTACCAGGGTTACGTTTCTGATTTTCAAACCTGCAGTAAAACCCATTCAGGTCATTGGTCAGCTGACGATTGTCCAAAGAGCGGGGGGCTTTCCTCTTGTAGCTGGTAATTTCTTGCAAGCCCTACCAAACTGAAGAAGAGTCACTAGCTGAGAACTTGCTCCTCAACTTCACAGAGTACTTTTCTTTGACAGCTCTGATTCCTCTTCTCAGCTTGCACTTGGCCTGCCTGTAGAGGTCTGCAAAAGTGGCGCTGTTGGCAGCGGTCAAAGCAGGTCAAGCGTCGCTTCCGGCCGGCTGCAGCGGCCATTTTAGCAGTCGCTGCGGCGGCCATGTGCGAGTAGGCTGCGGCGGCCAGCTGAGGCGGCCTTTACAGGCGGCCAACCTAGTCGCTTCCCGGATGCGTGCGGGGCGGCCGGCATCGATGGGCCTCGCCCCACCGCTGCAGGTAGGGACTCCACCCACCGTCGCCGGTGTTGTTGGAGACCGGCTTTGCTGCCGCGACCTTGGCAGACACTTGAAGCTGCACAACATATTACTTATTCACAATCTGGCACAAATTTTAGATAAAATTATATTGTGTTGCACACATAATGTTATGCCATGTAAGATAATGTTTTGCCTTGCGCCAAGATCTTCTTCCGGTTGAATAAATAGCAATTTACACATTTGGTTTATTTAATTTCAGTTAGCATGTCCTCGTCTTTTTAAACAGGTTCTAATATTAAGAGTAAAAAGAATAATAAGGCAAAAATAAATGATGAAATATGTACTTATAATAATAATTTTATTTATAGAGCACTTTAAAAACAATCATAGTTGCAACAAAGTGCTGTACATCACTAATCCTTGACAAAAAAGTTAATACACACC
Organism: Amblyraja radiata; assembly: GCF_010909765.2. Taxonomy (NCBI): domain Eukaryota; kingdom Metazoa; phylum Chordata; class Chondrichthyes; order Rajiformes; family Rajidae; genus Amblyraja; species Amblyraja radiata. The sequence goes on along the minus strand of NC_045962.1, from coordinate 64,868,435 downwards.
AATAATAACAATTAAAAGATGGAGTAAGTAAAGATATTCAAAATAAAGAAATATTAAAAACACTAAAAACAGGAGCAAAGTCTCATGCATGGTCAAAAGCCAGGGAGTATAAATGTGTTTTAACACTGGCTTATAACTCCCATGATATGTTATGGTGACAAGGGTCATTTAATTATGAGGAATCATAAGTAAAAGTATGTTTAAAAATATGTTTATGGTGGGTTGTGTAAATCAGGTCATGAAATATTCAACCATTTGACAACGTGATTTCCTGTTCCAGACGCATGGGTTTCTGTTTTGTGTTTCCCATGTCACTCAGTCTTCAAGGGAGTTTGATCCAATTCCTTCAGGTTAACTTTATTTCTCAATTGTGTTAGTCACCTTTCACTTCAAGTGTTCAATTCAATTAAATTCAATTCAACTTTAATGTCATTGCACAAATACTGAGTATCGGTACAACGAAATGCAGTTTTGCGTCAGTCCGTAGTAGTGCAATATAGAAATTTAAAAAAAAAGAGGATACAGAACAATAGAAAATGCAGAATAATTAAACAATGGGGACGGAGGGACCGGAGGAATCTATCGGCGGGACTCCGAGTTCAGCAATGCGACGGTATGATTGTAGAAGCTGTTCCTCATCCTACTGGTACGAGACCTGAGGCTCCTGTTGCAGCAAATCCCAAATAGTCTGACCTTGACCAGTCATTGTACCATTTTTGATCAAATGCTTATTCTGTATCTTAAAACTAGAAGCCAGACAAGAGAGACAGAGGAGCAGAAAGAAAATGGAGAAGGTAGCTGGGAGAAGATGTGTGAGAAAAAGTAATAGAAAGAGAGGGAAAATGTCATACAAAGAATCATGCAATGCACAAGAGAGGAAAAAAAACCTGTATATTTAAGAGGGAGTTAGACGTGGCCCTTGTGGCTAGAGGGATCGGGGGTATGGAGATAAGGCAGGTACGGGATACTGAGTTGGATGATCAGCCATGATCATATTTAATGGCGGTGCAGGCTCGAAGGACTGAATGGCCTACTCCTGCACCTATTTTCTATGTTTCTATAATAGTTATGTGGCAAACCAACATTATTATGAAATTTGGCATTGAATCAACCAATGCGTGTGTCTATGTATATATTTACTATTAAGATAGGAAAGTCATTTTTTAAATCAGCAAGTAAGGAATGGCATGAATTAAAGAAATCATAAGCACAAATACTATGTTGTGGAAAATGCTAATTGTCATAATTTATTTGGTCAGATTCCTGTTTTGGACTGACTGGGACTCCAGCTTCCCACGAATTGAGGTAGCTTCAATGAGTGGAGCAGGAAGAAAGGCCATCTACAAGGCTCTGGGGACTGGCGGATGGCTTAATGGACTGACAGTGGACTACCTTGAGAACAGAATCATCTGGATTGATGCTATGTAAGATTAATGATTTTTGCCTTTGGAAAACTTGAGCTTGTTCCTGGAATATATGTCCAATTATTGTTCCTCCTTTAAATATTGGTGCCTCTCAACAATTGCTTTAACTTTTTTTTCATAGGAAGCATTATTTACTGCCATTAAATGCATTTTTATTTTGTTGGTCTGCAACAAGAATTGTTTGGACATTTTTATTTGACAGAAGTGATGGAAACCAATCAATGGTCTAGACTTCACTCATTGTTTTTCTACCCATTGCAACAACTTTGTTGTTAAAAAAAAAACACATTTCTCACTGACTTCAAATAATTCCATGCACAGAAAGCTTGTTGTTTTCTTTTCTTGCCTGTCAGAATATCTTAACTACATATTTGGAACTTAAACAAGATCTCATTCATGTACATCACAAGAGGTTTATAATAGGCCAGAACTGAGAAATTTGACCAAAAGGACTGATTGGATGAACCACTTCTTCCCCGACCTGCACATTTAGGCTATCCCAAGCCTTGTTGAGAAATGTGAACCTTTCAGACAGTAGATATGGTTTTCATTGCAGCAGACAAAGGATTTGAATTTGGGGTGATTCCACAGAAGGACAGCCACATCAACTAGCAGCTGCAGAGATAGACTCCTCTGTATCTGGTTCTTACAAATGAATCTCATCATCCCATATTTCTCTTTCACTTTCCAAAAAGCCCTTCCCACTCTAACCTTCAAGAACCCATTTACAGCAGCACAGCATGCATTCTCAACTGTATTTCCACGGCTCCACATTCCCACTATTCATATCTGCTCCAAAGCTTTGTTAGCTCAGTGTGCTTCAGCATACTGATTTTGCAATCGGCAGGCATATTTTCAAATCTCTGCTCGAGCTTGCTCCACTCAATTCCCTATATCTCCACCTGTGATTTATTAAACTTAAATCAGGCACCAATCTGAAGAAGGGCAACAGCATTGGTAAAATTAAAAGTACAACACTTTACCAAGCCAGAAGTCTGCAATTTATTTTCATTCGTATTGCATTTTTTTTTGTTCTAGGTCTGATGCTATTTATTCAGCCTTGTATGACGGCAGTGAATTAATAGAAGTCTTGCGTGATCATGAATATCTTTCACATCCTTTTGCGGTAACATTGTATGGAGGTGATGTTTATTGGACGGACTGGAAGACTAACAGCCTTCTGAAAGCCAACAAGTGGACTGGCCACAATGTCACGGTGGTACAAAGAACCAGTGCTCGGCCCTATGACCTTCAGATTTTCCATCAGACAAGGCAACCACGAGGTAGATAAGCTGTTCAATTGATTATTGTTTTATGATAGTACAGAGAGCAAGATGATATAGTTATATTTGATTAATATAACACACAAGATAATAAATTTAAAAAAAAAGTTCAATAGCCACAGCTTCATTGTGACTCGAGGAGTTGTCTTCCCCATTGTATCCAGGGATCTTCTCAAGGATTCATCTACGAGAAAATTAACTGAAATGAATTAATCATAAGATCATAAGATCATGTGATAGGAGCAGAATTAGGCCATTCGGCCCATCAAGTCTCCTCCGCCATTCAATCTCCCTATCTATCTCTCCCTGCTAAACGCATTCTCCTGCCTTCTCCACATAACCTCTGACACCTGTACTAAAAAGTAAAGTAAAGTATCCTTTATTGTCATTCAAACCTTCCGGTCTGAACGAAATGTCATGCCTTGCAGTCATACATATAAGATTAATGCAATCAAGATTTATCAAAATTGCAAGATTTATCAAGATTGCAAGATTTATTAATCAAGATTAATGCAACTGCTTTATTGCTTTAGGCTCCAAAGTAATTGCAAAACAACTAACTTTGGAAGTAAATGTGGCAAGACAATAATCATAGCTGTTTGAACAATATTCTGGAAGAATCCAGTATTTTCATTTGCCTTGAATGTCCACTTCCAAAGACATTAGGATGAAAATTGTATTAAAAAAAAGATTTCAACAAATGCCTTGGGCAAATGGGAGGCTTAAAGTTCAGCCACTACAGTTAACAGTCAGTTTGTTTGATATTGAAGTGGGGGCAGTGGGGGTCTTGTCCGCCAGGACATCAGTCGTTAGACTGGAGAGCCTAAAACAGATTCTCTGGCAATGTTTCTCAAATTCAGCAGGTCTAGGTAGACATCAGATTTTGCCAGAAAGGAACGTTCTATGTTGTTTAGCGCTGCGAACAGCACGTTCGGCAAGTCCATTGGACTGTGGGTACTCTGGGCTGCTGGTGACATGCTTAAAGTTCCAGTGTTTGGCAAAGTCTTTGAACATTTGGCTGGAGAATTATGTCCCGTTGTCAGTCTGAAGGCGGACTGGAATGCCATATACGGAGAAGGGCTGACGAAGTTTCAGGATGACTAATTCAGAGGAGATGGTTGATAGGGAATCAATTTCAAACCAATTTGAGTACAAATCCACCAACACGAGATAGTGTTTCCCGTGCCCGTCGAAAATATCGGCGGCCACGGATAACCATGGTAGGGGTGGAGCCGGTTGGGACAGCAGTGGCTGTTTTTGCTGATCGCACATGACTCCGTTTTTTCCCAAATATACCTGGTCATTCCGGGTCAGTAAATCATTTATTTGGCATGTTGTAGGGTGGCCTCAGCACCAGGGTGGCCACCGTGGATCTCCTCGTAGTACTACTTACGCAGAGAGGGGGGGGATGACCGTCTTATGGCCCTTTACAATCACTCTGTCCTGTAGCACAAGCTCGTCACATTCCAGAAAGTAGGGTCTCAGTTCAGTGGGAGTGTTGGATTGTCTGTTTGGCCAGCCGCTTTTAATGACTGAAGTTAGCAGCTGGGGGGCTTTATCTATGGCAGTGTGTTCGGCAAGGCGGCGAAGGCGGTCAGTTGGAACGAAGGAAATCTTTAGAACGGAGAATTCCTCACGTTCATAAGGATGTTGTTCGCTAGTGGCGCGTGGTGCCCGTGATAGAGTGTCCGCAATGTGCAAGTCTTTACTTTTTTTGTAGACAATGCGAAAGTCAAACCGTTGAAGCTGCATCATCATGCGTTGAAGCCTTACTTGGGCAGCGTGGATCGGTTTGCTCAGTATGGTAACCAGAGGTTGATGATCAGTTTCTACCGTGAAAGTTTTGCTGAAAATGAAGTATTTGAATTTGGAGCAGGCAAAAACCACGGCAAGCAGCTCTTTTTCTATCTGGGCAAAGCGGTGTTCGGTATCCGTCAGTGTTCTGGAAGCATAGAATACAGGCAAAACATCGCCGTTGAAAGAGGTCTGCAGGCATGCAGTGCCTAGTCCATACTGGGATACGTCGCAGGTGATTGTAACCGGCAGGTTGAGGTTGAAGTAAGACAGATTCGGTGCACTAGCGAGCTGTAGCTTTAAAGTCTCGAAAGCTCGCTGGTGGTTTGGATAGCAGGACCAAGTGTTGTCTTTGTGGGTTAGTTGACGTAGGGGGGCTGATAGCTCACTGAGGTTGGGAATAAACTTTCCCAAGTAGTTAACCATGCCTGGAAATCGTTGTAGGCTGGTGACATCAGTTGGTATGGGCAGCTCTTTGATTGCTGCAGTCTTCAATGGATCTGGTATAAGTCCATTGCTAGTTAACACATGACCTATGTAAGTGACTTCGGGAACCCTGAACTTGCATTTAATTAGGTTCAGCTTTAAGTTGATGTCTCTGGCACGGTCCAGTACTTTGCGTAGGTTTGCATCGTGCTCGGTGGCATCGCGGCCATAAACCAAAATGTCGTCAACTATGATGGCACAGGGGAACTCTGTAAACAATTGTTTCATTGTGCACTGGAAGACTTCGATGGCAGAGTTGATGCCAAAAGGCATTTTTAGGAACCGGTAACGTCCGAACGGGGTGGCGAATGTTGTTAATGCCGATGAAGCACGGTCTAACGAGATTTGCCAACACTGAGAAAATCGTTGTGTTACCGATTTGTGCTGTAACATCTTCGATGGCCCTCATAGGGCAGTGGTGCCGTTTGATTGCCTATTCAAATCTTTAGGATTGATGCAGATGTGTAACTCCTTCTCATCTTTCTTTGTGGTGACAACCATGGTAGAAACCCAATCAGAGGGCTCGCTGACTTCGGCAAGTTCATCGTGTATTTGTTCACGCGTACCATGCAGGACACGGTGAGGGGCACATACGATCAGGGTGACTGCATGGTTGACAATGATCTTGTATGTTGTAGGCAGTCTGCCGAGTTGGTTGTCAAACAAATCTTTATAGTTGGAAAGCACCTGTTTTGGTGGTCCCTCTGTCAAATAGAGTTTGTGAACAGCATGCCCGAAATAGACCAAACCCAGGTCATGGCACGCATTGATGCCTAGCAGGGTTTCAGAACTTGGCTGAACGATGTAAAATAACAAGTCCTTGGTCTATTCATTGATGGTACATTTAAGATCGGCTTTGCCCAGTGGGTGAAGAGTTTCCCCTCCGTAAGCATGTAAAGTGGAGGAGTCTTTTCTCATGCGCACAGTGGTTCTTATCTTGTTGAACACTTTGAGTGACATGACGTTCACGCGGGCACCAGTATCGACCTTGGCGATCAGTGGTTAGTTGTTGACCATCATGTCACAGCAGGATCAGTAACTTTGCCGTGTGCGCAGGTTTAGGGAAAGTACGGCAGGCCCAATGTCTGAGCTATCAGAGTTGTTCCCGTGGGAAGATTTGTCTGGTTCATGAGAATCTGAATCCTGGTTCATGAGAATCTGAATCTGACTGGTCTTGTTGAATCAGGTGCAACTTTGACCTTGGAGCTGTACTCCCACTAGAACAACAAAAAATTAGCGAAGTGGTTTGGTTTTTTGCAATTATGACTTACTTTCCCATGAGCTATGCAAAATTGGCGGCACTTGGGGTGGAAATAGTTACAGTTTGTGCACCTCGTGTTAGGCATCTGAATCTTGCTGGATGCATTAAGAAATCTTTGTGGAGAGTAACTAGCCATATTCACATTTAGTTGTTGATTACCATTCGCGCTATCATAATCAGCCAGTTGTGCCCCAGTCTCAGCCATCTGACGAGCATGAATAGCCTGATCTAAAGTCAGGTCTGCATTTCATAATAGTTCAGCTCGCAGCTTTCGGTCACTCATTCCTCCCACAATTTTATCTCAAGCAAGCTCATTTGTTATTTCACCAAACCTGCATCGAAAACCTTTGTGTCTCAGGTCACTGATGAATCATTCCACAGGTTCATCAGGCTGTTGCACTCGGTCAAAAAATCTTGTCCTCGCAAGGATTCTAATGGACGGTTGGTCACACAGCTCTCTGAACTTTCATAGTAACACCATCGAGTTATCTATAGATTCTGCTCGCACTAGTGCCTGTCCATTCACATCCAGTTGGGCAGGTGCAAATTCAAACGAGTCAGCGCGGATCACAGCCTCCGGACCCGCTAGATTCAACAGTAGCGAAGCCTTCAAATCGTCGGGATCGTTGCGGTGAACGATGCGTATATAATGAGAGTAATCTCTCAAACATTCTCCATCGCTCGGCAATATCTGAATCAAACACAAGCGGGCTAGCCTTTCGACAAGAGTTAGCCATGTTCACACATCACAAAAAAACACGAAAATAAAAATTAGTAAACAAAATAAATCGCGATAAACAGATGTGGGGCAGACCCACTTCGACACCATGTAAAGAGTACATACTCACACGGGTTGAAACACAAGCATCTTTATTGTTCAGGTCATAACTACACAGCAGGTCATCACACGTTCACACTGCTACTCGAACTGGCAAGCAGTGGGCAGGATCTTATACTATGAATGTTACAATTAGGCGGGGTTATAAATACTAAGCATTCTAATTGGCTAACATGCTATAGCCAATGCTACAAAGCTGTTCCTGAACTTGGATATCATAGGTTTCAGATTCATATACTTTCTTCATGATGGTAGGAGTGAAATGTGAGCATGGCCAGGGTGATGTGGGTCCTTGATGATGCCAGCTGCCTTTTTGAGGCAGAACCTCTTAAATATCCCTTCGATGGTGGGGAGGCCACTGAAATTAAGTCATAATTCAGATCAGCTAATGTCCAATGTCGCTCTGTAGGCGTAGTTCAACTACAGATGGTAGAGTTAACCTATGCACAAAGGCCTCACAGCGGCTATTATGACATTAACCCATCAGCAGCACTTTACACCTGCTGGCACTGAGGGAGCAGAGTGCTACATCTCTGAGTTGAGATGTCGCACCTGCAAAATAATGTGTGTGTGTGAGGTTTGTTGTACACTGCTCCATGGGGAACCTGTAATCCTTGAAAAGAAGCATGTCATACTGTCTGCTGTTCTCTGACAAAAGCGAACAAATTGCACTCAGCTCCTTGAGAATAAAGTGAATCAGTGCAATCATTTATGTGTGGTGACAGCATTCTGTCAGTGATTTCAAATTTTTGCAACTCCAGCAGGGTGAATCCAGATGCATTGAAGTTCCTGCTGATTGTTATTTGACAATCAAAGTGCCGGAGAGCCATACAGCATTGTGCAGGCCCTTTGGTCTAACCTGTCCATACTGTCAAATACCCGTATATACTCATTCTATTTTCCAGCACTTGCTCCACAGCCTTCTATATCTTGGTGATAAAGTGTTCATTTTGATGCTTATTAAAGCATACAATAGTCTCTGTTTTTACCACCCTCTCAGGCACTGTAGTCTAATCTCCAGCCCACTTTAGCTGAAAAAAAAACCCCCATCTTCCTTGTATCCCCACTAATTCTCTTAATCTTTACCTTACATGCCTGTACCTTCTGGGTTACAGGTACTTCTGTTCTGGAGTAAAGTTTGCTGCAAATTTACCGCATCTATGCTAACTCACTGAGGACCCCTCTCAACCTATTCCATTCCAAGGAAATCAATCCCTGCTTATCCACTTTCTCCTCGTACCTGAAACACTCCATTCCATGTAACATCCGGTGAATCTACTTTTCAGCTTCTCTAGGGCAATCTCATCCTTTTGATACTGTGGTGACTAAAACTGTGTATCTGAAACAACAGACAGCAAATTGATATTGGATTTGATAAGCACTTGAAGACCCAAATCTGCAGGGATTTGGATCAAGAGCTTGCAACTAGAATTGATCTAATCTCCATGCGTGGACACAATGAACAAAATGGCTTTCTGTGTCATATAATTCTCTAATTTTCTGATTCTATTGTGATTACCATCATGACATCTGTGGCACATCGATCATCACTAATTCTTTAATTCTATTGTGACTGTTGTCATGATATGACATTCTACATTCTTAACGTGATCAGGAACTGCTTTTATTCTTATTATTATTTTGCTAGGATGCCATTCGACATGACTTGCATCATAATATGTGTTTGTGCATAAATTAGATTCCACCTTGGAACCATAAAAACATCGGTCAAATTCAAAATAGATGTTGTGCCTCAACTACCTGACATTTTGAAGAACTACCAATGCATTTGATAATCAATGAATGATTTTTGAAAGTACTGTCACTGTTATTTAAATATATTTGCCAGCCAAATTTGCATTCTGCATTTTGCCACGGAATGCAAGGACCAATTCCTGCTTGGTGTTGTTTGACAATTATGCTTTGCTTGGTGTCTCTACGGAATTTATCTTATTGCCCTTGTTCTTCTACAAATAATGCCATGGAATATTTTAGTTTCTGTTCAAATGACAGATGGTTCAACAAAACTCAGGAATGAAATGAAATGTCAGCTCAGCTTCCGTGCCAAATTACCTCAAGGAAGCTTGAGCCCCCTGCAACATGAAGCCGTGCAAAGCGTACCAACAGGGGAAAACTAAAGTAGTGCTGGTAGCATAAACTCTTCCATAACTCTGCAATCATTACAATCATTGAAAATTTTGAGAGTTGTTCAAAATGACTTTTGACATTATGAGAAAGCAGGAAATGTCATTTTGTCAGCTTAATGATTGCAGGTACAACAAACAGTTATTGATATTTTGCTAGCGATTAACTTTTACATTCGCACATCCACTCCTTGGTCAATTATTTCCCCAGATATTGAGTAAAATTGATCACAATACTCAAACAAAACTCAATTTTTAAAATCTAAACGGCTCTTACCAGCTGCTGACGTCACAATGCCCACATGCCGACCAATCCAATTCGCTTCTCTCTCTTTCTTCATTTGGGAGCCCGGCTCTCCTCCACTCCCCCCCCCCTCCACCGCTCCAAGTGCGCTCACGCCACGCCTCCCGCATCTGGACTCCTACATCCGCCCGCTCCAACCTCCTGCTCGCTCAGAGCCGCCCACGCACTCAGCTGCCATCCGACTCTCCTCCCTCCCCCCCCAGCCTGACTCTGTCACGCTGGCGGAAACCACAGATCAGCTGTTCCCCCGCTGCTTTTCGCCATCCTCGCTGGCGGCCCAGCAGACTCACTCGGGGTAACAGTCCGCCCACCCGCCCGCCCGCTCCGCCCTCCCCACCACCCTCCTCCCCGTAATCGGGGTCTGAACTGCCGAGGATGCGAGGCCATGGAGCTGAGGCTCACTCTGAGGCCGACGGCTGCTGGGCGGCCCTACCCCTCTCCTCCCTCCCTTCTTAATATAATATCAATGGGGTTGGTTAGCATGTGTGTGTGTGAGAGGTTGGTTAGTGTGTGTGTGATGCCTCAGGCCTCCCCCTCCTCTCGCAACCGCGCGTTGCGGGAACAGACCCAACGGGTCTGCACTTAGTCTAGTATTATTATAAAACTCTGATCTTGTATGTTTACTTGTGGGAATGCTTGCTTGAACTTATTCTTTGATTCACATCTCCTCGAAAACTCAACGCGGTAATGGTGAAATTTTTACATATTTCAGTAGAAATTTACCTCATGATTTCAAAAATCCCAATCATTTGTAAATTTGATTCAACTTTCCTGAGTTTTTTTACTAAAATTGTTCGCCAATCTGACATTTTTAAAATCTAACGAGCTGGATGACGTCACAATGCCTTTGTTCCTCATGGAAAGCTGCACAGAATTTTCAAAGCGCAGGGGCACTGTTTTTCACGAGCTGCCTCTGCTCCTCGCAGCCAGTTTTTGTCGAGGTAGGAGTTGATTTGCGTCATGATCAACCTCTCAAAGCGCTTCATCACCACAGGCGTTAGTGCCACTGGTCTATAGTCATGTTCTCCAGCGATGCTGCCTAAGCTGCTGAATGAATCCAGCATTTCATGTCCTTGGATCAATGGGACATGGACTTCGACCATTATGTTTCCTATTTTACAGTGTATTATAGCACACCTTATGCTAAAATCACTGAACTAGGCATGAGTTGAAGTGTTCTACCTTTTTGATATGGTTTGTATGAATAAAAAAGCATCAACTGAAATTTGTGTTTAAAAAAAAAAAGCAATCTTAACAGTCCTGTGCGATGATCAAGGATTCTGTGAACTGCTAAATGTGGCACGCAGACTCCATGATCTGTGGACATGTTGCTGCCACTCATTACAGGAGCTCAGTGCCACCAACCCACAACCAGGAGGATGTGATCTGTCACGGGAATCTCCCCTGGAGACGACTATGCCATTAGCTGCTTCTATCCTCATGGACACCATTCGCTGTGATGTCCCCAGTTCTCCCTCATCATTTTAAAATCACTGACTTCTTTTCCCTTTGTTCAGCTCAAGATTGATAAGGCAGCTGTCTTTTCAGAACCGTTACACTCTATGAGATGTGCAGGTTGTGTTTTATTACTCTTAAAGAGGCACAAACCATTAAAAATAATCTCTTAAAGCAACCATGCTACAATTTTGTAAATTTGTTTTGCGATTTTAATTGGTGTCAATGACGTATGCAAATCCGATTTACTGCATCAAAATTAAAGGGATATGCTCCAGTTTCTAGTAATGGTCTCTGAATGGTCTAGTAATGGTATCAATCGCCCTGTGGGCAAAATTAGGGCACATGATATTGGGGTAAAGTGCTGACATGGATAGAAAATTGGTTAAGGGATTAACGGGTCCCTTTCAGAATGCCAGGCAGTGACTAATGGGGTACCGCAAGGCTCGGAGCACAATATACATCAATGATTTGGATGAAGGGATTCAAAGTAACATTAGCAAATTTGCAGATGACACAAAGCTGGGTGGCAGTGTGAACTGTGAGGAGGATGCTATGAGAATGCAGGGTGACTTGGGCAGGTTGGGGGAGTGGGTTAATGCGGATTAATTTGAGGTTATCCACTTTGGTATCAAAAACAGGAAGGCAGATTACTATCTAAATGGCGTCAAGTTGGGAAAAGGGGAAGTACAACGGGATCTGGGGGTTCTTGTTCATCAGTCTATGAAAGTAAGCATGCAGGTACAGCAGGCAGTGAAGAAAACGAATGGCATGTTGGCCTTTATAACAAGAGGATTTGAGTATAGGAGCAAAGAGGTCCTTGTGCAGTTGTACAGGGCCCTAGTGAGACCACAACTGGAGTATTGTGTGCAGTTTTGGTCCCCTAATTTGAGGAAGGACATTCTTGCTATTGAGGGACTGCAGCGTAGGTTTACAAGGTTAATTCCCGGGATGGCGAGGCTGTCATTTGCTGAGAGAATGGAGTGGCTGGGCTTGTACATCTGGAGTTTAGAAGGGTGAGAGGGGATCTTATTGAAACATATAAGATTGTTAAGGGTTTGCACATGCTAGAGGCTGGAAACATGTTCCCAATGTTGGGGGAGTCCAGAACCAGGGGCCACAGTTTAAGAATAAGGGGTAAGCCATTTAGAACGGAGACGAGGAAACACCTTTTCTCACAGAGAGTTGTGAGTCTGTGGAATTATTTGCCTCAGAGGGAGGTGGAGGCCGGTTCTCTGGATACTTTCAATAGAGAGCTGCATAGTGTTCTTAAAGATAGCGGAGTCAGGGGATATGGGGAAAAGGCAGGAACGGGGTACTGATTGGGGATGATCAGCCATGATCACATTGAATGGCGGTGCTGGCTCGAAGGGCCGAATGGCCTACTCCTGCACCTATTGTTTTTTGTCTATTGTATACCTGCAATTTCTTCTCTAGCTTCCCACAGTGTCTTTCGTATCTGATCAGGCCCGGGAGATTTGGCTACCTTCATACACTCCCAATAAGGTGATCATCCCTTTTTTATTTCTCAGCTCCACTGATATATACTTACTGGATAAACCATCAGTAATGTTATCTCTGAACACTGCCATAACATCCTCCTTAATCCATCAAGCAACACCTTTTTTACTCCGACCTCCATCTCTCCTATAGCCATTCTATATACTGAACTTTATTTCATCGCTATCTATACTGACTTCCAGTCTCTCACCTGTCTCAGTCTTGCATAGGATCCCACCCCCCTGTCAATCCAGTTCAAACTCACCCGTTTATCATGAATTGCCTGCCATGATTTTAATGTCGTACCAACTATCCACACCAAATCCAATCCCGATGAAGAATGTTGTCAAGCATTTCCCTGACTTTTCCCCCCCAAACCATGTTCGCTGCATTGCTGCATCTTGCATTTGGCAAGCTAACAGTAGGAGTGAAGCTAAATCACAGGGTGGGTGAGAAACAGTGCATCCTATGTTGCCTCCACTCCAGAGCCACGTTACCTAAATTGAGCTACAGCGCACAGATATTGTTTGTGGATTCATATGTTCGGTATCTGATTGAGGATCGATTTTAGAACGATCAATACCAATGCAGTTGATTTTCACACAAGATATTTTACTCTTCAAGCCAATTATTTATTTACTTTAATACTTAAGCTCTGTGATCCAGTGAGGAATAACCGGGATGTAAATTTAAGAGGATACGAGATTAAATCCTAAATTCAGTTTTGGTAAATAAGCTGCCAGTTATCTGGAAGAGAAATTAAGTGTTTGAATTTGGGTATTTAATAAGGTGAGCTCTTCAACCAGTCAACTTAAATGTATTGCAAACTGCAAAAGGCTAATTGCAAGTTGGTTAATTTATGAAAATGTTAAGAAATAAATTATTGCAATACATCTTCAGTTCAAATTCCATTCTATTCACAACTGAGACAATAACAAGAAAGAAATTAAATATATTTTCCTCTTCAGAAACATTTCTTTGGGGGAATCGATACTTGAGGACATTTATTATATTTTTGCCAACTGTTAGATCTTGTACACTAATACATTAAATATTGCAAACATTTTGTTGTAAAAATAATAAAGTGGAATTTTCAACTTGATAAATGTATTAGAAGCTATGAATATCAATTACAAATAGAGAAATTATGTCAATACAATATAGTTTGTTGACAAATTATTATTTTAATTGATGTCATAAAGTATGTTTCACACATGAAACTAAATTGTATTATAATCCACATAATTCATCTCATCAAATCAACATAAGTTAATAATTTGAACTGCCTGCTTGAATATTAATTGTCAATATTTTTAATATTAAAAGGGGAATGATGCAGGTTATTATTTTCAATATATAATTTAGCATAATTGGTGTACTTTATACTTTGGTATACCTCAGAAGTTGTTATAAATTTAGATTCAATAAATAAGTTTGCTGTTTGTGGTATATTGTGTTGTATTCTTCTCTATGCAAAGAATAATAGACATTGAAATCATTGAAAGCAACTTAATAATTTCATTTAGGGATTCAGATGATATTAAAACTGATGATAATGAGGTCTGCACGGTGTATTTGCAGTTTCAATATCACAAGAGCAAATGAATGTAATTTCTACTTTTTATGATATATGCATCATTTGGCAGAAACGGCAGCATGCTAAATATTAATACAGTCCAAGCACTGAAATACAAACATATTCTTCGAAGATACAGTAATTAACAATTATACCATTTACTGTAAGTTTATTCAGAAGACATTTTCAGGTGATGATTGGGTAATATAGATTTGAGCAAAAGCTAGTTTACAAATGTATTAGGTGATAGTTCTGAAAGTTTACATGGAGGTGAATATTTGGCAATTTACAACTTCTAACAGTTATTGCAAATTATTGTTTGTAATGCATTGATGTGAATGTAAAACTATAAATTGCCATTCAGAGGGCATTTGGGTTCAAAGAATGTTAACAGTGGGGCCAACAAACCAACCCTACACATGGTCTAACAGTATTTGCAATTTCAGCCAGGTATACCAAACCAGTGGGAAACAATCAAGTGCTAAGATGACCCATTGGGCCACTTGAAAGTACATGTACTAACAGCTGATTCTTTTACAACAATGAACAAGCACAGTGAGCATTGTGTCAGATAGATCCATATTACACTGTACTGATTCATTATCCTTTATGAGAATATAAATCCATTATAGATTATCCATTACGAGAATCAGACAAATGTAATGAACAATTCAAACAAATAAATTTGGTTGGTGTTACGATTTTTAGAAGTTGAAGAAGCATTTAGCAACAATAAAATGTCAAACTAGACTCCAGATATTTGAAAAATAATCATGTTCGGATAAGGTTTTCTAAAGTGCCGTAAAATGTTATAGAACGAGACATTTTTTCTCCTCACCACATAGTTTCTATTGGGATAAATTACAAACTGCCTGCATTTTGCTTAATTTACAGCTGAAAGCATTGTTGAGGAAAATGAAACAAATAACTTTCCACAATTTATATGAACTGGGAACTCGCAAAAGAACCTCAGTGATCTTATCATAATTTATAGTATTTGATATGCTATAGCTGAACTTTAAGACTTCAAGGTCACGTTACACTACCAGAGTTATTGGGGTATAAACTATCGATTCTGATTGGAGACAAACCAGGGTGGTTTAAAGGACTGGCACTGAATTAACCTAAATATTTTTCTGATAATTTTTTAACAAATGTTTTAATTGTTAAAATTGTGAAGATATAGGAGGCATAGATTTAGCTTGGAGATACTTCAATAATGCTTGTTTATTTTTAATAAATAAGGTTTGTGGTTCCAAAAGTTCTATGCCAGGAGTTCTATGAGAAAGACTTTGCCTTCCATCACAGTGGGTCCACTGTGGGTCCACTGTGATGGATGTTTGTGTGAACTAAATTGTGTGTATGTCTAGGAATTGTCTTTGTTTGTATGGCTGTGGAAACAGAATTTCGTTTGAGCCTCACTGAGGCTCAAATGACAATAAATTGTATTGTATTGTATTTTAGAATTATACTATAAATAATGGTATTTTTCTAGGAATGTGATGTTTGGTATGGAAATATAGATTCTGCTGTATGCTCTAAACAGTCTCTAATATGGAACAAACTTCATATCTAAAATACATTTTTAGCATGTAATGGAGAACAAATTTTTACCACTATGGTAAATTAGAGCACATGGCATTGGGGGTAGGGTGTTGACATGGATAGAAAATTGGTTGGCAGACAGGAAGCAAAGAGTAGGAGTGAACGGGTCCTTGTCAGAATGGCAGGCAGTGGCGAGTGCAGTGCCGCAAGGCTCAGTGTTGGGGTCGCTACTGTTTACCATATATATTAATGATTTGGAAGAGGGAATTAGGAGCAACACTAGCACGTTTGCGGATTACATAAAGCTGGGTGGCAGTGTGAACTGTGAAGAGGATGGTAGGTTGCAGGGTGACCTGGACAGGTTGAGTGAGTGGGCTGATGCGTGGCAGTTGCAGTATAATATAGATACATTTGAGGTTATCCACTTTGGCGGCAAAAACAAGGGTGCAGATTATTATCTCAATAGGGTTAGGTTCGGTAAGGAGGAAGTGCAGCGAGACCTGGGTGCCCTTGTACACCGGTCACTGAAAGTTGGCTTTCAGGTACAGCAGGCAGTGACGAAAGCTAATGGAATGTTGACCTTCATAACAAATGGGTTTCAGTATATGAGTAAAGAGGTTCTTCTGCAGTTGTATAGGACTCTGGTAAGACCACATCTGGAGTATTGTGTACAGTTTTGGTCTCCTAATTTGAGGAAGAACATCGTTGTGATTGAGGCAGTGCAGCATAGGTTCACGAGATTGATCCCTGGGATGGCGGGACTGTCATATGAGGAACGATTGGAAAGACTAGGCTTGTATTCACTGGAGTTTAGAAGGATGAGGGGAGGATCATATAGAAACATATAAAATTCTAAATAGGACTGGACAAGCTAGATGCAGGAAAAATGTTCCCAATGTTGGGTGAGTCCAGAACCAGGGGCCACAGTCTTAGAATAAAGGGGAGGCCATTTAAGACTGAGGTGAGAAAAAAACTTCTTCACCCAGAGAGTTGTGAATTTGTGGAATTCCCTGCCACAGTGGCCAGTGGAGGCCAAATTATTGGATTGATTTAAGAGAGTTAGATAGAGCTCTAGGGGCTAGTGGAATCAAGGGATATGGGGAGAAGGCAGGCACGGGTTATTGATTGGGGACGATCAGCCATGATCACAATGAATGGCGGTGCTGGCTTGAAGGGCCGAATGGCCTCCTCCGGCACATATCTTTTATGTTTCTATGTTTCTATGGTCCTTGCACATTTTTGTGACATGAAGTTATACTTTGAATAGTGTAATTATAAAAAGATATCTTTAAAGATATCATTAGAACAATATAAAGTTTCAGCATGTAGGAAGGAAATGCAGATACTGGTTTTCGCTGAAGATAGACACAAAATTCTGGAATAACTTTGCCGGTCAGGCAACATCTCTGGAGAAAAGGAATAGGTGACATTTCGGGTCGAGACCCTTCTTCAGACTGAGAGCCAGGGGAGAGGGAATAACATTTCAGTTATTAAATAAGACTGGTTAATTGTGAACAAATGATCAGTTACATTTAATTCTTGTTCCATTAATAATTATCATGAATATGTAATCAGTGAACAATCAGTAGACTTAAATAAAACTGAATTTAATCCTATAAAATCACCACTTTCTTAAACAAAATAAGGGCACTTTAATCAACACTACTTTGGCTATGAATGCGAAGCATCTATATAAAAGTACGGAATATATGTGAATTAATATTGAAGAGGATTATCTACATAAAATGTTTAATTGTCTCCAAATTAAATATTAAAATAACAAACTTGATTTGACCTTCTTGAGTCATCTCTTACTCCAAAATTTCAGGAGACATTATTCATTGACCTTTTTGGAATATTTCTGTTGAAGTTGGCCATTTCATGAGACTAATGTGGAGAAAATTATGAGTGTCACCTCCTGTAATATACTTTATCATCATGACTCATAAAAATAATACCTCTGACCTAATGACCTTATAGATAGGTAGCTTTGAATCGTACGGGCTTCAAGGCTTATGGGAAGAAGGCAGGAGAATGTGGTTTGGAGGGAGAGATAGATCTGCCATGAATTGATTGATTGATAGACATTATTAATCCCCTTATTCAGGGGAAATTCTGATGTCCTTGCAGCACACTAATAAAAATACAACACAGTATTCATGAAGAAATTCAACACCAAAACATAAAAACATCCCCCCACAATGATTCCCACTGTGGGGGAAGGCACAAAGTCCAGTCCCCATCCTCTTGTCCACCCAAAGTTGGAAGTCGGGCCTATTGAGGCCTCCACAGTCGCCGCCACGGCGCACCAATGTTCTCGCCGGATGATGGTACTCCGGCGTCGGGAGAACCCCCAGCGGCTTGGGGTGCCAGGAACGGCCGCCTTCCCACCGGAGCCTGCGGCTTCCAAGCCAACAGACCACGCCAGACGGAGCTCCGCACACTGGTGATCTCGGCGAGATGTAGGTTCAACGTCGCAGCTGGCCGCTCCGCAGAACCGCGGCTCCACGATGTTTTCCTCGGCGGTACCAACCATACTGGAGTCCCAGCGCGGCGACCCAGGAAAGGCATCGCCCGCTCCACGACAGCGCTCCAGCGCTGCGCCGCCGCCAAAGCCGATGTTCTGTGCCGCCGCCAACGCCGATGTTCTGCGCCACCGCCAAAGCCGATGTTCTGGCCAGGTCCCCTCAGGGAAACGTCGCTCCAGGACCCGCTGGTAGGCCGCGAGGACAGGTCGAAGACGCTGCTCGGAGGAAGGCAACCCCTCCGACCAGGTAGGGACTTAGAAAAACAGTTTCCCCCTTCCCCCCCACCACCCCTCACACATAAAATATTTAGACCCACTGACTGTACACTTAACAAACTAAAAATAATAAAAAAGAAGGGAAGAAAACCGACAGCTGCAGGACAGGCATCCGTTCAGGACAGCGCCTCCTCCGGAATGAATGTTGGATAGACTTGATGGCCCAAATGGCCTAATTTTACTCCTATTTCTTATGACCTTATGACCTTATGACTTAATACTTAACATGACTTTCACTTAAAGGCAAATATTATTATTCATAATGCTTATTTTCTACTTAACTGAAGGAAGATCAATGTTGAATAAATTAAGTATAAAACTAGATATACAGTTCTCAGAGAAAGAGGGCTTTATGATATCACAGCAAACAAAGTTGCGGTGGAATATATGAATGAAAAAGTTAAATATTTAAATATAGAGATAATATAATATTCACAGACCCAGGCAAAATAAACAAGTTGTTTATGACCATGATGTGATTTTCTGTTCCCTCCAGTGATTGTCTTTGGATATTTGTAATTTGATTTTGACAAATTGAGTATCTTATGCATTCTCTGCTGCTGATTGTGCATTAAAAAATTATATTTTGACAAGTTATTATGGAGTGAAAATCAAATTAATACACAGAGTTACCATAAAAACTAATTTTAGTCAATTGGAAGTGCTGAGTGAGAATTGAAGAAGTTCTTAATATGATATAGAAACCCCAGTGGTGGTGTAATAACGTGTTGCTGCAAAATTGTTTGCGATTTAATGGAAAACAAAAAGTATATCTTGATTCTTACATCTTGAGAGTCATTTGGCTGCATTTTTGGTACAAGGCGGGAAATAGTTTCCAGATTTTTTCAGAACGTAATGCCTTGTAGAAATTGTAACAGTGTTTCAGATATAATATATCCTAAACATGCCTCGTATATTGCTGCAAAAAATCTAAAAACAAAATAATAGACCAAGTGAAGTTATTTAATGGCTAGTCAAAGAATCTTTATGTCATGGAGTCATGCAACATGGAAGCCAACCCTTTGGCCCATCAAGTCCTTCCTAGCCTTCAAACAATCATCTACACTGATTACATTTTATCCTTTAAAATACCAATCAACTACTCCAAATTCTACCAAAAACTTATCAACCAGAGACAATTTATAATGGCCAATTAACCTTTCAATTCCACTTGAATAACTGGATTTTGAGATTATATTTAAAGAATTTCAAAAGCATTTGATTTTAAATGTGAAGTTGAATATCTTAACTTCACAACCAACACAATATATCTTGCTGTGACTATGATGGATGTATATATGAATGCAAGTTGGGAGAAGTTGCCATTTGGCAAAATCATCAGATGGAGTGCATTGGAAACATTTGGAAAGGGTTAGGATGAAGGTTAGGGTTAGGGTAAATCTTTGTCTTTAAAGACGAGGATGACAATTTAAAATGTTGTGCATTTGTTTGAGACCCTGTGAAACTACAAAATGCCACAGCACAAAAGGCGATCTATTTTGTCCTTTGTGTTGTACAAAAAGAAACCAGAAGTGCTCATATGCCCAAAAGAGATCTTCAGACATGTACGTGCTGTCATATGCATGTTGACATATGCAGCTTCAGTCAGTTGAGTCAGGAGTCAGGATGAGCAGAGACCTAGTTCTCTGAGTCTGATAATAGGTTTGGGGAGATGATGGTACTGAATGACAAGCTGTAGTCAATAAACAACATGAACAACAGCCTGGAAAAATGTATACTTTGAGTCCAAGTGGTCCGAGTGGAGAGCCATGAAGATTGCATCCACTATTGATCCTATTGGTCAGCGAATTGTAGATAGTCCAGGTCCATGTTAGTGCCACCTGTCGACAGTCATTGAGGCATGTCACCTATTCTTCTTGTCCACCAGTATAATTGATGTCCTTTTAACTCAGATGTGCAGGTATAGCACGCAGATATGAAAGCAACAACATCCAATCCACGCATGTCTGAAGAAGGGTTCCGACCCGAAACATCACTTTCCTTTTCCCCTGAGATGCTGCTTGACCCGCTGAGTTGCTCCAGCACTTTGTGTCTATCTTT
Source organism: Amblyraja radiata (assembly GCF_010909765.2). Taxonomy (NCBI): domain Eukaryota; kingdom Metazoa; phylum Chordata; class Chondrichthyes; order Rajiformes; family Rajidae; genus Amblyraja; species Amblyraja radiata. Next base: position 64,847,961 of record NC_045962.1, on the reverse strand, counting down.
GGTATAAGCCAGCATCTGCAGTTCCTTCCTAAACATCCAAGCCATTTTCTGCAGGGAGTTGTACAAAATCATAGACCTTGGTTGAATTTAAAGAGATGAAATGACATAAAAAGTTTGGATGCACTTGATATGGTTGAATCACAAGGAATGACATTTCATTCGTTCCAATCCATTATACCCCCAAATATGCAATCTCAGTTCCGATAGCTATAAATCGTTTGAAAATAATCTAAAGTGAAATTACCACCACACTTTGGATGGATTTTTTAAACTATAATTAAACAAACTATTTAAGAATTGGATAATGATGGAGTAAATGCCATATTTTGAAATCTTAGGTCATGAATGCAATGCACTATATGCTATTCTATTTTATTAATTCAATGTAAAGTTGGTGTCAGAATGCTTGTCCGAGATTATGTTTTCACCCGTCATGGTACATAATTTGATCTAGTTTAAGTTAAACTTATATATTTTATTGGTAACATGAAACGTAAATAAAAGTAAATTATTCATTTTAATATCTATTCATATTTTAATGTCTAATCCTCCAATTTTATACACAATTGTAAGATTAAACATTTAAGTATCAATGGATATTAGTGGAGTCTGGGGTATGGCGGCGCCTAACGGCAGCGGCTTGACTGCAGTCCGTCTGTCTTTTTTTAGAGTTTCATTACTTGAGAAAGAAATACAATTGTTTTTGAACCAAACGGTTGGACTTCCAGTAGTCAGTGTCTCTTTTTTACACATACAGCAAACAAATTTATCAAATAACACTTATCAGACAGTATCTCATGAGCAAGAAATACAATTAAAGGTTGGCAACTTGATTGAAATGCAGTGAATGCATTGTTCATAGCTCAACTGGAGATATCCAGAAATGGACAGGTTAGAATCATAAGTTGGCAATTTGTGCTATCAGTCCTGTTCAGGCATTTAGGACTACAGATCAATAGTCTTTAAATGCTCTGTTTCACTTAAAGGAAGACAAATCCCTGTCCTCTTGCCCTCAGTATCTGCACAGGGATTTTTATGGAACACTCAAACACATTAAAGTTGACAAAAAAAAATGGATTGACAGCCCTTGTAAGCACTCAAAAGAGATTTTCTATCATAGATGAATACCCAGATGTAATATCTCTCTTGAACAAGACAGTATTGATGATGCATGATAAGGGAAAATTGCTGTATTAAAAACAGTTTTCATCCGTGTGAGATACCAGAGTAGTGTGCAGAATAAATTCCATTCATGTCAATTTGAAACAATTACAGAAAATTTACAATATTTTTCTCTATATTTGGAAATGTATTTAAGATCCTTTTTTTTTTTTAACCAGTCCCCCTTTATTTCATAATAACAGAAATTCAATTCAGATATATCCTAAATCCACCTTCTAGTAGCCTTCAATTACTTCTTATCTTCTTGAGGGTGGGTAAAACCACTGCTCTGCCCGAGCATCCTCTTGATCTGTTTCTTCATCACAGGACTTGATATTCACTTCTACTGTAGATGACTGCAACATCTTTGGGAATTATCATTCATTTGCCAGGGTACCTCAGCACCATCTTTCTCCTAAATGTTTTTCCAGACATGGCAGCAGAGATTTTCAAAAGGGGAGGGTGTTGCGCCATTGGTCAGGAACAATGTAGAGAAGATATAGAATAGAATAAAATAGAATAGTTTCTTTATTGTCATTGTAACATGAACCATGTACAACGAAATTGTAAAATGTCAGCCAGTCAGTGCACCATTCAAACATTTCTAAAAGCTAACGATACATACAAAGTAAAATATTTAAAAAGATAAACAACTAAAATAAATATCATAAAAATAGCACGCATAAACACCCAGCCCTACATCCTTCTGTCGATTTCATGTATGTATGTATCGCCCCTGCGTTCCTTGGCGGCTACATTTAGTGCCTTTATAGCAGTGGGGTAAAAACTGTTTTTAAGTCTGTTTGTCCTTGTCCTTGTAGATCTGTACCGTCTGCCTGACGGTAACAGTTCAAACAGGGAGTGTCCGGGGTGGGAAATGTCCTTTATAATACTCTGGGATTTTTTGATGCAGCGGGAACTGTGTAAGTCCTCCAAGGTAAGGAGAGGGCATCCGACAATCCTCTGGGCGTTGTCAATGGCCCTCTGGAGCGCTTTCCTCTGAGCCGCTGTGCAGCTGGTGTACCATACGCATACACAGTATGTTAGGAGGCTCTCAATGGAGCACCGATAAAAGGACAGCAGCAGTCTCTGAGTGATGTTATTCTTCCTGAGCACCCTCAGGAAGTGCAGTCTCTGCTGGACCTTTTTCAGCAGCGCAGAGGTGTTCACGCTCCACGTCAGGTCCTCCTCAATATGGATTCCCAGGAAGCGGAAATCCGCCACCCTCTCCACACAGTCCCCTCTGATAATTAATGGTACCATGTCCGTTTTATTCTTCCTGAAGTCTATTATTATCTCCTTGGTCTTTAAGGTGTTAAGGAGCAGGTTATTTTCTCCACACCACACTGTCAGCTGCTCCACCTCATCCCGGTAGGCGTACTCGTCCCCCCCGGAGATGAGTCCCACCACCGTAGTGTCATCCGCAAATTTGACAATGGTGTTTCTGTGGTGGGCGGGGATGCAGTCATGTGTGTAGATGGTGTAGAGCAGGGGGCTCAGCACGCAGCCCTGTGGAGAGCCGGTACTGAGGCTGAGGGCCGTGGATGTGTGATGGCCCACTCTGACTCTCTGGCTGCGACCCGACAGGAAGCTATTTATCCACATGCAGGTGGAGTGTGGAAGTCCCAAGTCCCCCAGTTTGTCCACCAGTTTGTGGGGAAGGATGGTATTAAAGGCAGAGCTGTAGTCCACAAAGAGCATCCGCACGTAGCTCCCCCGCTGCTCCAGGTGGGACAGTGCAGCATGGAGAGCTGTGGCTACAGCGTCCTCTGTAGATCTATTCGCTCTGTACGCAAACTGGTGGGGGTCAAAGCTTCGGGGCAGGAGTGATGTGATGTGACCCCGGACCAGTTTTTCAAAACACTTCATCACCACTGGTGTGAGTGCGACTGGCCGGTAGTCGTTGAGGCTGGAAATGTGGGGTTTTTTGGGCAAGGGGACTATGGTTGCGGACTTCAGACAGGGTGGAACAGTGGACTGGGCCAGAGACTGGTTGAAAATCCTCGTACAGACTCCAGCCAGCTGGTCAGCGCAGTCCTTCAGCACGCGTCCAGAGACGCCGTCGGGTCCAGTAGCCTTCCTTGGATTGATGGCCCGCAGCGTGCGCCTCACCTCATGCTCCTCTATCTTGAGGGTTGTGCAAATGAAGATAAATGGGTAGAAATTAGAAAATGGAAGGACGATCAATTTGATAGTATTGCACTATCGATCTCCGAATAATGTAAAAGTAATAGGGTTGTAGTTGGGTGATTTTAACTTTTATGATGTTGACTGAAATCACCTTTGTGTAAGGGACGACATGAGAAGGAATATGTTAAATGCATCCAGGAAGGCCTTTTAAAGCAGTATATAGTCTTAGCAAGAAATCAACTGTACTTTACCTATGGTAAAGAGGATGGGCAAGTGGTGAAAGTGCCGGAACTCTTTGCAAGCAGTAACTATAATTTAGTAAGCTTTGCGACAATCATGAAAAGGATAGTTGGACCAAAAGTTAACCTCTCATTCTACAAAATGCCAAGCAACAGTGGTTCAGTCTGCTTAATCTATCCAAATATGAAACACTTGCTATCCCATAAATCCATGTGGTGAATTTTTGTATTATTCTGCGCATTACAAAAGCATCCTTCCTGAGGTAGAAAGGTTAGACCTATTCACAATATTCCAGATATGGTTTCAGCAAGGGTTTTTTTTTTCCTTTTTTTAAATATTTATTTTATTAGAAGCAATTGTACAAGGAGAAAGTAATCAACATAACAATTATACAATTTTTGTACAGCTTCAATTTTAACATTTTATAAATAACTAAATCAGAAAAAAGGAAAAAAGGAAAAAAGGGAAAGAAAGAAGAAAAGATCAAGAAAAGAAAGAATTTCGAAAAAGACATGAAAGAGAAAAAAGAAAACCCCCTGAACTAACGAATAAGTGAAAGAAGCAGAGATATATCCCACTACCCTTCGCTACGCCCGCTCACCCGACCCTAGCGTCGGTTTTGAGTTTGTGTTCAACCATTATGTTGTTGAAGAAATTCAATGAAAGGAGACCATATTTTGGAAAATTGATCTGGTTTGTCAGTCAAGACAAGCATTATTTTTTCTAAATATAGTGTCTCGGTCATTTCTGTGATCCACATCTTTACTGTGGGGACTGTTATATTTTTCCAGAATTTAAGTATAAGTTTTTTCGCAGTTATTAAACCATAGTCAAGGAAGCGTCTTTGGGATATCATTAAATTAGGGCAGCCCTCTGACATTCCTAATATTATTAATTTTGAATCTGACTCCAATTGAATTTTAAGTGTTTTAGAAATGATATTGAATATTCTCGCCCAGAAGTTTTGTATTTTTATACAGGATACAAAAGAATGAGTTAGGGTGGCTTCTTGGAAGTGACATTTATCACAGAGAGGAGAGACAGTTGGGAAGATCTTGTTCAATTTGGTCTTTGAGTAGTATAACCTATGCAATACTTTAAATTGTGACAGGCAATGCCTGGCATTTAAAGAACAGTAGTGTATGTATAGTACGCTTTCCTCCCATATATCTTTCAAAATGGGTAAACCCAGCTCGTCCTTCCATGCTCGCTTCCGAGGATGGGGTGTCAATATTTAGAAGAGTGTTATAAATGTAAGATATTAACTTACTTGTATCGGCAAGTCTATTTGAACCATCGTCTAATATATCTGAACCCATGAGAGGACAGACTTGTGTATATGTTTTCACATAATCTCGGATTTAAAGGTATCTAAAAATATTATTGGCATTCAAGTGATATTTCTCCTGTAGTTCTTGAAAAGAAGAGAGAATCCCCTTCTTATAGAGGTATCCCACAGTATTGATTCCCAGGTTCTTCCATTGAACAAACACCATATCTAAAGTAGACGGTTTAAACTAGGGATTATTGGACATATTTCTCAATTTAAGACTGAATTTCAGCTGTTTCCAGATACGGATAGTACTATATATTATTATCGGATTTTGCTCATAGGTTGACTTATTCAAATGTATTGGAGATAGGATGATCGAGCCTATACTAAATGGCAAACAATCTTCCCTCTCCATTTTTAACCAATTTGCATGTTGACATGTATTGTCCAACCAGAAAGTTATATTTTTAATATTAATTGCCCAGTAGTAAAAAAGAAAATTATGTAGAGCTAATCCTCCATTTTCTTTGGATTTGCACAAATGTCTTTTGTGTATTCTATGGGTTTTGTAGTCCCAAATAAAGATAGTGACAATAGAATCAATTAAAAAAAAAAAGCTTTTAGGGAGATATATCGGGATTGATTGAAATAAATATAAAAGTTGTGAAAGGAAGATCATCTTTATGGCATTTAATCTACCAATAAGGGAGATAGGAAGTGTTTTCCAAAATTGGATGTAGGCATACAGTTTAGTGATTAATGGTGGGAAGTTTATTTTAAACAAAGAGGAATACTTTCTAGTCACATAAATTCCAAGATATCTGAACTTTTCAGTAACGATTCTGAAAGGAAATTGTTGGAGTTGAGAAGGGTCTTGTTCTTTTATTGGCATGATTTCACTTTTATTCCAATTTATTCTGTATCGAGAAAAAGAACCAAATTGTTCTATAATGTTTAGAACATTTGGAATGCTAACTTGGGGATTAGTAATGTATAAAAGTTTATCAGCTGCATATAACGAGATTTTATTGGAGATATATTTGGTATTATATCCATAAATGCCTGAATGGGACCTGATACTCTCGGCAAGAGGTTCTATGGCTAAAGCAAATAACATTGGAGAAAGAGCACATCCTTGTATGTTACCCATAGATAAATAACATTTAGGCGAAAGCCTTTGATTTGTCAGCATTCTAGCTGTCGGTATTATGTTAAACAAACATCTCAAATTATAAAACGAGTGTCGTTTAGGTATAAACCCAGTTTGATCTGGATGTATTAGTTTACCGATAACTAAGCATAATCTACGAGCCAAAGTCTTAGCTAGTATCTTATGATCCGTATTTAAATGGCCTATTGCCCTATAGGATTCAGGCTCCTCGAGATTTTTATTTTTTTTTGGAATTAATGTAATAGTTGATTCAGCAAGAGTTTGTGGTAAAGTCTGTTCTTTAAATGCCTGAATATAAAGGGCTTGTAAGCGTGGAGAAATTAAATCATTAAATTTTTAATAAAATTAGTTACTAAACCCATCTGGGCCAGGAGTTTTTCAGCAAGGACATATAATTTACAAAAACTCAATGTACTCATGTACGTAATTTACTCATGTGCACTATGTACTCATGTACCTAAATACTCATGCAATTAAGGCTGTTTTCTGATATCAACATATATCAATATTTTGACTTTTTTAAATGAACCTGCTTTTCCATTCAGCTTTCTTCAAATTGGAACTAATTTGTTGTTTTACGTCGGGCATCTCACAGATAGCAACATCTAAATGTAATTTATTCATGTATTCAGTAGAAAGTAAATTGTTTGCATTTAATGACATGATAGGAAAATATTCATATTCAGTTCATCAAGTTCTAAAACTTGAAGTTACAGAACTAGAGAAATGACAGAATCAATTACTTTTAGCTATTTGTGCTGTTTTGGCAAAGGCTTTGCATGTGACCTGTCAATTTCATGGAATTTCTAGCCATCCATGTTTTATAACAAGGAACTTATTTTTTCAGTACGTGTAACATTAGCATCTCAAACAAAACTTGAATGTAATGTAATGTTGGAAGCAGTCACATTTAATCCTAATTTATCCAAATCATATAGAAAAGTTAAAATAGAGGTTAAATCATGGTAGTTTAATATTATATCAAGCTATTTCATGTCCCATATTTCAAATTCCAACCACTGTGTAATAATATTATGGCAAACAAAGGTTTATGCAAAATGTAACTTTATTTACCTTCAATGCATTATTTGCAGTCCAAATAAACTTGGTGATGGAGAAAATAGTATACCCATAATTAACTATGCATCCAAACCCTACACTGCATCTTAATAATATATATTTTTTGATGTGGACATATTTTCTGCTTCATGTTCATATTCAGAAGATCAAATGCATACTTAGTGAGGAAAAAAATAAATTATTACCAATATTTTAGTACACATAAATAATTCACTTATTTTGCATATAAGATAAATAACATCTTAACACTTGAACAATGAATATCCACCATTTATTGGTAATAATTGATGTTACCTTACTATATTTTCATTACATATTATTTGGCAAGTCAGCTTAAATATTTACACTTATGTATCAAACACGCAGAATGACTAATAGTTTACAATAGGAATAACTTAAGTACTCGGAAAATAATTTGCTGGAACCTTGCGGATGCTCTATAAAAACTATTGCAAAAAGAAGTGAATAACTGGCTATACGGTGGAGCAGCGATAGAGTTGCTGCCTTACAGCGCCGGAGACCCGGGTTCAATCCAGACTACGGGTGCTGTCTGTACGGAGTTTGTATGTTCTTCCCATGACCGTGTGGTTTTTCTCCGAGATCTTCGGTTTCCTCCCACATTCCAAAACATGTGTGCAGGTTAATTGGCTTGGTGTATGTATAAGTTGTCCCTGGCGTGTGTAGGATAGTGTTGGTGTGCGGGGATCGCTGATCGGCGTGGGCTCGGTGGGTGGAAGGGCCTGTTTCCGCACTGTATAACTAAACAAAATTAAACTATCAATCACTATGTCAACATTAAAATAAATGTTGTACTGAGTTTGGGGGTACATCACAGGCATGTAGACCATCACACAGCATGTCATTGGACAAGTCTGTATGTTTCATCTAAGCATTCAAACGTGCAAAATATTCAACATTTAAATCTGGAAAGTCTAAGGCATTCACAGTATCAATATATTTGTATTTTAATGGAACAAATGACGAGCTTGGTTATTGTGATCTGAATTCCATGGAGGAAAACAATTTTAAAAAAATCAATTATCTTCCCGCTTACCCAAAATTGTCCACTATCTATTATCATTTATAATTACTGGTGATCAGTCCTTGAAGGATTTCTGTGTTATGGTCTTTCATGGTAACAGTACAATGAATTTTTCATGGCTGCACGATACTAGTGTTCCAATTAAAATGTCTAATCTCTTTGGTTTAAATATGCACTATTGTTTCATGAAACCACATAATATATGAGTAAAATCTGACTGGGCTCTTCGTGTTTGAGACATACTTGCAACACTGGCACAACTTCTCCAACAAGAATGCATGTGTTGGTGTCATTTTGAGTGCAACATGCCTTTTGGAGCTTTGTTAGGGAACATGGGACAATCTTGATGAAAGATTCTTAAAACAGATTCTCTACTCCAAGAGATAAACTGAAGGAGAGTGAAAAAACTTCAAGGATGTCCTCAAAGCCTCTCTGAAAACACATATCTTATTATAAATGCTTGGGAATCACTGACCTGTGACATATGAAAATGGAGAATGGAGCACCTGGGAAAGCTCTTGAGGACCCCAAGCCATTTTAAATTTGGTAATATGTGAAGACAAGCGAAAATGGTGGAAGAAGCTCACCAATCCCTATGCTTATGGAACATCAATTGCAGTCCCTGTGGATTCTACAAACCTCATTCATCAACTTGGAACCCATGGTACTGGAGCCTAAGCAAATCATCTGTCTCAGAAGGCTTTTGCAAGATCTTGAAAGAATCACAAATAACACTGCAGTAACCCCACATTTTTTTGGTTCTGCCACACTTTCAAAGTTTGGAAAATTGATCATGGCTTCTCTGGCCATTTGGGACAAAACAACACAGCTCGGATCACTACTTCTTGAAAAATTGTGCATTTGCTTGGTTTCAACCTCAGATAGTGTAAATGATTGAAAAATAAATCTCCTTACTAAATCAGCAAGTTTTCTTCCACAATGTTGATGACAATCAACTAATCCTCTAGGTTACTCAAACTAGGATTGATTCCATGCTAGGCTTTATCTGTTATGACCTGGAAACACCTGAGCAAGGACTCATCTCCATAGTTCAGCATCTGTATGAGTAAAGCTCTTTCTTCATCTTGATCATCAAATAATGCCAATCTATCTTGGTTGACATTCAGTTCTTTGTGTAGCAGAATTCTAGTTTTGTGAACACCTTTTATCTTGTTAGTTTTACAGTTTTTAGAATGGGTAATGGATATTGTATGTTGTCATACATTTGACACAAGCATAGTGAACATGGTGTACACTGTGATCAGTTTACACAATGAGCCTTATCCAGCCCTACTCAATTTGACATTTTAGAGAATGCAGGGGAAATCCAGGCTTGCAATAGGGCAGTTGAGGTCCATATGGAAGACCTAAAAATGTTGACCTCAAGAAAGCAGCAGTTCTGAAATGAAAAATTTGGAGTATTATGAGTTTTGCATCAAAGACAACTGATTTATTTCACCAGTTCGATTTAGACTAAGGTTCTCTAATTGTGGTCTGCATGACGGATTTGACATTGGAACTAAAAAGCGGAATCACATGGTAGCTGTGGTTGATGCATATGCTTCAATATCAGTGGTCTAAATGAATTGGCATGCAGCTGTTTGACTTATTTGCTCTGGAATCACCACTGGGGAAAGTGTTATGCCTACAGTAGAAGTCAAATGCGCTATATTTTGTCCTCCAGCACATCTCCAAATTCTGAAATGCTGTGTGCAATGGATGTTGAGGGCATGCTGAATGTCAGAGGGTGCTCTAGTGGCAATTCCTTATAGAACATGACAATTCCTGGCCACATTAGACCTCAGTAGATGTGTCTACTTTTGATTTAAACCAGCATCTGCAGTTCTATCCTCTACACATTTAGAGCTCAGTAGGCTTGATATATAGATAGCTGCTTAGATGTAATGAACATGTCTTTATAACTCTTTAAATACAGGGACAGAATTGAAACTGAATGCTTTTAATAAGGTTTCAAAGGTTTCAAAGGTATTTTATTGTCACGTACCAATTGATATTCATATTACCATGCAGCCATAGTAAAAATAGCAACAAGACACACAGCGGATTCCCCACATTCCTCACTGTAATGGAGGACAATAAAGTCTAATCTTCTTCCCTCATTTTCCTCCCGCGTTTGGGGCAGTCGAACCATCTGCCGGGTCGATTGAAGCTCCCGCAGCCAGTGGTTGAGGCCCCCACATCGGTGCGGTCAAAGCTCCCGCCGCTTGGAGCTCCCGAAGTCGGTCTCTAACCACAGACCACGAGTTCCATGATGTTAAGTCCGCAGGCTCCCGTGGTTGGAGCTCATAGATCGATCCCTGGCAAAGGGATCGCCCGCTCCACAATGGTAAGTACACAGGTTCCCATGGCTGGAGCTCCAGAAGTCAGTCTCCAGCAGAGCCCGCCAACTCCTCGATGTTAGGCTGTCAGTGCGGACGGAGATAAGATACGGAACAAATCGCATCTCTGTCGAGGTGAGAGATTTTAAAAAAATGTCCACAACCCTCCCAACCACCCCCCCCCCCCACCCCACATAAAACAAGCTAAAGAACACTAAAAAATACATTTAACGCACACTAAAGAAACAACAGAGAAGGAAGAGACAGACAGACTGTTGGCGAAGCAGCTACTGCTGGCGCCACCCGGTGGTAAACAGTCACATGATAGCATGTGTGGGAAAGAACTGCAGATGCAGGTTTAAACTGAAGATAGATACAATGCTGGAGTAACTCAGCAGGACAGGCAGTATCTCTGGAGAGAAGGAATGGGTGATATTTTGGGTCGAGACCCTTCAGATTGACGTGATGTTTCAGGTTGAGACCCTTCTTCAGACTAACAGAGGGTCTGACATGATAGCATGGATTGGATCTTTGCTGAAAGTTGCCATGCAGTAAATGTCATCATCCAAAAAATGACAGTTTGCAACTAGCCCATTCTTAACAACTTAAATCATGTGTTAGTTATCGATTAAGTCACAAGATCTATTTGGTTCACAATTGATCATTATTAATTGTCTCTGTTACAATGTGAATTCTTTGAACTAAATTAATTTTGTTGATAAGAAGAAGACACGTATACATCTTTCCCCAATTTGGTTTACAATAAATCAGGAGGCATGCTCAATAAATATATGCCGATATGGGTCTTTTAAACTCACAGATGGCAATAATAATCCAATGCTGATGAATTATAGGCTTTATGTGCACATAACTTTCAACTGGTCACTTATAATGATTTGCATTGCTGTTTTCTATGAATACCAATCTAGATTTTTGCCAGGCCTTTGGGAGTACTGTTTTAATTTCTATTATGGGTTCAGTTTGTATCAGGACATTATGACAAGACATTTTTTTTCCAGATAAAAAAAGATCAATAATGCATGTATAGCCTTTGGCTGATAGGTGGTGTTTCAGAATTCTTGGGCCTTTGCTGAACCTTTTGCAGATTTATTGACCATACACTACTTGTGGGCATCAGCTTGGACTAGCAATCTTCTAATAACATGTCCCAAGTCTAACGCAATAAAGCAAAATCAGTCAAGCTATCAAATAAACAATGATTAAGTCAATTATAGTTCCCCATGTAAGTACAATGATGCATTTCATGAGCTAAAAAGACCCCGGCTGATATATATTTAAAAAAAACTAGCACTGTTTAAAGACTTTAAACTGACGGTTATCTAATTTTGATGAAAGTTATTATAATAAGGTTTGTTTTGGCAAATATGTAAGAAGGAAATGCAGATGCTGGTTTAAACCAAAGATAGACACAAAAAGCTGGAGTAACTCAGTGGGACATGCAACATCTCTGGAGAAAAGGAATGGGTGACGTTTCGAAATGTCACCCGTTCCTTCTCTCCAGAGATGATGTCTGTCCCCCTTAGTTACTCCAGCTTTTTGTGTCCATATTTTGTTTAGGCAAATGGTTGCTAACCGCAGGCTTGGGGCATTAGTTAGCATCCTGTGCGTGGTTTGGATCAATCATAAAGTATTTCAGCCTTATTATAACCACAATTCTCTGAAGCTGGATTTTGCCATATATTTAAGTCTCTTAAAGGTACAATGGATGACCTAAACCTGCTACTATTTTCTATCATAGAAAACACCTTTCCCTTTAGTAAAGTTTCTATAGAAATATTTGTTGATGGCACTATTTTATAGAAATATGTTTCAGTTGTTGATATGTATTGGTTGCAAGTAATTTTGATCCTTCTGTTTTAGATTATGGTTTTAATAAGGAACATTAAAAACAGTAGCAAAAAGTATGCAACGCTCTAGTAATTATCACTCTCAAATGTTTATTTATCAAATGTTGTCTGCGAAGGGCGCTCAGCATCGCCAAGCACTGCTCTCACCCCAACCATGGACTGTTTATCCTCCTACCATCCGGGAGGCGCTACAGGTCTTTCCGTTGCCGGACCAGCAGGTCCAGGAACAGCTTCTTCCCTGCGGCTGTCACACTACTCAACAATGTACCTCGGTGACTGCCAATCACCCCCCCTCGGACACTCCTCCCATAGGAAAAACACTATGACTGTATGCATGTAAATAGATTTATTTATTGAAATCATATTCTATGTCGCTCTTCCAGGGAGATGCTAACTGCATTTTGTTGTCTCTGTACTGTACACTGACAATGAATCTGAATCTGAATCTGATTTAGAATAGGTTAAACACTTAATTAGATTGTGGTTTAGGTAGTTTCTTTGAAAGTCAATTGACCCAAATGAAAAAATTTAAAAGCTAGAATATCTGCAAGTCACAAATGCATATGTTTTTTGATTTTTCGCCATTGATCCTTTTGGCAACCAAAGATGTTTAGAACAACTATTGCAAAAACACAGAGACTGTGTATGTACTGAAATTGAATCAATTTCAGTGTTTATAAATTGATGACAGTGGAACAAAAATGGCCAGGTATTTCTGGGTATAACACAGAAGGTGCAGGATCAGTTTGTTCCAAAGAGGAAGAAAGATTCCAAGGGGAATAAGGGATGACCGTGGCTGAAAAGGGATGTCAGGGACAGTTTAAAGATAAAAGAGAAGAAGTACAACGGATCTAGGATGACGGAGGAACTGAAGGAAATCCACATTAGGAAGGAGATGGTGTTGGGCAGACTGATGGGACTGAAGGCTGATAAATCCCCAGGACCTGATGGTCTGCATACCAGGGTATTTAAGGAAGTGGCTCTAGAAATCATGGAAGCAAAGGTGATCATTTTCCAATGTTCTATAGATTCAGGATCAGTTCCTGTGGGTTGGAGGGTAGCTAATGTTATCTCACTTTTTAAGAAAGGCGGGAGAGAGAAAACAGGGAATTATAGACCACTTAGCCTGACATCGGTGGTGGGAAAAATGCTGGATTCAATCATAAAAGATGAAATAGCGGCACATTTGGATAGCAATAACAGGATCGGTCTGAGTCAGCATGGATTTATGAAGAGGAAATCATGCTTGACTAATCTTCTGGAATTTTTTGAGGATGTAACTAGGAAAATAGACAAGGGAGAGCCAGTGGATGTAGTGTACCTGGACTTTCAGAAAGCATTTGATAAGGTCCCACATAGGAGATTAGTGGGCAAAATTAGGTCACATGGTATTGGGGGTAGAGTGCTGACATGGATAGAAAATTGGTTGGCAGACAGGAAACAAAGCGTAGGGATTAACGGGTCCCTTTCAGAATGGCAGGCAGTGACTAGTGGGGTACCGCAAGGCTCGGTGCTGGGACCGCAGCTACTTACAATACACATCAATGATTTCGATGAAGGGATTCAAAGTAACATTAGCAAATTTGCAGATGACACAAAGCTGGGTGGCAGTGTGAACTGTGAGGAGAATGCTATGAGAATGCAGGGTGACTTGGACAGGTTGGGGGAGTGGACAGATGCATGGCAGATGCCGTTTAATGTGGATAAATGTGAGGTTATCCACTTTGGTAACAAAAACAGGAAGGCAGATTATTATCTAAATGGTGTCAAGTTGGGAAAAGGGGAAGTACAACGGGATCTGGAGGTCCTTGTTCATCAGTCAATGAAGGTAAGCATGCAGGTAGAGCAGGCAGTGAAGAAAGTAAATGGCATGTTGGCCTTCATAACAAGAGGAATTGAGTATAGGAGCAGTGAGGTCCTTCTGCAGTTGTATAGGGCCCTAGTGAGATCACACCTGGAGTATTATGTGCAGTTTTGGTCCCCTAATCTGAGGAAGGACATTATTGCTATTGAGGGAGTGCAGTGTAGGTTTACAAGGTTAATTCCTGGGATGGCGGGACTGTCACATGCTGAGAGAATGGAGCGGCTGGGCTTGTATACTCTAGAGTTTAGAAGGATGAGAGGATATCTTATTGAAACTTAAAAGATTAATAAGGGTTTGAGCACGCTAGAGGCAGGAAACGTGTACCCAATGTTGGGGGCGTCCAGAACCAGGGGCCACTGTTTAAAAATAAGGGGTAAGCCATTTAGAACGGAGATGAGGAAACACTTTTTCACACAAAGAGTTGTGAGTCTGTGGAATCCTCTGCCTCAGAGGGCAGTGGGGGCTGGTTCACTAGATACTTTCAAGAGAGAGCTAAATAGGGCTCTTACAAATAGCGGAGTCAGGGGATATGGGGAGAAGGCAGGGACGGGGTACTGATTGGGGATGATCAGCCATACCACATTGAATGGCGGTGCTGGCTCGCAGGGCCGAATGACCCTTTGTCTAAATGCAGTTCATATCAGCAGCCAATAATTAAGCATTGGCTGCTGATATTTCAACATTAAGAAGAGCCTAATGTACAATGACCTTCTATGAAATTGCCAAGATATAATGTAATTTAGTCTGAGAATATTTCTGAAATTACTCTTAAATATTTATCAAAATGATGCCTGCCAGGGATTTCACTTTCCAAAGACTTTTTGAATAATGCAGATTACAGTACATTTAAAACATCCTCACTATGATCTGCCCTGGAGCAGGACCTAATTCAAGTCACACACATGGGATTCTTGGGCCACTTGCAAAGAATATTGGAGATGGCTTCTATTAGTACCTTCATTTAAACAAAATCTGAATACTTTTCATGTGGCCTTCAACCAAGGCTAATTAGACACACATATTTTGATGAAAGAGGCATGAATGGGCACTTCAACACTATGAATTGAATGTTCTTCTCCCCCTGTATAAACCTTATTTTAAAGACTGGTTCTAGCTTGGGTGGGGGACAATGAAGTGTGCCGTCTAGAGTATGTTTTAAACCCAACCTTTTGGACTCAGAGACAGAAATACATCCATTGTCATGTCATCTGGGCCTACCTAGTCTATGGGATGCTGTCACCTAATTTCAAGAACTTGTCCTGGTCTACACTGGTGGGAACATGACACATGAGTCAACCTGAGGAGTACCTTCAGCAGAGACTGGTTCCACCAAGACAGTGTGCATAACGCCACACTAAAACATTCTTCACCGTGGCTATCAAACTGTGCAACTCCTCCCCCTTCTGTCGTGGGGTAGACTGACTCCCCTCTATTAACAATTAAAAATCTTAAAAATCGCGCATGCGCAGATTGGTCACCTCGCCTCTCAGTCACCGCCGGGATGGCGACGCCCCTTCCAGCAACATCCCCACACTGATTGGCCGCGTCTGCTGTCAATATTGCTTTGGGGAACAGGTTGCATGGGGGAACGGGTGAGTGGTGGAATATTGCGTTCTGGAACGGGTTGCGTTGGGGGACCAGGCCTCCTATGGGGGCTATGGGTGAGTGGTGGAATATTGTGTTGGGGGACCAGGCCTCCCGTGTGACAGGGACCCAACGGGTCCCTCTTAGTCCAGTGTAGGTTAAATGGCTTCTGTAAATTGTCCCTTGGGTGTAAGATAGGGCTAGTGTATGGGTGATGGACTCAATGGGCTGAAGTGACTGTTTCCCCATTGTATCTCTAAACTGATAAAAGATTGTCAGCAGGCTAGATTGTTGCAAAAAACTGAATGCTTATGTTGCTGTTTCATATTATTAAAACACATATATATTTAAGGCATTAAAAACTTAAAAAATGCAAACATGCACATTAATTTTCCATTTGCAGTCAATGGAGACAAGAAAGCACCTAAATAGGGTTTAATCGAACATGTGATTTAAGTGGAAGATAGACACAAAATGCTGGAGTAACTAAGCGAGACAGGCAGCACCTCTTGAGAGAAGGAATGGGTGACATTTCTTCCTTCTCTTCGGAGATGCTGCCTGTCCTGCTGAGTACCTCCAGCATTTTCTGTCTATCGTCGGTTTAAATCAGCATCTGCAGTTCCTTCCCACACATGTGATTTAAGTGGATTGCTTGCAATGAGGGGTGGAGAATCTTGACAACCTCACTTTCCTATGCTCTGCAATGAGTCTAATGTTGAAAATGTGTCAGAGAATTAGCTAAAAGCAGTTGCCACCAGTTCAAGGATTCGACCGTGGGAAACTCAAGTGGACCAAACGCCAATAATTATGCATGGATGTTCCAATATTTTTCAGCAAAATCTGGACCACCACATTTTGGGAGAAATTAACTGAAATTTAAATTCTTAAAAATATTTTTACATTAACTATATTAAAGGCTTAAAAAGACCAGTCAATGATAGAGGGAACTGGAGCCACTCATATCCTTTGTGAATGGGGAAATGAGAATTGGCAGTAGGCCAGTAGTCTCAAGGGTAGCAGCTTGCTCAGTTCAATAATTTTCAGCTTTGTGAAGCTACCCAGATGAAAGGTTCCCTGCTGTCTGATATGTACCCAGTGGGAAGAAACTTTACTTAAAGGTGCATTGGTAGTAACTTTCTCCAGGACTATTAGAAAACAAGCTCCCAATCCTTCAACAGCTCCACCCTCACCCCAGATTTGTTAATCGATCCTTGTGTTTACCATCTGATGAGCAATAGGCATGCTGTTGTAAGAATCTAATATATATTTAAATTCCCAATAGTGATGCAACTTTTTGCACCAGGATACATCTTGGATGCTTTTGTTGTTTGGCAAATATATACTTCACTCCAGCCCAATCACTACATATTTGATTTGCTTTTCCATCTCAAGTTAGCTACCTTTCTTCCCAGTTTTGGTCTGAACTCCAACCTTGTCTAAACTTGGAGTTGGATTTTGAAATCCAAATTTGTCTGTGGTCAAATCTAACCATAAACTACCTCCAGTCTATACACAACAACATGCTGACTGTCCCTCCTCCAGCCCACCCAGGATCAAAACTCCCTGCATCACCATTCTCTTTGCCCGACTGGTTGCAATGTCATTAATTTTCCCAACTCAGAAATGGGAGACATATCAAAAAGGAAACTCTATAACATGAAAACTAAACCCATCCTCCGGTTGTAGGCCTGAAATTCCATAACCTTACTCGTACAATCTGGCGGAGAATATTAGGTGCCTTAGTGCCATCCATGGTTCACTAGAAATTATATCAATTCTTAATCAGAAAGGGCTCATGATCCAGTTTTGTACTGAAGGAATGATGCAATATTATAGATGCCTGTGGCAGGCTGAAATGTAAAACTGAGATACCCTCTGCTCTGCCTGGTGCACATAAAAGATTCCCTTGTCCTACGTTGACCAATTAAAATGCAAATAATGATATGTTGTCAAATTGCTGTTGTGCGAATGTAAGAAAAATAGAGAGTACATTTCAAAGTTGTTTTTTGACCACTTTTGAATATGCTCGTGACAATTAGTATAATATGCATGCAAATTCAGCCAGTTTAGTTCCATTCTGAGATGTTAACTATTTCTCTCCTCATAGGTGATTGCTTAACAACTGAGAATTGTCATTGTTTTCTAAATTCATTGCAGATTTAAAAAAATAAACTTTTGCACCTGTTAATTCGATCACTTGGAATTGTTTTCACTTTAGTTCTGTAGATATGTACACAAATACACATTTTTATTTCTCCCAGTTATCTATGTATATGTTTTTTTTTTAAGATATGGAAATTTATGTGATAATGGTCACTGAATGATATGAATTACTAATTCACAAATGGCCAAAAGTTTCTCATTTGTTGCATACCAAGTAATAGTGAAGTTTCGGCCCGAAACGTTGCCTGTTTCCTTCGCTCCATAGATGCTGTTGCACCCGCTGAGTTTCTCCAGCACTTTTGTCTACCATAATAACTCCATTATATGCTGACTGCTTTTATAGGCACTTTAATTGGCACCCTATTTAAACAAACTTTATTAACTGATCAATGGAATGAAATCATTTTTAAGTTAATGATTTAAAGAAAAATGCCAACAACTTACAATGTACCTATTTCATAAATTTGATGTGATCCCAAATTATGGGATAAAAGATTAAGGAAAAATCTTATTTGACATTGCATTCTGGTCAAAAAAAATTATTTGGTTGAGATTCCAAGATAACCTTTTATGACTGATTTATTCATGGGAGCTTTTACTATACTTGATATTTTCTGACTAATAAACTCCATATGACCATACTGGCATTGTCACCATTTATGCAATTTATTACCTAGGCAACATCTCAGTTTTAGTTGGAATATTGCAATTGTTATTTATGCTTTTATGCTGGATAATTACTGAAACAGGGAAATTTGATAATTAATTGAAGTTGTGTTTATAATTACAGCACCAAATCCTTGTGAGTCTAATAATGGCAAAGGGCCATGTTCTCATTTGTGCCTGATTAATTACAATGGAACTGCTGCTTGTACGTGTCCTCATCTAATGAAACTGGCCCCCGATGAGAAGAACTGCTATGGTAAGTGCCTGAAAATCTGTCACATCAAAATATAGCTCGATAAATGATTTTCAGAATGTAGTACTACTGTGAAGCTCCTGCCTTGCATCTGTGGGCGACTGCATTATTTATTAACATATTTGTTAAAAAAAAAAGCTGTTTTATTTGTGCTGGACTCAAACTTGGAGTCAAACATGAACCAAAGAAGTGGTATTTTTTTGGTATGCTGAGAGTGAAGTCAATCATGCATGCATGCCAATTATATTAATGATGTGTAGTAGGTATAAAGAAAGGACAGAAACCTCATAATTCCTTCCATACAACTCAATAGCATATTTGTTTTCATTGAATAGCATTGAAAGTTGACAAAATTATCATTTGCAAATAATCTCTCAACTCCCTTTCCTTTGCACCAAATTGCACCAATACAGCTCCACTTGTTGGAAGATAAGGACATTTGCACTGTGCTTTTTGCTGTGGTGAATAGTTCTCGTTAACCAAGAGGAACCTTTTCCATGTCAACCAGATTCAGATCAGTTCATATGCGGTTCTACTGCAGTTATACAGGGTCTTGGTGAGTCCACACCTGGAGTATTGCGTACAGTTTTGGTCTCCTAATCTGAGGAAAGACATTCTTGGCATAGATGGAGTGCAGAGAAGGTTCACCAGACTGATTCCTGGGATGTCAGGACTTTCATATGAAGAAAGACTGGATAGACTCGGCTTGTACTTGCTAGAATTTAGAAGATTGAGGGGGGATTTTATAGAAACGTGCAAAATTCTTAAGGGGTTGGACAGGCTAGATGCAGGAAGATTGTTTCCGATGTTGGGGAAGTCCAGAACAAGGGGTCACTGTTTAAGGATAAGGGGGAAGTCTTTTAGGACCGAGATGAGAAAAACTTTTTTCACACAGAGAGTGGTGAATCTGTGGAATTCTCTGCCACAGAAGGTAGTTGAGGCCAATTCATTGGCTATTTTTAAGAGGGAGTTAGATGTGGCCCTTGTGGCTAAAGGGATCAGGGGGTATGGATCATATTGAATGGCGGTGCAGGCTCGAATGGCTGAATGGCCTACTCCTGCACCTATTTTCTATGTTTCTATGTTTCTATGAACTAGGGTACAATAAATTTCTTGTTCACAATGCAAGTGCCAGATTGAAGTGCAAAAGAACAGTGAAGTACAATCATGGAAATATTAAATGTGGTGAAGATAAGAGTAAAGGGCCTGTCCCACTTATGTGTCCTTGGCACGCAAATTACGCAACCTCGTGTCTGGGAGTAGAAGTGGGGGCGGATCCGGACTGCAACAGCCGTGAGCCCCAGGCCGAGTTTGGCGATCGTTTGCCTGTTTCTGCTGCTGTTGCAGGTGAGACGTTGCATTGCGCCAGGGTCTTGGGCCTGTCCCACTTTAGCCATCAGTTACGCGACAGGCCGTTGGCGCGCGAAGATTTTGTTCGCAAAAAAAATTTCGGAGCCCCGCGTGATGTCGCGCACAACTACATACCCCTCCGCGCTTCTCCATGGGACCCGGCCCCGCGCGGCCATACAATGCCCGTGCGCCTCAACGCGACCACGAGGTCGTGTAATTTGCGTGCCAAGGACACATAAGTGGGGCAGGCCCTTAAGAGTACACTGAAGTGGCTGCAGAAGGTGGTTGTGAAATAAGTGAATGGTTTGGTAGTCTGATAGCAGTGGGGAAGGCACTATTCCAGTAATGCCCAAAGCACTACAGGGTGGTAAAAATACTTGACAATACTTCCAGTCTTATTGATGCAAAGTACCATAAAGATAGACTGGATGGAAGGAAGTGATGGTCTGTGACAGACAGCTGCATTCACCATGCTCTGCGGGTTCAGGCAGTTAAGAACAGAGCAGTTGCCATTCCAGGTTCCGATGAATCCCATCAGAATACTTTCTGCAGTGCATCTGTAGAAGATCAAGAGAATCCTCATGGACATGCTGAATCTTCATGATCACCACATGCGTGAAGGGACCAATTTAGGTCACTAGTGATATGCATTGCTGAGGAACTTGAAGGTGCCCATCATTTCGAAGTAGCTATATTGTGAGCAGGAGATTGTACATCCCCTCACATCCTTCGGCTAACAACCATCTATATTGTCTTGTTATTGTTATGAATGAATGAATGAATGAATGAATGAATGAATGAATGAATGAATGAATGAATGAATGTTTATTGGCCAAGTATGCACACGTACAAGGAATTTGCTTTGGTGCTCCACTTGCAAGTAACAACACAACATATAGTAACAATAAGGAATGACACATAAAACATTAAACATTAATAATAAAACATTATAGTTTAAACATGTGAATGAAATAAAATACCAGAGCTAAAGGAGGCTACAGACTTTTGGTTATTGAGTAGAGCTACTGCACATGGAAAAAACCTGTTTTTATGTCTGGCTGTGGTGGCTTTGATAGTCCTGATAACATGTGGTGAATAGTTCTGCTAATGTCTCAGGGCATATGGTGACATGTCCTGAGACCATGACATGAGGCTCATTGTTCTTGATTCAGCCAACACAAAATCAGGTGTGTACTAGGAGTAGAAAAAGGAACTGAGCATACAACCCATGAGCAGGACAAGATTTATCCTTCAATTTTTAACAGTGACTTCAATTAAAAATTCATTTCAATGGCTTTGAGATATTCCTCATGGGTCTTGAAATGTAATCTATAAATACACAATTTTAATATATTGGCATGTCATACATTAGATATGTAAAACTTCAAAATAATAAATATTGAAAGAGATGGCTGATTAATCCTTTGCTGGTTAGTGGATTTAAATTGTATTGATTCATAAGCATCCTAACTTGCAGTTTCAGTAAATTTTATCTTCACCTTCCACATTTCACCAAAAGCTTTGTAGAATTTCTGAGCATGTATTTTTTGAATAGATTTTCAATATTTCTCCTCACAGCAACCAGACCAGTCTTTTGCTCAAAGTTAATTAAATGGAAGTTCAGTTATTTGCCTTGCAGACTTTCAATAAAATGAGAGGAAAAAATAAGTTGTACCAATGTAGCCATGATTTATTTTATTATCATATGTAAGGAGTTTCAAGGTATATATATATATATATTTGACAGATAATTAATTAAAATGTGGCAAGATTTGAATGGTATTTAAAATATTTTTAATTCAGAGAGGAAAACATTTAAGTATTCATGATGTCTGATTATTTTACTGGATATTGCTTTGTTTTTAAAACACTAACAAAACTCAACCATTAAACAGAAGCTGGAGTAAACATTAAAACATTGTATTATTCTGTGCAGAGCAAAAGGAATTTTTAATCTATTCAAGAAATTCCGAGATTCGTGGAGTTGATGTTGATAATCCATATTACAACTACATAACACCATTTACTGATCCGGATATCAGTCAAGTTAAAACCATTGATTTTGATGCATCAGAGGAGCGAATTTACTGGTCTGATTTAAAGCCGCGATTTATAAAGCGAGCCTTTATAAATGGCACGGCAATAGAAACTGTGGTCTCAGCAGGTAAGCAGAAATTAAAAATGAAATTAATACACAAGCAAAAGATTTGCACTGTTGAAACTTTTTTTATGCAAGGAAGCCACTCCCGAGTGTGCATTCAGTTTATCCTGATAATTCTTGTTTGTGCAGAAATATTGGGTTTAGAAAAAGGCAATGATGGAGATGGTTTTTTTTATACTCATGGGTTTTGGCAAATCTGAGGAAAACCCAGCCATTTTTATCCATCCCTGGAGAAAATGTTGGGTCATTTCAAAGGCCATTTAGCATTCAATCTAAATTAGATCTATCCTAAATGGTGAATGCAGCCAATTATACATCAAGGGTTAGGAAAATAAAATCATGCTGCTTTGTTTGCTATTCAGTGACCCCTGCAGGATGTGCTGTTGGATGCGATCAAGCTTGAAATCCATTCAATACTGAGTTAAATGTGAAAGTGTTATTCACATGGGACTGCTTGGGAGCAATGTGTTTACAGAAAGACATAGGGTAAAAATTGTTGTAAATGTATTTCTGAAGTATAATTTTGTAGAACAGCAGAAACAAAATAGGAAATGATTTTATGATTCAAACCTATTTCTGGAAATTCAGAAGATTGGTAATGATTTGTTTATACTTTTTTTAAAGTATTTATCAATTGAAAATTAGTTCAAATGTAATGTAGACAAAAAAATGTCAATAGCATTGTTCTGTTGAAATCAGTGGAATTAAATACGCGGTGGTGAACACAACAGGTGACCTTTATCCATGCATGGATTTAACCCTGATAGCCCAGAGCTCAATGCCTCTTCCTTTATTCTTTTAATGGCTGTTGAAATTGTACTGCAAAAGAGGGCAAATTAAAGTGTGTGAATTTATTCAAATCAGGCACAAACAAACATGGAGACAAACATAGAATCACGGGAAGAACTTACAAACTCCACACAGACGATACTCGTAGTTCGAATCAAACTCTGATCTCTGGCACTGTGAGGCAGCAGCTCCATCTCAGTGCTGCTGTGCCACCCATGAAATGAAGCACAACATCCTAGTTTCATAGACACAAAGGCACGGAGTTGGTGCAGAGTGCATTAATGAGACATTATCCCATTCAAGTCGCTCCACCTCATCTTTTGAGATTGATTTGTGATTTTTGAGCAACTATATTCAAGTACCAAATGTTTTTCTTTGTTTTTTAGACCTGCCATATGCTCATGCAATTGCAGTGGACTGGGTTTCTAGAAACTTATATTGGACAAGTTCAGATTTAGAAGAAGCCCAGATAAATGTTGCAAGATTAAATGGCTCCCTGCGGACTTCTATAATTCATGGACTTGATCACCCACAGTGTTTAGTGGTGCACCCACTAAAAGGGTAAGCTATTGTAAAAATCATCTTACTGCAGAGAACAAACCAATATAAGAATTCAATGTTCAAACTGGTAGAATTATTGTAACTATATAAGCTGCTCAAGCATGATTCTGTGCTTGAATTGGTCAAACAGTGCAATTGTAGGTGAAACTGCAACACTTATATGGTAAGACCAACTGCATTGCAAGCATCAGCATTAAACAAGGAAGAAAAAAAAAAAAACCCTCTTCACCTCCCAAGATCAAGGTCAGAAATTTAAGTAAAAATAAAAATAGAAAATGGTTGAAAATCTCAGTGGAACAATCAGTTGCTGTCTGAACTGCTGAATGTTTGTAGCAGTTTCTGTTTTTTTTATTTCAGATTTCCAGCATTACTAGATTTTTGTTAGTTTTCATTTATGGGGGATTTTAACAATTCGACCTAATCTGCAGGATGCTAAAAAAAGATCGTATCACATCATCTGCCAGCATCACCCAGTATCATTAAGTATGGTTCATTGTACATCATGGGACAGTGGGTTTATAAAGCTCTCATGGGGAAATAGACTGTAACCTTTGTGGAAAATAACCGGAATACCGAAATGATTAGTCTCACCCATCTTTGCTCCAAACTGCATCTCTGTTTTTTTTCTTCACATTTTCTGTCCCCCCCCCCCCCCCACTACCCCCCCCCCCCCCCCCCCCACAGACACACACACACACACACACAAATCTATCTGCAAAATCTCGTGATACTTTACAGGGTCTGGGCAGGGTTTAGTTGACATCTGAAGAAGGGTCTCGACCCAAAATGTCACCCATTCCTTCTCTCTGGAGATGCTGCCTGTCCTGCTGCGTTACTCCAGCATTTTGTGTCTATCTTTGCAGTACAGTGATTGGTGTTTCATCTAGTGTCCTAGCACATTGCCCTATTTATTTCTGCATCAGGCTAGCTCAATGATCACACTTCCTGCAAGGGCCTTGCACATCTTCCCATCCTCAAGGGCTGCTTCATCTAATTCCTCATATTCTGGACACCACTTCACTCCCACCTACCAATCAATCTTCCATCATCTCATTGCACTCTCAAAATCTGTAGCGTTCAATCAATGTACAAAAAAAAACACCATCCAATCATTTAATTGGAGTCTCGCATAAATCTCGCATAAGGTCATATCAGTATTCTCAAATTAATCCAACTTCTTCCCCTCTCTGGTTTTAATGTAACAACTGATTTTCTGCTTTCATGGGAAAAATTGACAGAGTTGGAGAATCCATTCCCAGGATAACCATTGTAAAGTCCACTCCTTACTCCATGTACAAGACTCTGGGAGGGTTGTCACACTGCACTGTTATTCTGAAATAAAATATTTATTTCAACTCCCTGTGAAAACGACCACAGGAGTTTTGTAGTAATGTAATATTTTTTTAAGTCATTGAAGAATGTAAATATTTTCATTCACCAAACTAATATTAGGAATGATGATGACAACCCTTGATAACATAAATATTTTGAAATAAATTGGGGCCAAAATATTATCAGTCATATTTATTGCAGATGTATATAATGCTAATATTTTTCATTATGAAAGTAAATGGGGCATCAATTTATTTTGTCTATTTATTTGAGAGCTTGCTGTCTTTGGTGATGATTACTATGGTCTGTATGTTGAAACTGTCACTACCTTGGGTTACAAAATGACAGAATATTGTTCCAAGAACGGCAAGAGCACAATTAGAATATTGTATAAATTTGAGGGAAATAGTACCATGATTTTTTTTTTGTCATTCCAACACCATCCAGGTCTATTAAATATGTGGAAAGGAACTGCAAATGTCGGTTTAAAGCGAAGATAGATACAAAAGCTGGAGTAACTCAGCAGGTCAGGCAGCATCTCTGAAGAAAAGGCCAGGAAAAAGCCTTTTCTCTAGAGATGCTGACTGACCAACTTAGTTACTCCAGCTTTTTGTGTCTATCTTCAGGTCCACTAAATGTTTTTGAATACAATTTCAAAACCAGGTCCCCCAAAATAACATTTAATGTCTTATAGCTACTTTTTAATTAATCTCATTTGCTATAGCAAATGATTACCACCATCTGCCCCAAATAATTAATCATGAAAGTTAATCTGGGAGGATTTATTATGATACAACCAAAAAGCAAGTCCAGGTCAAAAGTGATACCCTAGCAGGTATGACAGTGGAACAACAATGGCAAGTATTTCTGGGAACAATACAGAAGGTGCAGGATCAGTTCATTCCAAAGAGGAAGAAAGATTCCAAGGGGAGTAAGGGGCGGCCGTGGCTGACAGGGATGTCAGAGACAGTATACAAATAAAAGAGAAGTACAATGTATCAAAGATGAGCGGGAAGCAAGAGGATTGGGTAATGTTTAAAGAACAACAGAAGATAATTAAAAAAGCAATACGGGGAGAAAAGATGAGGTACGAAGATAAGCTAGCCAAGAATATAAAGGAGGATACTAAAAGCTTATTTAGGTATGTGAAGAGAAAAATAATAGTTAAGACCAAAGTTGGACCCTTGAAGACTGAAAAAGGTGCATTTATTATGGGGACAAGGAAATGGGAGATGAGTTGAACAGGTACTTTGGATCCGTCTTCACTAAGGAGGACACAACGAATCTTCCTGATATACTAGTAGCCAGAGGATCTGGGGTGATGGAGGAACTGAAGGAAATCCACATTAGGCAGGAAATGGTGTTGGGTAGACTGATGGGACTGAAGGCTGTTAAATCCCCAGGGCCTGATGGTCTGCATCCCAGGGTACTTAAGCAAGTGGCTCTAGAAATCGTGGACGCATTGGTGATCATTTCCCAATGTTCTATAGATTCAAGATCAGTTCCTGTGGATTGGAGGGTAGCTAATGTTATCCCACTTTTTCAGAAAGGCGGGAGAGAGAAAACAGGGAATTATAGACCAGTTAGCCTGACATCGGTGGTGAAGAAGATGCTGGGGTCAATTATAAAAGATGAAATAGCTTGCACATTTCGATAGCAGTAACAGGATCGGTCCGAGTCAGCATGGATTAACGAAGGGGAAACCATGCTTGACTAATCTTCTGGAATTTTTTGAGGATGCAACTAGGAAAATGGACAAGGGGATGTCGTGAACCTGGACTTTCAGAAAGCTTTTGATAAGGTCCCACATAGGAGATTAGTGGGCAAAATTAGGGCACATCACATTGGGGATAGAGTGCTGACGTGGATAGAAAATTGGTTGGCAGACAGGAAACAAAGTGTAGGGATTAACGGGTCCCTTTCAGAATGGCAGGCAGTGACTAGTGGGGTACCGCAAGGCTCGGTGCTGGGACCACAACTATTTAGAATATACATCAATGATTTAGATGAAGGGATTGAAAGTAACATTTGCAAATGACACAAAGCTGGATGGCAGTGAACTGTGAGGAGGATGCTATGAGAATGCAGGGTGACTTGGACAGGTTGGGTGAGTGGGCAGATTCATGGCAGATGCAGTTTAATGTGGATAAATGTGAGGCTATCCACTTTGGTAGCAAAAACAGGAAGGAAGAGTACTCTCTAAATGGTGTCAAGTTGGGAATAGGGGAAGTACAACGGGATCTGGGTGTCCTTGTTCATCAGTCAATGTAAGTAAGCATGCAGGTAGAGCAGGCAGTGAAGAAAGCGAATGGCATGTTGGCCTTTATAACAAGAGAAGTTGAGTATAGGAGCAAAGAGGTCCTTCTACAGTTGTATAGAGCCCTAGTGAGACCACACCTGGAGTATTGTGTGCAGTTTTGGTCCCCTAATTTGAGGAAGGACACTCTTGCTATTGAGGGAGTGCTGCGTAGGTTTACAAGGTTAATTCCTGGGATGGCGGGACTGTCATGAGCTGAGAGAATGGAGCGGCTGGGTGTGTACACTCTGGAGTTCCGAATGATGAGAAGGGATCTTATTGAAACATATAAGATTATTAAGGGTTTGGACACGCTAGAGGCAGGACACATGTTCCCGATGTTGGGGGAGTCCAGAACCAGGGGCCACAGTTTAAGAATAAGGGTTAGCCATTTAGAACGGAGACGAGGAAACACTTTTTCTCACAGAGAGTTGTGAGTGTGGAATTCTCTGCCTCCGAGGGGGGTGGAGGCCGGTTCTCTGGATACTTTCAAGAGAGAGCTAGATAGGGCTCTTAAAGTTAGTGGAGTCAGGGGATATGGGCAGAAGGCAGGAACGGGATACTGATTGGGGATGATCAGCCATGATCACATTGAATGGCAGTGCTGGCTCTTAGGGCCGAATGGACTACTCCTGCACCTATTGTCTATTGTATTTCAGAGAGTTATAATAATGACCTGCACGTTAGTTTTGAAATTTACATTGTGTATCATGTTTCCTCTCTTACAGGACACTCTATTGGATCGATGGAAACAACATCAGCTCAGCAAACCTGGATGGAAGCAACATCAAGAATCTTTTTATGAATCAAAGACAGCCTGTTGGTAATTCAAACATTAATTATTTTCAAGTTTGAATTTATTCCATAATCGTGACTTCCAGAGCTGTAATATTTTGTGCTGTATGTAAAAGAAATACATCTATCTATCTATATACTTTTAAAACTCTGTGTGTGTGTGTGTGTGTGTGTGTGTGTGTGTGTGTGTGTGTGTGTGTGTGTGTGTGTGTGTGTGTGTGTGTGTGTGTGTGTGTGTGTGTGTGTGTGCGTGCGTGTGGATGTGTGTGTTATTTTGCATGTGAAACTTATCTCCTCGAAAACCAGACGCAAAAACGCAGAGATTTTTACCATTTCTGTAGGGATTTAACATGAGACCAGAAATCCACTCCTTGGTCAATTATTTCCCCAGATTTTGAATAAAATTGATCACAAAACTCATATTTTTAAACGGCACTCACCAGCTGCTGATGTCACAATGCCCACATGCCGACCAATCCAGGCCCACCTGCATCCTGGCCCCGCCCCTGCCACTGTGGACTAAAGCCCCGTGCCCAACACAAGTACGCTCGCGCCACGCCTCCCAACTAAAGCCCTGCGCCCAACACAAGTACGCTGGACTCCCGCGCCCGCCCGCCCGCTCACTCCACCCCACCACCCCCCCTCCCCGTTCTCAAAATGATCCACAGATTGGAAGGTCACCGGAGGTCACAACATGGCGGCAGCAGTTATTGTCGCGCGGGGCATTGCTCCCTCTGGGAAACCTAAAATTCCTCCATTGAAAGCAGGGACACGGGGAATCGTCACGCGAGAGCTGCCGAGGCTCTCCATGCCGCCCGAGATCGGCCCCGTCCGAGCCACCCACTCACCGAGTTCAGGTCCGCCCTCTCCCTCTCTCTACCCCATCCTATCCCCATCCTCCTTCCCTCTACCCCCTCCCTCCCTCCCTCCCTCCCACTGCAAACCCAACGTAGTGTGCGGGGGGGTGGGGAGGGGGTAGTTAGTGTGTGTGGAGGCGGGGTGGTTAATGTGTGTGACGCCACATGCCCCCCTCAACCGCACGATCGGGGAACAGACCCAACGGGTCTGCACTTGGTCTAGTTTACGAATTAAAACTTACAAAGTTGCAATTTACAGCAACCAAGAATTACTGCAGGAAATAAGCTTAGTTAAATTTAGTTGTAAGAACATTTGGCAAATAAGAATCTTTTTCTGAAGTATAAGTTTAATTTCACACATGTTAGGATCAATTCCATGAACTGTTTCTCCTCAAAACACTACTGAGGGAAAATAATTCAGCTTTTTGTGCAGTAATGTCAACTGTTTGATCTATTTCATGCACATGAAACAATAATTTGTTTCTTTGATGAGGAATAATCGGAGGTAATGTATCTAGCCTAGCCATTCATTTCTCATTTCTATAAGTTTTTTAAATTTGCCAATGGCATGAAATTGAACATGGCAGGTAATTGTATTCATTCATTTCAAACAATATAAAGAGGCCTAGCCAGACTAAGTCGATGTGCAGATTGAATATAACTTGGATTAATTTAATTTTCTGGAGTGGCAGAACAGGTGGAAACATGGGATTCTGTTAAAATAATGTGCTTGAGGGGAAGATAGAAGGATTTGTTCTTGATTGGTACCACAAAACATACAAAATAGTAATGAATATATGTTTTATTCTCCATGCAGAATTCCCTTTTATAAAAGCCAGCAGAACTAACTTACAGATGCAGGGTACTGCTTATAACTTGGCAGTCTTAAAATAAAAGCTGTTCTAGTATTTAGAGATTTATTCGATTCAGAATTATGACAGGAGTCAATCTAGTTTTGGCAAGGTACATTGCCAAACCTAGCAATTAATTGAATTGAATTGAATCCTTTATTTGTCATTCAGACCTTTTGGTCTGAACGAAATGCTGTTGCCTGCAGCCATACATGTAATAATAACAAAACACAATAAACACAAATTAACATCCACCACAGTGAGTTCACCAAACACCTCCTCACTGTGATGGAGGCAAAAGTCTTAGAGTTACTGTCTCTTCCCTCCTCTTCTCCCTCTGCGCCGAGGCGATACCCCACCGGGCGATGGCATCAGTCCCGCGGTTCAAGCTCCGCGGCCCGGGGGTGGTCGAAGCTGCCCGCAGCTGTTGCAACGGGTGCTCCGGAAAACAGGCACCAGCCTGTGACCTGCGAGCTCCCGACATTGTCCTCCACTGGCCCGCGGCCGAGCCCCGGATCCAGGTCGCCGCCGCCAGAACGCCGCCTCAGCCGCCGTAGCACCGTCTCCGCCCCGCACCGGGCCGCCCACAAGGCAGCGTCTCAGCCCCGCACCGGGCTGCCCCCACGAGAGCACCTTCCAGCCGGGAGCCGGTCCGCCCACACGGCAGCGTCTCAGCCCCACACCGTCCGCCCTCACCGGAGCGCCGAGTCGTGCCGCTACCCGGACGTCGCCACAGCTCGAAGACGGCCAGCCTCGCGTTGGTGAGTCCTGGCTGGCTCTACCTCCGGACCCTCGAGGTCGGTCGCAGGTTGGAGGCCGCCAGCTCCGCCATTAGGCCTCAGCGCAGACGGGGGAAGAGAAGGGGGATACGACAAAAAGTCGCATTCCCCCGAAGGGAGAGACAGAAAGCTCTGTTTCACCCTCCCCCCACACACATAACACCACCTAATAACCAAAATAAATACTAAACTAGACAAAAAAAACAACACAAAAAGTAAAAACAGACAGACTGCAGGCGAGCCGCAGCTGTATCACAGCGCCGCCACATCCGGAATCTATGGAACCTATGGAAAATAACCAAATTAGGCCTTTTGCTCCTTTAATTCCATTTGGTCGTGGCAGATTCTCCTCTTTAATATTGCATTCCTGCTGTCTTCCCATTGTCTAAATCTGGAACCAAAGTAAAACTCAAACACTCGTTACGTTACCCATCAATGACATGCTTTAGTTTAGTTTAATTTATCGTCACGTGTACCGAGGTACAGTGAAAAGCTTTTGTTGCATGCTAACCAGTCAGCAGAAAGACAAAACATGATTGCAATCGAGTCATTTACAGTGTTTCGATACATGATAAGGGAATAATGTTTAGTGCAAACTGAAGTCAGCAAGTCCAATCAAGGCTAGTCAGAGGGTCACTAATGAGGTAGGTAGTAGTTCACCACTGCTCACTGGTTGTGGTAGGATGAATCCGTTGCCTTATAACCACTTTACTTCATGTGCAGCAAGGGAAGAGCTTTCTCAATCAAGGGTTGAAGTTACAACTCCAACGATCATTGTAATGTGCGGGTATACACCATACCCTCTAAGCCTTTTGATTGTCGAGGATATA
Source organism: Amblyraja radiata (assembly GCF_010909765.2). Classification (NCBI taxonomy): domain Eukaryota; kingdom Metazoa; phylum Chordata; class Chondrichthyes; order Rajiformes; family Rajidae; genus Amblyraja; species Amblyraja radiata. The sequence goes on along the minus strand of NC_045962.1, from coordinate 64,816,526 downwards.
TGCCATGATTTTTTTTCTGAGAGATGTAATTTTTTTTCCCACCTTCGAATTAATTCCATTCTCAAAACCCACTGTACGGAAACCATTCGTTGAGTAAAGGCTTGCTTTTGTACTATATTATTTTAGATCTATTCTTTTGTGGATATAATAGCTTAGTTTAGTTTATTATTGTCACATGTACCAAGATACAGTGAAAAGCTTTTTTTGTTGTGTGCTATCCAGTCAGTGAAAAGTCTATACATGACTATAATCAAGCCATCCACAGTGTACAGATACAGGATAAAGGATATCACGTCTAGTGCAAGGTAAAGTCTGATTAGTGATAGTTAGAAGGTCTCCAGGTTGATTACTGTTTGGGACCACTCCCTAGATGGTGAGAGCATGGTCCAGTTAGCTAATAACAACTGGGAAAAGACTGTCCCTGAATCTGGAGGTATGCATTTATAAACTTCTTTACCTCTTGTCCGATGGAAGAGGGGAGAAGAAGTGACCAGGGTGAGACTGTTCCTTGATTCTGCTGGTGGCCTTGCCGAGGCAGTGTCAATGGAAGGGAGGTTGGTTTGCATGATTGTCTGGGCCACATGCACAAATATCTGAAATCTCTTGCGGTCTTGGATTGAGTTGTTCCCAAACCATGCTGCGATTAATCCTGAAAAAAATGCTTTCTATTGTGCATCTGTAGAAGTTGGTGATGGTTGTTAGGACACGCCAAACTTCCAAGGCCTTCGAAGGAAGTACAATAATTTTAGGCAAAAATTGTGATCATTCTAAACCACTGCAATGCATAAACCAAGACTAAATACTGGGAGGATAGAAGACCAATATAATTCCATCTGATTTAATCGTATTCACACAGACTTGTCAATTGTCAATTTAATAATAGATACAGCAGAATTAATGGAGGAAAGGTATCATTGATAGTGATTCAATTTAGAAACACATTAAATGATTTGCAATTTAATCTCATGCAGACAAACAGATTTCCTGGCATCATGCTTTGGAAAGGTTAGATTCTAAAAACTAATGTTTATTTTAATCCCGCTGCTCTTATAGAGAATACCTTCTCACTGTAGCATGTGATAGCACAGGTCAATATGTTTCATCTGTTTTGTGAGTAGAGATTGATCAATTTAGTTCAAAGGGAAATTTTAATTTGCTTTGCATTTCTACATATGCTGGATGACTACCATGCGTTTCTATCATTTTATGCTGTAATTCCAATCATTTTTGAGGCAGTGTAAATTTCATATCAAAGCTCTTATTAATTTATTGTGTCAATTTAGAGAACCTCCTGCCATAGAAACTTCTTTCATAGAATCATAGTATCATTATGTTATACAGCATGGAAATAGGCCCTTTGGCTCAACATTAAAACATGTAAAAATGTCATGGACATAGACAGTCGGTTTGAGAGACATTTGACGTCAATGTTTTCTTATTTGAACGGTAAAAAATTTGATAAGCATTTAAGCAATAACAGTGGCAGAGAAAGCAGAGAGGTGACTAAAGCTCAACAATCACATCCGAGATGTGGTGGCAGGCAGAGTGTTAACTAAAAGAAAGAAATCGCTGCAAAAGGGAACAATGGGAAATGTAAACAAACAATTGTTAGGCATCCAGGTCATCCTTTCTCCAGTGATAGTTTATCACCTGCAAAGTTGGCAGTACAATAATATTGCACAGCTGCACATTGAACCCACTTATAAAAATCAATTCCATTGAAGTTAACAGAATTACATTATAGAATTGGACTTCAATTTGCAAATGGCACAATATCTCATGTTTAGTGCAATTTGTCTGTCGAAGAGCTTTGTATTATTTTTCATATATGTTTCCAAAACTGCAGCGTATCTCCGACATTCTCACATTATTGCAGGTTTGTGGCTTACTCACAAATTTGTTCATAAAACATTGAACAGTCCAGCACAGGAACAGGCCCTTTGGCCCAAAATGTCCAAGCTGAATACAAAGTCATATTAAACATATCTCCTCTTGTATGGTATTTGCCTCCATCACCACCCAGGCAGCATGTTGCAGGCACCCATCATTTTCTGTGTAAATAAAAAACTAACCCTGTACATCTCCTTTAAACTTTGCCCCTCTCAATCTTTGACATTTCTACCATGGCTAAAAAAAGTTCTGACCAGACCTTTCATGAACCTAGATTGGGTTTCTCTTTAAAGCAACTTGGCATCTTTACTCGTATCAACAAAATTATTTAAATGTTGTCACAGACAAGCATTAATTTACTGTAGTTTTAACTTTAATCAGTTTTACTGCAACATTTTTGTTATTTTGTATGCTTCTATATTTAGAAGAAGCTTACTACGCTGGACAGATGGTACCAATTTAAAATGAAAAATTGAATTGCTCTACGGGGAATTTTAATGGTAGACTGGTTTATTTCTCACTGATGTGGATAAGTAGTAAATAGCTGTATATTTATTTGTTTTTTTTTAAATAATTTCATGCTGGATTCATACAAAAGTGTCCCAGTAGTACTTTAACCATCAGATACACAGTATATTGCAAAACAAATAGAGGGAAAACTACTTTTATATGTCGATGAAAAAGAACCAAAACTTAGAATTTCTGCACGTGTGTTTGAATAGTGGAGTTAATATGCACTTTGAAACTAAGTCTGAAAATTGACAGAAAGTCTGGCAAAGAATGGCCATGAAATTATGCATCCAGTTGCCATTTGTAACCAATCATATAAATCACAATCTAAATTCATTTTGACTTATTTTATCACTGTAACTTTCAGGTCATTCCTTGTCTTACAATTATGTGCAGTGGATTTTGGAATTAATCTAGCGGTTGCTGGTGTGCTACAAAGCAGATCTGGGGGAATTCTATTTTTGCCCAATCCAGGATCAGAGGGTGTGAGAGCAGAGATGTCAGAAATAGATGAAACTTGTTCAAGGCCTTTGTCAGATATGGTGGGCAGTAGTCACAGTTCGGGAAGGAGAAAGCACCTCAGCAAAGTCTTGTCACTGGAGCATGTATCATGACAGGGGATCTAGAAGAATGATATGCTCTTACAGCAGAGCGGAAGGAAGCACAGTCAAGATAACTATGGGAATGTGTAATGGATATTTGTTGCTAACTGTCCCCTGAGATAGAAAGTTCCAGGCAAAGGAATGGTAGAGTCAGAGATGGTAAGAATAGGATGGAAATCAGTGATTATGAATTCAGTGTAACTGCAGGAAATAATGCCAATGTAGCTGTTGATGTACTGGCAAAAAGTTAAGGAAGTGGGCCCAAAAAGGCCTGAAACAAATACTTTGTCCACAAATCCCACTAAGTGACAAACCTAGCTTTGATTTATGTTAGTGCTCATTAATAGGTCTTTGATACAGAGAAAGTAAAATAGTGCTAACAAACTTGTAGTCTTTCAACTATTTTTGGCAATCAAACAAAAGATTTTAATTCCACAAAGCATATTCCTCTGTTTATAGCATGTACACTTCAGTTGTTATAAACGTTAAATAAATCTATGACTTTCATCACTGTTGGATCACTTTTCATCTGTTTTTGTTTAACACTGGAGTGGGGGGTAGTTGATGGAATTCAGGTTCTCTTTTCAATTGCCATATAATTTTAATCAACATAAAAACTGCACCTTCTGCATTAACAAGTCTATCGCATGCTTGTGTAATTCATTCCCATAACAGCAGTTTTGGTGTTTAAGAAGGAACTGCAGATGCTGGAAAATCGAAGGTAGACAAAAGTGCTGGAAATCGAAGGTAGACAAAAGCCCTTGGGTTTCGGCCCAAAACGTTGCCTATTTCCTTCGCTCCATAGATGCTGCCTCACCCGCTGAGTTTCTCCAGCACTTTTGTCTACAGCAGTTTTGGGACAGACTATTTTAATATAATAAATAGAAATAGAAAATACTGGAAATTCTCAGCAGATCAAGCACTATCAGTGGAGAGGGAATTGGAAAAAGATTAGACTTAAGCAGGTCCCAAGATGCTGGGATGGTGAAAGGGGAGGAAAGAACAAAGGGCCAAGTCTGTGAAAGGATGGAAGGCAGGACAGGATAGTTAAGACAAAAGGTAATGTGGTAATGGAAGATGTAACAAAGTTGAATCTTGGTGAATCACAAAACATTATTTGGAATTAACAAAGAGATTTTAATTCCTCAAAGCATATTGCCAGCAATATAAACTAAAATAACTGAAGTTGCAAGACTTGCTCATTATCGAAAATTATTGAATTCAGCATTGAGTTCAGAAGGCTGTAACATGTATAGTTAAAAACATAAGATGCTATCCTTTGAACTTATCTTGAGCATTATTGGAACAATGTAGGCTTAGATCAGATCAGAGCAGGACAGTAAGTCATCTCTACCTGGTCATCCCTTCGCTCCTTTAGATCTTCAACAGAAGTGCAACATCTTTAGGCATATTGGCTGCTGAAATCAGACAGGAGCTGAAATTAAATATTAAAGCATTAAACGTTTGTGGTTAAATACTCATTGTAAAGTTATTTGTGCCACAAATGAATAAGTCTTACAGGAAAATGCCTTCACATAGTAAAACAAAAAATAACCTTCTGTGTAAATTAAACAAGTTGGACTTTACATTCATAAGATATTGCCTCAGCATTATCTTTATGAGAAAAATATGAAATAATTACCTTTCGAACCTACAGGGTGTCTAAATTGTATTTAACTAAAAATTGCAACTTAATTGGAAATACAGATATTACTATAATGCAGAAGCTGTAAATATAAATCAGCATCTACCTAAGGCCCAAAACAATGAATGTATCTGTGTTTGGTGGTATTGAGTCAGAGGTGTTGAGAAAAATACTGTGACACGTCTCTTGCTCTTCAAATAGTGTTAATTGACATTTAACATCAATGGTGCATTATCATTACAATATATCATATTATAAAAGTCATATCTGACAATGTATGGCATTAGTGCTGCAGTTAGGTGGGCCCTGACCCACAAACCATTAACTCAGATATCAGTTGGACTGCAAAATAACCAGAATAGGCCATTTAGTCATTTGAGACCATTTAACCATTCAGTTGAATTGTGGCTTTACATTCTATTTTACCCACTTTAATTTATTTTAAGCAATATTCTGACTTAAGAAAATTATATAATTTAGATCTCAATTTACTCCATAACGATAAGCAGTTAGGGGGTGATTTCCAGAAATGTGTTGGAAATATCACTCCTTGATTTTAGTTGTAGAAAGCATATTTTTTAATATCAATTTGATGTCTTCTTATCTGAATTCCCTTAAATTAGTTTGTATATTTTCTTGTATCTACCAAATGAATCATTTAGTTATTTAAAAAGTATTGAGTACTGGAATATTAAGCTGCTGAGCATCAAAGGGAACTTGGACTACGTCCATGGAACCTTAAAAGTAGCAACACAGGTAGATAACATGGTTAGGAAGGCGGGTCAGATAAAGGCCTTTATTAATCAGGTCATTGTACACATAAGTAGGGCGGTTATGGTCCAATATTATAAAACCTTGGCCAACCTCAGTTTGAGTACAGCAGCAGTTCTGGTCAGTGTCTACAGGGATATCGTTATAGTGCTGGAGGGGGCGCAGAGAAGAATTCCAGGAATGAGTGAGTTAGCATATGATAAGCATTTGGCAGCATTAGACCTCTACCTGCTGGAGTTTAAATGGTTGAGGGGGGACATCATTGAAACTTACAGAATAATGAAAGGCATAGATGAGATGGATGTGGAAAGGATATTTCTACTGGTGGGAGAGTCTAGGACTAGAGGTCATAGCCTCAGAATTAAAGGGTGCCCTTTTAGAAAGGAAATTAGGAGGAACTTCTTTAGTCAGAGGGTAGTTCATCTGTGGAATTCATTGCCACAGTGGGCTGTGGAGGCCAAGTCGGTGGATATTTTTGAGGCCTTGATGGACAAATTCTTGATTAGAAAGGGTGTCAAGGGTTATGGGAAGAAGGCAGGAAAATGGGATGAGGAGGCAGAGATCAACCATGATTGAATGGTGGAGTAGATTCAATGGGCCAAGTGCCCTAATTCTATTCCTATAACTTGTGAACGTGATTCACAGTGATGTTGCCTGAGATGAAACAATTAAATTACGAAGAGACTGGAGAAACTATGCCAGTTCTCCCTTGCACAGAGGAAGGCATGCGGGGTAGCAATTGAGGTATATAAAATTATAATGTGGAAAGATAGGGTAGACTGCAAGAAAATGGTCTCCACGTCAGAGAACGATAAAACAAGACGACATGGATTTGCCTACAGGGGTGAGATTTAGAGGTGATTTGAGCGGGACTTCCTTCACCCTGGAATAAACAGTTTAAAAGAGTGGATCACTGGCAGCATTTAAGGAGCATTTAGATAAGCACTTGAATCACTTAGGCGTAAAAGGCTATGGACCAGTCCTGAAAACTGTGATTCATATAAGTGAAGTTGATTGTTATATGCACGTACAGTGAGGTACAGGTACAATGGAAACCTCGCTCACAGTAGCATCATAGGCACAAAGCCAAACAAATAAATTACATATAAATTATACATGAATTGCGCATACAATTTCTAAAGGAAAGACGACTGTGCATAAAGAAGCAAGACATTAGTGGAAAAATATAATTAGAAAATGAAACAAATCCATGATAGTTCAAGAAGTGAACCATAGTACTCCATTGTCGAGGTAGGATTAGGGTTTTGCAGCTTGGTTTAACAACCTAATATATTTGTAAACCCATGGGTTAATGTGAAAGAGTTGGGGTGAATGGCCTGTTTTCATACTGTATGAATCTTTGGTTTCTGTAACATTAATCCTAGATTACCTACTATATCTCCAAATTTAAAGGAATGTATCAGGTTTATACAAAGTGTAATCAACCGTTTCACAGAACCCCCTTGATGTCCCATCCAAGGTTTATCATGCTCAAAACTGAAACAGCTCCTCAGTTCACCTTTTTGATTTTTTTGTGCCAGGTATACAAGCTGTTACTGATTTTTGCACATAGGCATTGAAATCCCTTTGGTCCCCATATCTTCTAACATCTCAACATTAAGTCCTCTAAATATTTACTCACTGGATTTGTATCACAAGCCCCTGTCACCTCAGAAGCCAATTAGTTTTCGTCACATTGACTGTTTTATCAACAGACTAAATTACCCAACAGATTTATTTGCAGATAAAAAAAACATTTACAGCCACAAGACAAGCATGCAGTTGTTAACTTCCGATCAAACAACACAGTAGTTTTGAATGAGTTCCAAAAAAAGTTCAAGCAAACAAATTGTCAGTTGAGTTCATTTGAACAGCTTTCTTTACAGATTTTCACACAGGTTAGACAAACACTTCCCAGTGGAGTACTCCCTGCCACTTTGCTACCAGTCATAGCTTTATCTCTAATTGTAGAGGCATACCTATCAATGGTGGAGTATCTTGTCTCAGCTTCTTTTACAGCTAATTTAAAATCACCAAGCAAAAGCAAATAATTGGATCTGGGATATCTGACATACACACAGAAATTTGCAGAAATATTCTGCAGAACCAAAACGGAGTTAAGATTTTAATCAATTACCTATCATCACACCACTTCCTTGCAGGCAGCAAAAGATAAATAAATGGCATATCCTGACCATTATCTTGTGCTTAGTATGAACAGACTTGGGTGAACTGAGTGCTGGTCATTATTTGTGTTATATTCTCAGGTCAATTTTCTGTTCATGTTTAAATGCTTTTTGGGGGAAATTGCCTTGTATCTGTGTTTAATGAGCCAAAACGTATTAATCATTTGCAGTAACAAAATAGTCAATGCCATCTTCCCCAGGGGACAATTCCATACCTGCAGAGTGCAATGCAGAGATCAATTACAGCTGGAGGTCATCCACTCTGTTGCTAGACTCAGTGTTAAGTCTGATGCAAAGCGTGATCATCCTGAGGAGAAAGGCCAGAGGCACATCACATCTGATCTCACAATTTTGCACAAGTCAATTGAATTGATCCTTGAGAAGGATGAGGGAGGACCTCATTGAAACTTACTGAATAGTGAAAGGCCTGGATAAAGTGAATGTGGAGAGGATGTTTCCACTCGTGGGAGAGTCTAGGACCCAGGGCACAGTCTCAGAATAAAAGGATGTACCTTTAGAAATTAGATGAGAAGGGATTTCTTTAATCATAGGGTGGTGAATCTGTGGAATTCATTGCCACAGATGGCTCTGCAGGCCAAGTCAATGGATATTTTTAAGGCGAAGATTGACAGTTTCTTGAGTAGTAAAGATGTCAAGGGTTATGGTTGTGAAGGCCGGGGAATTAGTTTGAGAGGGAAAGGTAGATCAACCATGATTGAATGGTGGAGTACACTTGATGGGCCAAATGGCCTTTTTCTGCTCCAAGGACTTTTGAACATGATAGCTGATCTTAATAGTTATTAGATAAGCAGAGATGAACAGTTTATTTATTTTTCTTTAATTTATTTAATGCTTTTATTAATTTCCAGTCCTTTAAGTTGTTTCCAATGTAATTGATTTTTTAATCTGTTCAGGCTGTTTCAACCATGATTCCTTATGTTCTTCCACCCAAGGCCCAGAGAGGGTCATGGAGTCCAAAATAATCTGGCAATATATTCCATTCAGCCATCATTTTGAATGGGAAATAATTTTCAGATTCAGTCAGTGACGCTGATATCTTCCGAACAATTTCGATAGGTTTACAAAGCTTCTGAACATTAAGGCAATTCAGAAACAATAAAAACCTGCAGTCTTGACAACAAATCTGCTGCTGGTTTTGCCATAACTCAGAACAGTGTAGGGTTTTTCACTTTATCACAGTAAACTCTCATTTATCCACTATTTATTCGTGTGAAATTCTCATGCAAACAACCAACATTTCTCAGACCATACAAAGATATTTCAAAACAAAATACAAAAACATAAATTTGAATTTGTCTTGTCAGGTTGCAGTGAGAGTTTGTACATGCGCTGTTTCTCTTCATGTTGCACAACAGCAGCGTGCCTTCAGCCTCTCGTGCATTTACAAAGTGGCGGGTGGTTGCTTATGTGTTTGACAAACTGCAATGCATTTTCCCATTTGTCCTCTATGTTGGATATGAATACTCCCAGCAAAGGTATAAAGCAGAAATGTTCTGGTTCTAACATTAAACCAGAAAATTGAAATGTGTAATAGCGAAAATTGCAATGTTCTTATGAAATAATTCAACAACCTATGTCACTAAATCACAAAATGGCAAAGCTCAATGAATTTTCAATGAACTCTAAAGGATATAATATGATTTGCCAATTTAATTAAAGGTTCATGCACCAAATGTTAGTACATGATGATATATATATATATATATATATATATATTCATGCATCTGGTACTTCTCATTCCCCATGAATGCTGGATGGCTTAGGGCATACTGGACATTGACATTCCTGCATAGAATGTAGATGTTTGTGAGCAGCAAGTTAATTTCTAAAGTTGTTGATAATTTAATATCTTGGCAGAAAGTGCAGGTGGTGAGGCTGCATAACTGTGCATTAAAAGGGATCTTTATTCAATATTTCCCATGGACTTCGGAAGGGGAAAGTAAAAATGATGGAACACTCACTCTTTTCTTCTAGAAACAAAGATCTGCAGATGCTGGTTGACACACAAAAGGACACAACGTGTTGGAGTAATTAAACAGATCAGGCAGCTTCTCTGGAGAACATGGATTGGTGAGGTTTTGGGTTGACACCCTTCTCAAAGCATCTCGACCCAAAATATCACCTATCCCTTCTCTCCAGAGATGCTGCCTGACCTGTTACTTCAGCACTTTGTTTAGTTTAGTTTAGAGAATCAGCACAGAAACAGACCCTTCGGTTCACCGAGTCCACATCGACCAATGATCCCTGTACATTAATACTACCCTTACCAAACTACGGACAATTTACATTTCCACCAAACCAATTAACCTACAAACCTGTATGTGCCTCTGGAGTGTGAGTAAAAAACTGAAGATCTCAGAGAAAACCCACGCCGGTCACGGGGAGAAAATACAAACTCCGTACAAACTAGTACCCGTAGTCAGGGTCGAACAAGGATCTCTGGCGCTGAAAGGCAGCAGCTCGACCGCTGTGCAACCGTGCCGTCTTAATACATTGCAGGCTTTGTGGCTGCAATTATCTTCCCCTGCCCATCACTCAGCAGGATTATCATGAATATTCACATGAAGGATCAAGCAGTTCCTGTGCTGATGTGTTCAATTTCAAAACAAAATAATGATGTCCAAATTAAAAATTAAATAATTTCACAAGGCTTGAATTAAGATTGCAGCATTATGGATTTTGATCCTAAATGTATGTTTAGGTTCATAAGTCTTCCCAAGTGACATCTAATAATAATCATGTGAAGTGTGTAATGAGAGATTGGATGTAAAGTCTCAAGCTAATATCCATAAACTGAGTTAGTGATAATTTAGTTCTCAAAAATGCTTAACCCAAATGTTCCTGCCCATCTGCAAAAAAATTATATTGGGACATGGTTGCTTATTACTGAAATTAAAACTACATATCTGGTTCAACAAAACAATTAGCAATCCACAAAAGAGTTTAAGAAATCCAATCTATCTGTTATTACATTGTACATTACAATTAATTTTATATATATATTATATATATATACAATACAGGGATCATATATTCTCTGGATGCTTTCAAGCGAGAGCAAGATAGGGCTCTTAAAAATAGCGGAGTCAGGGGATATGGGGAGAAGGCAGGAATGGAGTACTGATTGGGGATGATCAGCCATGATCACATTGAATGGCAGTGCTGGCTCGAAGGGCCAAATGGCCTGCTCCTGCACCTATTGTCTATTGTCAATTGTATATATATGTATATATAGATGATACATATATATATATATATATATATATATATATATATATATATATATATATACTAGACTAAGTGGGACCCGTTGGGTCCCATGTTCACACGGGAGGGCTGGTCCCCTGAATGCAATTTTCTACTTCTCCACCAATTCCAATATTTGTGGCCAGTGGGGGGGGGGGGGGGGGGGGGGGGGGGGGGGGGGGGGGGTGAGGTCTGGAGCTCTAGTATGGGTATTGTGGGCTGAAGGGACTGGTTTCCAGAGGGCTAGTATGGACATTGTCGGCCGAAAGGTTTCTTGGGGTGGCAGCTCAGTCACTCAAGTCTGATGTGCTGGCAGTTCACTAACGGTTGGTGGACTGGCAGTTGACTATTCCTTGATATTCCATTTCAAGCAGGGTGCAAGGCCACCAAAATCAAATGCAGTTTCCTACCATTTCAAGCAGGGTGCAAGGCCACCAAATTCAAGTGCAGTTTCTTACCATTCAAACAGAGTGCAACGCCAAGGAATCCAAGTGCAGTTTCATACCACTTCAAGCAGGGTGCAAGGCCACCAAATTCAAGTGCAGTTTCATACCACTTCAAGCATGGTGCAAGGCCACCAAATTCACGTGCAGTTTCATACCACTTCAAGCAGGGTCCAAGTCCACCAAACTCAAGTGCAGTTTCATACCACTTCAAGCAGGGTGCAAGGTCACCAAAGACTAGTGCAGTTTCCTACCACTTCATGCAGGGTGCAAGGCCACCAAACTCAAGTGCAGTTTCATGCCACTTCAAGCAGGGTGAAAGGCCACCAAATTCATGTGCAGTTTCATGCCACTTTAAGCAGTGTGCAAGGCCACCAAATTCAAGTGCAGCTTCATACCATTTCAAGTTGGGTGCAAGGCCACCAAATTCAAGTGCAGCTTCCGACCACTTCAAGCAGGGTACAGGGCCACCTAATTCAAGTGCAGTTTTGTACCACTTGAAGCAGGGTGCAAGGCCACCAAATTCAAGTGCAGTTTCATACCACTTCAAGCAGTGCGCAGGGCCACCAAATTCAAGTGCAGTTTCCTACCACTTCAAGCAGGGTGCAGTGCCACAAAACCCAAGTGTAGTTTCCTGCCACCTCAAGCAGGGTGCAAGGCCACCAAATTCAAGTGCAGTTTCATGCCGCTTCAAGCAGGGTGCAAGGCCACCAAATTCAAGGCAGTTACATGCCATTTCAAGCAGGGTGCGAGGCCACCAAATTCAAGTGCAGTTTCATGCCACCTAGCAGGGTGCAAGGCCACCCAATTCAAGTGCAGTTTCATGGCACTTCAAGCAGGGTGCAAGGCTACCACATTCAAATGCAGGTTCAAGCCGGGTGAAACCACCATAAAACCACACAAAACACCAAATAAACACCACACTCACAGTTCAGTAGACATTCAGTGTGTTCAGTTGATTCACAGCTCAGACAAAGTGGTGACCTCTCCCTCCCCCATCTTGCAGTGACTGAGCCACACCCACACTTCCGGGTATTATAATTCCTCCCCCTCCCACCGGATGGGGCGTGGCCTTCATGGCGTGATTGTCCTGCTGTCTTTCTCCTTGGTAAATACAGAGGAGAAATACTCATTGAGGACCTTGCCCATCTCCTATGGCTCCACACAGAGGTGACTGGTTTTATTCCTAGGCCCCACTCTCTCTCTAGTTACCCTTTTCCCCCTTATGTATTATAAAAACTTTTGGGATTGTCTTTTATGCTACCCGCCAGAGCTATCTCCTGGCCCCTTTTTTCTCTTCTGATCTCCTTTTTTAGTTTCTCCTTAGTTCCTGAAACACCTCCAGGGATGCACTTGACCCTAGCTGCCTATACCTGTCCCATGCATCCTTCTTGTTTTTGACTAACGTCTCAATTTCCCTCATCAGCCAAGCTTCCTTACGTTTGCCTGCTTTGCCTTTCACTTTAACAGGAGAGGTACACATCCTGAGCTCTCTTGAGTATACTTTTTAAAACATCCCACTTGGCCAATGTTCCTTTCCCTTCAATTAACCCGCTCCAGTCAACTTGAGCGAGACCTTCTCTCATACCCTCAATGTTGGCCTTAGCCCAGTTGAGCATATTAACAAGTGGACCCTCTCCATCCCGATCCATATCTATCTAAAACCTAATCGAACTGTGGTCACTTGTCCCAAAAGGCTCCTCTGCACACACTTCATTAACTAGCCCTTCCTAATTTCCCTGTACTAGATCCATCGTTGCCCTCTCACGTGTGGGAGCCTCCACATACTGTTTAAGAAAATTATCCTGAACACTTTTGAGGAATTGCACCCCAACTAAACCCTTCACGCTATGATTTTCCCAGCCTATATTGGAAAAGTTGAAATGCCCTACTACAACCACCTTATTTGACCTGCAGCTGTCTGCAAACACCCGGCACATTTGCTAATTTCCATTGACTATTTGGAGGTCTGTAGTACACCCCCATCAAGGTGATCATGCCTTTCTTGTTCATCAGCTCCACCCATATAGCCTCACTAGACAAACCGTTCATAATGTCACCTCTGAACTCAGCCGTGACATCCTCCTTAACAAACAATGCAACTCCCCCTCCTCTTTTTTCCTCATCCCTGTCTCTCCTGAAGCTTCTGTACCCGGAACATTGAGCTGACAGTCCTGCCCCTCCCTTAACCAGGATTCAGTCATGGCTATAATGTCCCAGTCGCTCGTGCCTATCCACGCCCTAAGCACATCTGCCTTACCCTTCAAGCCCTTTGCATTAAAATACGTGCAGTTTAAACCAACCCTCTTTCCTCGCTCTCTGGCTTTTTTGCCTCTTCTGTCCATTAATCTTTCCCACACCACCCTCCTTAATAACCTAGCCTCCCCTGTGCTTCATTCCAGCATTAGATCCCAGTCAATTTAAAGTGTAATTGAGAACTCTTTTTGTCTTGATTGGCATCCAATAAATGTAACCTGAAGCAGAAAAAAACAGTAAAAGCGTTCCTACATGTGCTTCCATACTTTCTTTAAATGAATACATCATCAAGAAGGTAGTATGTGGCAGGCTGATGATATTTTGGTCTGCTAATCCTTGACCTTGAGATAACCCGAGCTTGCACCACTTTTATAATTAAACTTTGATTGCACTGAATGAATATCGTATGATCAGAATGGAAACAATAAAGGAAAATTAAACTATTATCTTAAAATGCAGTGAGATTATGCCACTCAATATGCCTGATATAGATTGTATAACCAAGCTGTATTTCAAAAACTATTTAGCTGCATTCTATCATAGTACATTGTAGTTTGGAATTCATTTTGTGGAAATATCGAAAGACTGAAACCACCAACTGCTGAAAGTTAATTTGCATCAATATAATTGTAATAAATATATTTTGTCCCTTTTCAGTCGCAATTGTAAAAATAGGGTTCAACCTTCTGTTATTAGATAACTTTAAAAACATGTTTAATAAGTGTAGCAGTACAAACATAAGCCAGTCTACTGATATATAAGGTTGAACTGTTAATTTATATATTGTAAATAAGGTGAGAATTAATTTAATGCCATCTATATATATATATATACACACACACACACACACACACACACACACACACACACACACACACACACACACACACACACACACACACACACACACACACACATATATATATATCTATATAATATTAAAATTCTGTGGTTGCTGGCTGGCTGGCTGGCTGCTGGCTGGCTGTGTTTCTGCCTGACTTGTGGTTGCCAGCCTTTGATTCATTGCTACGCCAACGCCAGACCCAGAAACGCCGACATTTTTTCAATTTCGGTAGAGATTTCACTTTTCATTCCAAGTATCCACTCCTCATTAAATGTTGTCGTGTTTATGTACACATTTTTAATAAAATCCTTCTCCCCCCCCCCCCCCCCCACTCACACATTTTGTTGCCTCCTGCTGGCCAGCGACCATAACGGCTGCTGGCGCCCGCCTCTCGCCTCAAAGACGCCATTTAAAAACAGCCGCACTGCTGACTGCGGGAACGGCTTGACTTGGAGGACCACGTCTCCCATGGGGGCTACGGGTAGGGAACGGCTGCGTTGGGGGAGCACACCCAACGGGTCTGCACTTGGTCTAGTATATATATATATATATATATATATTATATAAATATGTGTGTTTGGGTGTGTGTGTATACAGTATATATATTAGTAAAACTCCCATCTTGTTTGTTTGTTTGTATGCGTGTGTGTGAGTTCCCAAAACTCCACCAAACCAGTACAAGATAGCGCTACAATTTTGGCCCACCTTACTCACCATTGTCCTGTGATGCAAATGAAACAAATTCCGTTCAGATTGATAGTATATTTGCATGTTAATGACATTTTAAACTTTACAAAAATCACTTTTCAAACCACTTTTCCACTTGCCCTGGCCGTCAGCCACGTTCAATGTCACAATGACGTCACAATGGGATTCCGAATCCCATTTACATTTAAAAAATCGCGATTTTTCAAATAAACTCAAATTCTTCTGCTATCATTAACAGCTAACATTGTGTTTAAGTTATTTTAAAGAAAAAAACTTGATTTTCATTGAGAATTGTATTTTAAAAAAGATTTTCATTGTGGGGGGTGGAATACGGGGTGGTGAGGAGTGGGGGAGCAGAGGGATAGAGGGAGAGGAGGGGGTAGGGAAGAGAGAGGGAGGGGAATGTGGGGGAGGTGAGGAGGGAGAGTTGGGGAGGAGGGGGGATAGAGAGAGAGTGGCGAGTGGGGGAGGTAGGGAGTGGGGGATAGAGGGAGAGGAGGGCAGTGGGGGAGATGAGGAGGGAGTGGGGGAATGGGATCGGGGGAGGTGATGAGTGGAAGGGGCAGGGAGGATGTAGGGAGGGGATAGGGGTTATGGAGGGAGGGATGGAGTGACTGAGGGTAGGGGAAAGGAGAGGGAGGGAGAGGTGAGGGTGGGAGTGGGGGAGGGGAGGAGGAGGGGAAAGAAGAGAGAAGGTGAAGAGGAGGGGGGAGTGCTCGGAGATGAGGGGGAATGGAGGAGGATAGGGGTAGGAAGAGGAAAGGTGAGGTGCAGTTGGGGGAGTGTGGCCATGACTCCTGTCACAACAGGGATCTCTGGAGTCACAACGGGAACCCCTCAGCCGTGCCTGCGCAGTTAGGGGCTATATGTCAGTGGTGGAATATTGCCTTGGGGGACAGGCCCAACGGGTCTGCACCTGGTCTAGTTGAAAATATAAAATTAAAAATGCATTGAAAATGTAAATAAAGTAGTGTGTGTTATATTAACAACATTGAAAGTGCAAAACTCATAGAATTTAGATGCTCTGGATAGAACATCCTTGTTTGTTGACCTATTTAGTTTCCATCTTGTGCCTCTCAAGAATCCAATCGACAAAAGTTTACTCTCACAGACAGATCAGCAGAGGAAATAATAGGACTGGATAAAGGAATGTCCTTTAATTCTGAGGCTATGACCTCTAGTCCTAGACTCTCCCACTAGTGGAAACATCCTCTCCACATCCACTCTATGCAAGCCTTTCACTATTCAGTAAGTTTCAATGTGGTCCCCCCTCATACTTCTAAACTCGGGCGAGTACAGGCCCAGTGTCGTCAAACGATCATCATATGTTAACCCACTCCTTCCTGGAACCATTATTGTAAGCCACCTCTGGACCCGCTCCAGAGCCAGCTCATCCTTCCTCAGATATGGTGCTCAAAATTGCTCACAAGCCTGACCAGCTCCTTATAGAGCATCAGCACAACATCAACTGTTTTTGTGTTCTAGTCTTCCTGAAATAATAATAATAATAATAATAATAATAATAATAATAATAATAATAATAATAATAATAATATATCTTTTATTGTCATTGCACGTCAGTGCAACGAGATTTAGTGTGCAGCTCCACTGATGTACAAGAAAGGTAAATAAATACAATACATAAATAAACAAGCTGAATTGATTGACGTGACCATCTGAGGGAGACTGTCCAAAGGGGGTGGGTGGGGGGGGCACTCATTAGGGCCGGTTCAGAGCCGCTATAGCTCTTGGGATAAAACTGTTCCTGAGTCTGGAGGTTCGGGCGTAGAAGGCCTTGTAACGTCTGCCGGAGGGAAGTAGTTGAAACAGACTGTGGCAGGGGTGTGATGAGTCCTTATGGATGCTGAGGGCCTTCCTGAGGCACCGCGTGTGGTAGATGCCCTCCAAGGCTGGTAGCTCTGTCCCGATGATCCTCTGCGCTCTGTTGACGACAAATAAATGCTAGCATTGTGTTTGCTACTTACTACTGATTCGACTTGCAAATTAAGTTTTTGGAAATCCTGCACCACCCCTCCCAAGTCCCTTTACACCTCTGATTTCTGGATTCTCTCCCCATTTAGAAAATGGTCTATGCCTTTATTCCTGCTACCAAAATGCACGACTCCACACTCTATTCCATCTGCCGTAACTGTGTAACTGGACAAAGGTCCAACTCCATCTTTAAATTCGCCGATGATACCACTGTTGTTGGACAAATTACGAATAATGATGAGTGTGAGTACAGAAGGGAGATCGGTTGTCTGATTGAATAGTGCGAGAACAACAATCTCACTCTCAATATTAGTAAAACCAAGGAGCTGATCATTGACTATCGCAGAAAATGGCTGCGGATCCGCAAACCTCTCTTCATCAGTGAGTCGGTGGTGGGGAGAGTCAAGAACATCAAGTTCCTGGGCGTGCAAACCTCTGAAGATGTGTCCTGGACCCAGCATATTGATGTAATCGTAAAGAAAGCCTATCAACATCTCTACTTCCTCAGAAGATTGAGGAGATTCAGTGTCAACAAATACTCTCTTGAACTTCTACACTTTACAGTAGAGAGCATAGAGTTGCATCATATGTTTATTCAGCAACTTGAATACTGACCACCTATAGGAGGTGAAACATCAAAAAGGCACTCAGCATCATCAATTCCACCCTGGCCATGGTCTTGTTTCATTCTTGCCACCATGAAGAATGTATTGGAGTGTGAAAACTCTCACATCCAGCTTCGTCCCAACAACCACCATGCTCTTGAACACTACAAACTAGGGACTGACTTGGTTGCACTTGGGATTTTTGGCTTTTTGTTTTCTTTGCATTATATTGAGTTTTTTAAATTTATTAAACTTTTTTTGTCTGTTGATCTATCGAATACTGTGCTTGCAAACCTGGTGTGCTGTTACATGTGAGAATGTCATTGTTCCGCTTTGGTACATATGACAATAAAACACAGTTGAATTAAGTAACAAAGATAAAGTGGGACAAATTGAAGGATTAACGACTAGCTCATGCATATCTTAACCAAATTATAGATGTATAAAATTCCCTGCTAATCACTACTTTCCAGGTGAGGGCTCAAACCTTTGTCAGTTGATTAATGGCCAACCAGTTGCTATCCACCTTGGAGGGCATGATGGTGTAAAATTAGCATTAACAGATTCAGTTTACATCACTCAGTTTTACTATCACATATTACTCTGAAATGTAAGTTAGTGACCTTCTCTTAATAATTGCTGTGACAATTTACTAATTAGTCAAGAGTTTAAGATAATCTGCTGCAGTGGCGCAGGGGCAGCATAGTGGTGCAGCTGGTGGAGCTGCTGCCTCACAGCAGCAGATACCCTAGTTCGAACCTGACCACAGGTGCTGTCCACGTGGAGTTTGCATGTCCTCCCTGTCACCATGTGGGTTTCCAGATCCCGTTTTCCTCCAACATCCCAAAAAGATGTGTGTTTGTAGGTCAATTGTCCTCTGTTAAATTCCCTCTCATTGTATGGAGTTGATGAGAAAGTGGGATATGATAGAATCATTTGGAATGGGTCATCGATGGTGGGCTGAATGGCCTGTTTCTAAATTAAACTAAAAAGTACAAATTTTCTGGCAAAGCCAGTGATTTACAAGGATCACTTTCTGCGATAAGGTGGAGTTTCTAACTTGGAGCAATTACATTTTCTGGGGCAAACTGTGACACGTCTTTTCCCCCAAGTTTCAACTTTATAAATTTACCAAAAGATTTTTCTTCATATACTTAAAAAGTAAGTGAGTGGTTTAATTAAAACAGCTATAAAAATAGTTTGCCACATAAAATGAACATGCTTCACTAATGCCATCCTGCCACTGCTGAATGGCATGATTTTAAATTAATTATATTAATTTTAAAAATAAATAAAGTTATTTTCCAGTCAAATTTTGTAGTTTTTACCACGTTTTTTAAGCAACCTTCTATCCAAAAGAACTGGTTGATGTTATTTACCTCTCTTTGCAGGCCTGTCAACTAGTTTATACACAATGATTCTTAATTAATTCATGCTTGGCTTTGGGAAATTTGAAAGTGGAGCCACCCTTATAATTAAATATATTTAAGACTAACAAACAGAAATTGTTGAAGATAAAATTATACCAAATGCTAATTTTGCTTAATTCTCCAGCTCATTCTGTTTTAGATGCACTAATTTCAGCAGAAAATATCATGATATCCTAAAATAAAAAAGATAAGAGCATAAGTACACCACATTGTCATTTAGTCCAGCTCTACGATTTTGTAAAGTTATGAATCATATAAGGGTGCCGTCAATTCCACTGTATATTCTTCTTAACTCTTGCCCCCCCTCCCCCCCTCCAATAGACCGATCATTCTCCAAATTCCCTTTATGGTTTCATTTCTGTAAGGGTAGAACTGCCATGAGAAATTGCGTAGGAAGGAACTGCAAATGCGTGTTTAACAAAGGGCCTTGACCCAAGACATCACTTGTTCCTTCTCTCTGGAGATGCTGCCTGTCCCGTTGAGTTCCTCCAGCACTTTGTGTCTATATGAGGAATTGTTTGGTTCCTTCCATTTGACCATATTTCCTTCTTATTACAAAAGTCCTTCTTATTACAAACAGGCACTTCAACATGGGCAAGACCCAGAAAATTTAATCACAACTGGTTTAACCAGTTCAATTCCAGTTATAAGCTTAGTATATTTTGGGGATGTTGAAATTACCTCTTCTCCAACTAGACCCATTTTCTTTGAAGTTGGATAAGCGGTTATTTGTTCCATGTGCACTCCCTCTCTGGCAGACTGAAAATCCCAAATTGTGTTGAATGCTTAGTAGTTTAACTTGGATGCCATCCATCATCGTGACACATTTCTATATGTCAGACAGTTAATAGGATTTAAAAAGCAAGAAATAGCAATATGAAGACATCTGGTAAACATGAATACAATTGCCAAAGATGTCATAATCATGGCACTAGAACTTTGTAAATGAATTGTTTAAACTGTCACATCTGTGCTGATTATTTATAGTTTGCATGGTTATTTTTTTTCATCAACTCCAGGCATTCCTTGCCATTTCTGTTCATCAAATAATTACTTCGAACATGCTTCTATCCAAATGCTACAGTAAATAGCTCTCTGAATTTTGGAGCTCAACTGCTGTCTCATTAAGTATTTAAGTACACTTGTCTGCTTGGTACGTGTGCATTTTCCAATTCATCATGCAGTTTACAACTGAAAACCCAAATACAATTATCTTGGCAATGCCACTGTTTTCTCTGTTCTACAGTAGTTTATTTGCCACAGCTTGCTTTAACACAAGACTCAGTTTTGCCTCCCAAATTCCCAACTGCCCCATTTCCAGGGGATTAGCACAATGGACTAATGGGAATATTCTGAGAGCTGGCATTGAATCAATGGGCCAATTGGTTTATGCAATAAGAAAATATGAGAAATTATTTGGTGCAGTATAAAGTAATTCAAAATAATTGCAGTGACTTATGTTAAGAATCAATAAAAGGTAACAATAACACTAAGAGTAAATATTGAAAGTCTAGTTAAAAATTAATCAATCAATCAATCAATCAATTAACCTTTATTGTCATCTTGCAAAGCAGCAGTTGTACAGTGCAAAATGAGAAGACGTTTCGCAGGGAATACTAGAGCATCACACATAAAACTTAAACATTTCACACATAAATAAAAAACAATCCAGTCCCTGATAAAAACAGTAGGAATAGGAATAGGGCAGCTGATTTAATTGGCCAGTGCCAGAGTTTGTTATTAAAGTGTCAGTGCAAAAAAAGCAGCAGAATCAGGTGTAGTTACAGTTTAGCAGCCTCACAGCCTGTGGAAGGAAGCTGTTTAGCAGTCTGGTTGTCCGGGCTTTGATGGTGCGGAGATCCAGGTGTGTGTGGAGGGGGTGCAGTGTGTCCTTTGCTATGCTCAGTGCTTTTTTCAGGCAGCGGCTCTGGAACAGTTCTTGTACAGAGGGTAGGCAGACGCCAATGATCCTCTCTGCTCCCCTCACTACCCTCTGCAGATACTTCCTGTCTGAGTAGTTGCAGTTGGAGTACCACATGTTGATGCAGTGCGTGAGCACAGACTCCACCGTGCGCCCCTGTAGAAAGTCCTGAGGATGTTGGTGGGGAGAAGGCCTGTTTGTGTTTCCTCAGATAGTGCAGTCGCTGATTGGTTCGTTTGACAATCCCATCAAACTGAAAGTAATATTTATCTGCCTTCTAACAATGTTTTACCTACATTATTTTTGTTGAAACAGGTCTTTCAATTGATTACACTGCGAACAAGCTATACTGGATTAGTTCTGGCACCGGAACCATAAACAGATGCAAGTTGGATGGTTCTAATTTAGAAGTGATCAGCATAATGGCACAGTACTTAACCAAAGCCACTGCCCTGGCAGTTATGGGTAAGTATTAAACCATTATGATATACTGATAATGGGTGAGACAAGGATTTTGTTCTTTGTTAATTGGAGGATGAAGTTATTTTCCTTTAATACTTCTGGGTTAATAGCACACAAAAATTGTCACAAGACATTTGTGAAGAAATAATACAGTAACCATTTGATGTTGTATACACTAAATGCACAATGTAGTAATTTAACCCCTCGAAAAATCTCTTACAGTGACTTCTTGGGTACCAAATTTCAGAATTGAAGTTCAGCATGCCTCACTACAATGTGTATTTACTAGATGTAGCTTTCTACCTTATGGTCTTTTGTTTGCTTGACCAGCACAGGCCATTTCCTCTGGTAGAACATAGTGCAGGTCACACTCTTTAGGTCAGACAGCAGGTGCTGTAGAAAAGAGCGATTGCCTTTTTCAGTACTGTAGAAACCACACTTTTCACTTCCAAATACAGCTTAAAACCATACCAACAGGCCATCTGGTCCAACCATTCTGAGGTAAAGTCTGCTCGTTCCGGGTAATTAGCCTTAATCACATTTATACGGCCTTCTCCATCCATGTGTCCAATGCAATTTTAAAGACAAACAGTAATTTCTTATATTGCAAACAATCCTGCGATTGATTTCAACATTCTCAGCAAGTAAGTGTAAAGAGATTTCTCTTGTTCACTGTTGAAATGGCCTGCATTTAATTTTGTACTTATGGTCTACAGTTTCTACAAGGACAGTTTTGTGTTGCTAAAAATAATTATACTGCGATTGGGAAGGATGTTATCCTCAACACTACGTATTGGTTGTGATATACTCCCAAAGCTTTTCAAAAATCATAGAACTTATTTTTTATATCATTACTTGTGCTTGTGGTAGGATAACTATGGTTTTGTTAAAATTCTTGTGACAACCATTGGCTAAGTCATTATTTATTGTCCACCCCTTACAGCCCCTGAATTGACTTAAGAGCATTGATGTCATTCTGAGTCTTTAGATTTTAGACTTTAGAGATATGTAGAGGTAGAGAGAGTCTTGTGTGGAAGACTGTTTTACATTTCCTAGCTGCCATGGTGAGATTCAAATTCATGTTTACAGAAAAAAACGCTATTTCTCATACTATTTTATTCTTCAGAGGATGATTTTGTGTTTATGATTATTTTATGATTACTTATGATGAGTCATCTGTGATAATAAAGCCATCAGTGTTTGAGAATTGTACTCAGACAACAGGAAAAGGGATGGGTTTGGAAACAGCATCTAACATTTTCAACACAAAATAAGAGATTATCTTAAGAGGGTATTCACATATATTGAAAAAAAAACATTGCCCTATTCATTGACATTTTTAACCATTGGAAAAGTCATGCTTTAATACATGATCGTTTTAGTAGTTCTCATCTAATATATAATGACATAAACACATTGGTGTTTATGGTGGTATTTGCAGACACAACCCCGATTGGACTGATCCAGGATGGGATGGAATCTGCCCAGAAGTGACACAGCTGGCATCCTGGTGCAGTTGCAACAACTGGAGCTCAATGCTCTTACGACAGTGGAATTGATTGTAGACTTTAGGAGTGCTCCCCCTCCCCTCACCCCACTCACCATCAACAACACCACAGTCACATCTGTGGAGTCTTTTAAGTTCCTGGGAACCATCATCTCCAAGATTCAGCTCATATTGTTTGTAGTAATCATTTTAAATTAGTTTATTCCATTTAATTAAGTTAGCCGTTGTAGTATAATTTGAGTGTTTAATATTTTGCCAATTCAAAGCATGACACTTAAGTAGTCGTACTTGCAGCAAGGTTACTGCATGCATTTATCAGCTTGATCTACTGTATTTTTTTTTCTCCTGAATATAGGGCCAAAAATTAATAGATTA
Organism: Amblyraja radiata; assembly: GCF_010909765.2. Classification (NCBI taxonomy): domain Eukaryota; kingdom Metazoa; phylum Chordata; class Chondrichthyes; order Rajiformes; family Rajidae; genus Amblyraja; species Amblyraja radiata. Next base: position 64,793,112 of record NC_045962.1, on the reverse strand, counting down.
AAAAACGGATAACTTCAAAAGTAAACTTTACAGGACATCATTAACTGATGAACAATTTTGACTGAATTTTAACTCAGTGCAGATTTGTTTGGTTCAGATGTTTCCCTTTATGTGTTGCTTAAGAGCAATGTTGGAACATAATGATTTGGGCAATTTGTTCTGAAAATTCTGTTCTAAGTTTACTTATTGGCATAATTTCCTTCCAGTGACTAAGAGTACCAAGTGTAAAACTTCACTTGACCACGTATCTATAAACATTTCGCCGACCAGAAGAAACCAAACCCATGATCTTCGAGAAAAACATTGATCTAGATATTCTCTACCACGGCACAACAATGGCATGTGCTCGGTATGTGGATTTGATTACAACCCGATCACTCAATGTGATTGGACATTCTGCATAAACAGTTTACTGCTTGACATTCAATTGCTGTGCTCTCTGCACAATATCAGAGATGTAGTCATCCAGTGCCATCTCACGGTAATGTTCAAATTATAAGCATATTTTGAGTTCAAAGGATGTTGCCAAGATGGAGGATGATCACATGCTTCAGAAGAGCTCCGAGATATTTTATAACATAATCACTCAATAATGTATAAGTACATAATCACTCAATAATAAGTAGAAGAAACTGATGATAGCTTAACACAACATATATGATGATGTTGTAGCAGGACCAAACGTGATGAATAAACAGTTGCTTTATTCAGTGACAAAATAGGTTTAAAATATAGTTTGGTCCTCTAACATAATATCATTGCTGCTGCAGCTGAGCGAGGGTGTTGTCTGGAGCTCAGCTACATGTTGACAATTATGTTTGTGGAACAAACTTGCATGTAACACCTGAATAAAGCAACTGTTTATTCACCACATTTGAATAGAATAGAATAGAATAGTTTCTTTATTGTCATTGTAACATGAACCATGTACAACAAAATTTAAAAATGTCAGCCAGTCAGTGCACCATTCAAACATTTCTAAAAGCTAACGATACATACAAGGTAAAATATTAAAAAAGATAAACAACTAAAATAAATATCATGAAAATAGCATGCATAAACACCCAACCCTACATCCTTCTGTCGATTTCACAGTGTACCACAGTCCCTTAGTATGTATCGCCCCTGCGTTCCTTGGCGGCTACATTTAGTGCCTTTATAGCAGTGGGGTAAAAATAGTTTTTAAGTCTGTTTGTCCTTGTCCTTGTAGATCTGTACCGTCTGCCTGACGGCAACAGTTCAAACAGGGAGTGTCCGGGGTGGGAAATGTCCTTTATAATACTCTGAGATTTTTTGGTGCCGCTACATTGGTGACCCCGACGATCCAAATTGGGATTTTCCAGACACACGCAGCCTCAGGAGACCTGATGTCTGTAGCCGACAGCCCAGCCCTGCAGAACGACGCTGCCGCCAACCCGGCCCTACCATAAGGTATGTCGCAGGCCACCCGGGTTAAGGGGCGCAGTCTGGGCCTTGTGTGACAGCCGCCAAGCTCTCCCGCATGATCCGCCCAGAGCCGACCACCGAGGCTGAGAGACCGCGGCTGCCGCCGCTCCCTCACCAGCTTCTGCCCACCGGAGCTGAGAGGCCATGGATGTTGTTGCTCCCCCACCAGCCACCGCTCCTCCACCAGCTGCTGCAGGAGCTACAAGTGTACAGCCCCCCGCCCCCAGCATCACCGACGGCCCTGGGAGCAGGGAGAGAGTGGGTCCGCCCATTATCTCACCAGCCACTGCTCAAGGCCTAGCCACCCGATATGGCAGGCCTACCTGGGACGGCTGCCGAAGACGTCCTCACCGGCGCAGACCCCGAAGGTCCCTGGGTGCTGGCTGCCCATCCAACCCAGTAGTGGGGTGGAGCCTCGGCCAGTCGTGAGTGGGCGGTCCCACAACGGATTCCATGGCAATTTCCAGTCACCACCAAGGGCGCGGCAGTGCAGTCGGTCTCCAATGGCGATGGTGGGTGGAGTCCCTACTTGCAGCGGTGGGGCGAGGCCCGTCGATGCTGGCCGCCCCGCACGCATCTAAGAATTACCTGGGTTGGCCATATCAGCTGGACGCCAAGATTGCCGCCGCGGCCTACTGCCACATGGCCGCTGCAGCGACTGCAAAAATGGCCACCGCAGCCAGCCGGAAGAGACGCTCAACCTTCCCTGACCGCCGTCAACAGCGCCACTTCAGGTCGGCTACCGTCACTGCAGCCTGACCACTGTACACAGCGCCACCTTACGGCCGGATGCCGTCCCTCCAGCCTGACTGCCGACAACAGCGCCACCTTCAGGTCGGTGGCTGTCACTGAACCTCCAGTTTTCCAGCACAGCTTCCCATCCTGCACCATGGACACTGAACAATTTGAACTTTCCTACCACTTTGTACTTGTTTGTTCACTGTAGTTTGTTTTGTTTCTTTTAACTTTTTTACACTGCATCACCACGCCGGGTTTAGCAATTAATTTATTCTTACTTCTTTGTTTGCATTGTTGCTGACGTCTCCCAGCCATTGCTAGGGGCCATATTTCTCAGGAAACGATCCCCTGCTGGTCGAGGAGATGCGACTGTGTCTCGTCCATCCGGCGGCTTTTGCATTGGTCTCCTCACACCCCTCGGCACACGGCCGGGATGGCCCACAGCCAGAGCGTCGACTGCGCCCGTGGGCCCCACCGTCCCGACCCATGGCCGGGGTGCCTCCTACACACAGCAGGAGCTGCCCTCGACCATGCGTGTGCACCTTCTTGTAGAAGATTAGCGCGTTCTATTCCTTCCTCCGGTTCTGGGGGGGGGAGGGGTCCTGTGGCGTCAGCTGATAGACAGACCACTTACGGTCGAACCCTCGTCAGTGGTTACGAGGGCTGTCACATGACATCATGGATTAAGGCGAGTGTCCTGCTAATAAGCATATCTCAACATGAGATCTCAACAGTCAACATGTAGCTGAGCTTGAGACAAAAGCCTCGCTCAGCTGCAGCAGCAATGACAATTATGTTAGTGGACCAAACTTGCATGTAACACCTGAATAAAGCAACTGTTTATTCACCACGTTTGGTGCCGCTACAATATTATGCTCAGAGGCCACAGGGTTTATTTGGATGCAATGCATGCTTGACTGATTTTTTGATAACAAACAAAACGTTTGCAAGTGGTGATCACTGCAGTTGCCAACGTCAGCCTTTGCCAAAGGTTGAAGCTCCAGTCCTTGATTGGTAAAAGGACTCGAATCTCCTGGAATCACCACATGGGATCTACTTCTGAAAATTCCAGCAGGACAGGTCATCTACTCATAAGATCATAAGATCATAAGTGATAGAAGGAGAATTAGGCCATTCGGTCCAGCAAGTCTATAATTCAATCATGGCTGATTTATCTCTCCCTCTTAACCCCATTCTCCTGCCTTCTCTCCATAAAATCTGATACCTGGACTAATTTTATGTTTTTTCCGCAGTTTTTGGGAAGCCCATCCTAATATTTCTTCCCTTGGTGTCCAATCTCCTGGTGCCCTACCACTTGAGGTTTGATTTGCTGAGGGTTCTCCCTATAGTTCAAGCACATTAACCAGTTTGTAGGTTTCCACCATTACACATGTTCTTCATGTTCAACCTTTGACCTGGCACTCACTTTGTATGCAGGGCACCCAGGCATCTGCCTTGGCTGATGCGATCTCCCAGTTGCCAAACATTTTAACTTCTGTTCCCATTCCCATGCTGATCTTTATGTTCTGGGCCTCCTCCACTGTCAGTGAGGCCACACACAAATTGGAGGAACAGCACCTCATATTTTGCTTGGGTCTCTTACACCCCAGCAGTGTGAATATTGATTTATCTAATTTCAAGTAATCCTTGCATTCCCTCTTTCTCCGTCCCTCCCACACCCCAGTCATCTTGCTAGTTTCACTGTTCGTATCCCTTCATAATCACCTCTTCAACAGCCAACAATGGATCATTGTGGGCTTGACCTTTCCTGAGTTATCGGGGCCGGTTCTGATATGTTCTGTACCTTTTCCTACCTCCAGTTTCCCTTTCTCCTGATTCTCAGTCTGAAGAAGGGTCTCAACCTGAAACGTCTCCCATTCCTTTTCTCCAGAAATGCTGTTTGACCCGCAGAGTTACTCCAACATTTTGTGTCTATCTTCGGTGTAATCCTGCATCAGCAGTTCCTTCCTACACAATAATTTGGATGTACTGCACATTAGAATATTGCTCTCTTCCAGAGCTTGGTTAACTGATGAAGCATCCACATATTAACACTTGCACCCAAGCACTGTCTGACGTATATTTTATTGGGAACATGTATCATTCTTTAGTTTGGTACCTTATCATCTCTACAACAGTTTCATTGTTATAACTTCACTCCTTAACAATTATTAGGTTATCTTTAGCAATCCTCTTCCTTCAATCTTCTTAAAGCTAACAATGTCATGGTGACCTGGAGAATTAGCAAATAGTTTGTTAAAGTATAAAGTATGAAATTATTTTAGAGTAGTGAGTTCTAAATGAAAGTATGTCAAATAAGCGAATAGAATAATTGTTGTTTTTTTTTTTGCAGCAGTTTCACTTAAATTATGCTAGAATTAAGATATCAAATATGCTGACATCACATTTAAATGTTGTTTATTTTCACACATAAAAAGTGTGTGCTAAGATTATGTTCATGTTTGCCTTCCTTCAAGAGTTCCTGTTGATGTATACACTACCATTGGTCCACCGCCAATTTTCTGGCACCCTTGATTTCAGAGCCATGCCAAATTATCCGTTATGCCAGCCCAACACAGGTCACAGCCTCCAAGTCAAATGGTACCAGAACGGTCAGCCCAAGCAGTCAGGGGGCTGAACTGCCAGCCCGCAAAGTCATCCTCGGAAGTCAGCCATGGGTACAGATCTGCTGGAGTTCCATAGTCCTGGCCGCAGGGGGCAAATTCGACCTGCCAATCGCTCGCTGAAGTCCTGATGAGGTTAAGATCGGCCGCCTCACTTTTCCTAAGCGCCACATTCCTGGGGTGGGGGACTTCCGGGGGGGAATTCAACTGTCCAGATTAAAACTGCTGGACCACCAGTTGCCAGAAAATTGGTTGTGGTCCTGTACTTATTTGGAGTAGTCAATTGTGTGATCCTGGTTCATCTAAAACCTCTTATATTTGGCAGAATATCATCCTTAATTCCATAATCTTCATCGAAGTAATATTTTAGCCAGGCAACTCTTCCAACATAGGAGAAAATATCATATGCAGTATTGATGTGTGTAGATTTGTATGCTGTTCATGTAATGTGAGCTAGAGAGTATTTAGCATGCCAACGGAATCAACACCTCTAAAACAAATTGCATTTTGTCAGTGAAAGAAGCTACTAATCCGTTTAAATGATGAATGGTGATTTCAACATCTGAAGCAAACCAAAAATTGTTGTCAATTGTAACTAAAAATAGCACGTACCCAAAAATCCCACAGCATAAAGACATAAATTAATTAATTTATATTTTGCAGCTTCTTTTATCGTACTTTGTGTTTGTCAGGATGAGGAAGGTGAAGAAGATTATTTTTTTTTGCAATTCTAAACATGTTAAAGTAAGAGTTCAAAATAGCAATATAGGATTTAATTTGGTTCTGAATTAACATGGAACCAAAGGCTTGAATTTCAACCTATGTTAATGGCGAAGCTTTAACAAGGGTCAGAGCTTACATTGCTAAAGACTGCAGGGACTTGCAGAGAAATGTGCCAGGCAACCTCCTCAGAAGAGATGGTTTGCCATCTTTAGCATATTAATAGCTTATTAAGGGTGAAATTTAGAGTTTTTAATTTTAGTTTTGTATGTAGGGGCTGGCACTAAGACGGGAAAGCAAAGCAAGAACACCGTTTATTAATACGACAAACCTGCAAGTGATTTATTTAATGGTTCTTTGAAAAGTTCTGTTCATTCTGTCAGAGTAAGGGATCGCTTTGAAATGTTTGGAGCAAACCTGTTTGCAACTGCATATTTGTAAACATCACGATGTGATCTGTACATTTTCAAGTCTCATTGGGCACTTTAACCTGGGGCTGTTAATGCAGCAGCTTTTTGGGATTCAGTGTATCACTTAGGTGAACGTCAGCAAGAATGTTATGACCGACACCAGAACCCCTCCAGCACATCTCTAAACTAAACTAAAGTAAACACATGAGGAAAGTGATAGCATATTTACATGTAGAGGATAACCTTCCTCAACTTGATGGAACACGAAGGTATCACGTCAGGTGATGGTAACTGTTTGTAACCTTAACCTGCTTTATGTTTGAGATGTTGTAACACTTTGCCAGTGCCTGGCAAGGTCACATTGTTATCCTATATTAGAGGATCTTTCAGCAGGCAGCCGACAGTCATGCATGGACAAATGATTGTTTGTATGTTGGCCTGGGTGGCTGTGTTTCCAGCTGTGGTGCAACCCAATGAACATACATAAAAATCAAGACATGCTGCCATCCCCACCACTTACAACCAAATGCACATCAACTTCAAAGGGCCTTCACTCTATTAACTGTTATACAGAATATTTTTTTTATTTTTGCCAGATATTTTAGCTGCTGCCAGTACAGCCATGTCTCATGCCAGTCTCTAATCCTAAAATAAAACTATCAGTCAAATGGGATTTTCTATTTTTAGCTAAATACATTTGGAGCTTCATCAGTTTACGCATCTGCCTTATCAAAATCAAATCCACTTTCTCCCACCTGACCATATCCACCAAAAATAAAACCGTCCGAAGTCTCTGTGTGTCTAAAGAAGGGTCTCGACCTGAAATGTCACCTATTCCTTTTCTCCAGAGATGCTGCCTGACCCGCTGAGTTACTCCAGCATTTTGTATCCATCTTTGATGTAAACCAACACCTGTAGTTCCTTCCTATACAGTCCAAACTGTGCTTTGTTCACCTCCCACTGTTTAATACCAATGCATACTGCATAATTCCATACCAGTTAAAAGTCCACTTCCGCCACGCTAACCAAGGTCAGTAAAGGGTGTCAATTTCTTTAGTCAAATTAGCATAAATTATGCGATAACGTACAAAACATCAAAGTGTACACCCTGGCTAAAGAACTAAACCATTATTCTTTTTCTTTGAAACGCATTTGTGTTATGTAGCTTCAGAGGTGGAGACAGCCATTTTTGATTCACAAAGTCAGATAGCTAAGATGGCCTAGGTGCACATCATTTCATCATTAGCTATTTAATGGCTGTGCCGTATTTCCCTGTCGGCTATGAGTTGATGAACATTTTGCACCAGAACTGTGGGACAATTAATTATCACTCATGGAATATAAATAATCTTGTGGTGCCATTAAAAATGTGGGCCTGCATGCACCTGTGTGCCTCCCTGATCTATTGTTCCAATCATGCAGCCACTCTGCATTAATATTGAAGACACAATGGAGCACTGTGAATCTTGTGCCTGAATTTAATTTCTCCAAATTATCCAATCACATGCATAAAGGTCTGACTTGGTCTGTAATGGCATCAATAATTAAATCTTCAGGCAAGAAGGAGCAGCAGGAATAGCAAAATAGTTATTATAATGAAAGTGAAGTTCTGTCTTACTGAAGGTCAGTGAGCCTGTAGTTCAATACTGCTGAACTGAAGAAACAAATATTGCCTTTTCCTATCAATGTACATCACATTCAGCAAAATCTGAAGGCAGGCAGCAATTTTAGTTTTGTATCTGTGATTTGATCCTGCCCAGTTCAAAGGCCAAAATCCTGCCCAGTTCAAAGGCCAAAATCCTGCCCAGTTCAAAGGCCAAAATCCTGCCCAGTTCAAAGGCCAAAATCCTGCCCAGTTCAAAGGCCAAAATGAATGTATAGTAAACTCCGGTCTTGATATCCACTGGTATGAAAAAGTTTAAAGCCAATCTTTAATGTACACTCAGCTTTTATGTTGTCATATTTTTATGTCACTTAGTCAAGGTCTGCAGGGTGGACAATTGTTGCTACACAACAGTGCCCAGCTGGATGCTTGATTTCACAGCTCCTTCAAACCATATTCTATTATAATGGATGAATAATCCCTTTCAAAACCAGCCTATGAATTTACTAAGAAGGTACAAGGAATGCACTTGGGGAGCTGGTCTGCTAGAAATGACTCCATACTATTGCAAAGTTTGTCAAATTTGTGTCAAGGACAGGTTCTATAACCAGACTGCTTTGCTGTAAAATGCAGTTAATGCATTGCCAGATTTTGTTAGATGTGGGAAAAATATTTTTTAAAGCATGAATTTTATCTACTTTAAATTGTAAAAAAAAAACCATTATGTTTAATTTTTAGCTTTACAGATGGATTGTGGAGCAAAATTTAAATTTTGCATCAGTAAAAAATCATCGGCAATCTGATTAAGGAGTGGTAAAGTGGGGATAGAATTAAGTAATATTAATTTAAAATTGTGTTTAGTGCTGAATTTTAAATAAAGGAGTAAAAAGTTTTAAATTCCTTAAGTTGTAAACTACTACACTGTTGAATGGAATACAAGTTTAAGTTTTATTCGGATTTCGGTAATCTATGGCAAACCATGTGGGTTGCCAAAATGGATTGACGGTCTGTAGGTGTGTAAGATTGTATTTGCAATTCAAAAATGATTCATTGAATTGAGGCCTATTTAGTCTTCCTATTTTTTATTTGAAGTAGTTGGTATAAAATATTAAAAGTAGACACAAAATGCTGGAGTCACGGAACAGGACAGGCAGCATCTCTGGAGAGAAGGAATGTGTGACGTTTTAGGTCAAGTTACAAGTTACAGGTTACATTTAATGTCACATACACCAATTGGTGCAGTGAAATTTGAGTTACCATGCAGCACACAAATAAGATAAACACAACACTATAGAATTTAACATAAAACATCACCCACAGCAGAATCAATGTTTCCCACTGTGAGGGAAGGCAACAAAGTTCAGTCATCTTCCTCTTGTTCACCCGTGGTCGGGGCTTATTGAGGCCTCCGCAGTCGCCGCAACGGTGGCTCAATGTTTCAGCCCCTCTCGCCGGATGATCGGATGATCGGAGCTCCGGCGTCGGAACGGAAGAACACTCTCAGCAGCTTGGAATTTCCGAATCGGCTGCTTCCTACCGGAGACTGCGGCTTCCGAAGTCCACAGGCCAAGCTGGACGGAGCTCTAACACTGGCGATCCTCGGCAAAAGTTCCCAGGCCTCCACGATGTTAATGTCAGCGCCGCCCGCAGCTGGACGCTCCGCAGACCACAGCTCCATGGTGTTAAAGTCGGCAGGCCCAACATGCCATCCCGGTAAGGCATCACCCGCTCCGCGATGGTAATTCAGTGCTGCGCCGCTGCTGAAGCTCTGGTCGGTCTCCGGCAGGAAAGGCCGCGCCAACCCAGATGGTAGGCCGAGAGGGGGAGCGAAGAAGCGGCTCGGAGAAAAGAGGCATCCTCGACCAGGTAGTGACTGATAAAGCGATTTTCCCCTCCCCCCGCCCCACCCCAACATAAAAAAGAATTAAAAACCCTCCAAAAACAAACTTTTTGACAGACTAAAAATAACAAAAAGGATGAAAAGACAGACAGCTGTTGGCGAGGCTGCCACACTCCTGCGTTGTCTGGGCTGTGTGCTTAGGGTCGCTGTCCAGTTGGAAAGTGAACCACTGCCCCAGTCTGAGGTCCTGAACGCTCTAGAGCAGGTTTTCATCAAGGATCTCTCTGTACTTTGCTCTGTTCATCTTTCCCTCGATCCTGACTAGTCTCCCAGACAGTTCCTGCCGCTGAAAAACATCCCCACGGCATGATGCTGCCACGACCATGCTTCACCGTAGGTATGGTATTGGCCAGGTGATGAGCGATGCCTGCTTTCCTCCAGATGTGACACTTGCCATTCAGGCCAAAGAGTTCAATCTTGGTTTCATCAGACGAGAGAATCTTGTTTAGGTGCCTTTTGGCAAACTCCAAGCGGGCTGTCGTGCCTTTTACTGAGGAGTGGCTTCCGTCTGGCCACTCTCCCATAAAGGTCTGATTGGTAGAGTGCCGCAGATATTGTTGTCCTTCTGGAAGTTTCTCCCATCTCCACAGAGGAACTCTGGAGCTCAGTCAGTGTGATCATTGAGTTCTTGGTCACCTCCCTGACCAAGGCCCTTCTCCCCTGATTGCTCAGTTTGGCCGGGCGGACAGTTCTATGAAGACTCTTGGTGGTTTCAAATTTCTTCCATTTAAGAATGACGGAGGCCACTGTGCTCTTCTAATGCTGCAGAAATTGTTTTATACCCTTCCCCAGATCTGTGTCTCGACACAATCCTGTCTCGGTGGTCTACCGATAATTCCTTCGTCTTCATTGCTTGGTTTTTCCTCTGACGTGCACTGTCAACTGCGGGACTTTATATAGACAGGTGTGTGCCTTTCCAAATCATGTCCAATCAATTTAATTTACCACTTGTGGACTCCAATCAAGTTGTAGAAACATCTTAAGGATAATCAATCGAAACAGGTACTGTAGTTGATGCAGGTACGATAACAGCATTTAAATGCTATTTGGATAGGTACATGGATAGGAAAGGTTTAAAGGGATATGGGGCAGGCAGAGGCAAAGAGGACTAGATTGGATGAGGTATTTTGGTCAGCGTGAATGAGTTGATCGAAGGGCCTGTTTTCATGTTGTTTGACTCTGACTCACAAATTATTTTTGTAAACCTTTGCTAGACCTCCTTGCATCCTCCCAATTATGCAGTGACTGGAATTGAACATCCAGTTGTTTTACAAGGAGCGTCATGAATCAGAGTTTTCTTGTAATAAAGATAATTAATTTAAGAAGGAACTGCAGATGCTCAATTTTGAGTGTCATAGCAAAGGGTCTGAATACTTATGTACCCTTTGGGTTTCTACCCCATCCTAACTTGGGGTGGGGGGGGGGGGTGCGTGTGTGTGTGGGAGGGAAGGAATGGAGGAAGGAGAGAAGGGAGTGAGGGAAGTAGAGAATGGAGGGAGGGAGGGAAGGAGAGAACGGAAAAGAGAGAGAGGAAGAAAGAAAGGAGGAAGGGAAGGAGAGAAGGGAAAAGAGAGAGAGGAAGGAGGGAGGGAAGGAGAGAAGGGCAGGAGGGAAGGGAAGAGGAGAAGGGATGGAGAGGGCCGGCGGCGGGAGCGGGGAGAGAGAGGGGTGGAGCAGGGGCTGTGAGCGTGAAGCACGGCGACTGGAGGGACAGGAGCGCTACCCTGGGACCGTGAGGGAACAACCCACCTCCCACCTCCCCCTTCTCCATTCCCCCTCACACCCCCCTCCCCATCTACCTGTTGCTTCCCCCTCCATCCCTCTACTCTCCCTCCACCCTTCTCTCTCCCCTCCACCAGGGGTAGATCTAACCGAGCCGAGAGTAGATTACTCCAGCGTGAGGCCCAATTGGGAGCTCTCAGCGGCCCAGAACCTCCGAATCGGCAGCTACAAATCAATGAATCAACCTACCAGTCAGCGCCGCCCGCGGCTGGAAAGTCAGCGTCGCCAGCGGTGGAATGCAGTACTGTTCCGCCGCTGCTGAAGCTAGCTAACGTGGAGGGAGAGTGAGCTGAGCCTACGTAATTGACGCTCGCTCTTCCTCCACTAGGCTCAAGACACAGCCCCTTGTGAGGCACATGTGATCGCTGCCTCCCCTGGTGCTTTTTCATTGCAGTTTTATGATGAGACCAGCGAGCACAAATTTAACATATTTGTACGTGAATTAAGTTACCTGGACTATGGAAGGTGAGGACATGTAATGAAGGGGTTTACACACATTACATTGGTGACATACATAGAGATAGTAACAGGCACACGCTTATTGCCCGCACTACATTCAGTTTCTGAGGGGTTGCACAATCAGAGGGGAGGCTTAACTCTTCGCTGCCTCACCTCTCATCTGTCCCTGTATTTGCAGCGGAGCTGTGCAAATCTGGTGATTTTTACTATTAAAAATTATTAGATTCATATAGAAATGACATTTATAACACAGATCAGTGGAAAAATCTTTATATTTATTTTATATTATTATTATTTTTCTTTACTTTTCTTAAAAGCTATTTTCATTGGGAGTATGACAGGTGAGGCCCTGCCTCCCCTGCCCCCCTGACCGCACACGTCCCTGCCATCTATCAGATGAGGTTAGAGTGGTTCAGTCACAATGTGTGGCGAGGTGCATCACAATGGGAGGCCTGTGCATTCATAATGAGCAGGACGGTGCTGTCACAATCAGTGGCATAGTGGTGCTGCAAGTACTGTCTTCTACCTGTGGATTTTCCCCACGTGCTCTGGTTTACTCCCATGTCCCGAAGCTGTGCTGGTTATTAGGTTTATTGATCACCAAAAATTACCCCTCCTCGGGGAGAATCTATGGCTTGCTAATGAGCTTTCTTGAACTACAGAAAAATGTGGAGGAATGGGATTAATAATATTTCTCAAGCAGGTGGCGTAGACATGATGGATTAAATAGTCTTCTCCCAAGTCATAAGAAAACACTCAGCACGTCGAAATGTTTTACTGCATTCACAGTGCTATGTAAGTACAAAATATTGCATGCAACGTAAAAGCAAGGCATCTTCTCTCAGGTTTCTGATATTCTGCATATTTGCAGTTAAAATAACTATCTACTAAGAAAGTCATTATCTTGCATTACACAATGGCACACCCACTAATATTCAAAGGTCAATTGTGATGGAATATGTTCTCCCGCATAGATGACTGCACCTCCAAAAGCATTCAAGAAGTGGAACACCATCTGCAGCAGCCCGTTTGATTGGGACCACATCCAACACATTAACCAATTGTTCCTCTCACCACAAAATTCATTGCAATGTTGCACATAATAACACTTGGATAGCATCTGTCAAACTCATGACTCCTACCATCCAGAAGGGCATAGATAGCAGAAGCATATAGACACAATCCTGCCAGATTTCCCTCCCAGTCACGCCATTATGGCTTGGAGATGTATCACTGCTCTTTCATCATTGCTAGATCTAAATCCTGTCACCCTATCCAACAGCATTGTGGAATAACCTTCACAGAAAAGAGTGCGAAGTTTCAGGGAGATGGCTTACTGCCCTCAGCTCAAGAACATTTTACGACATTTTGCGACACCCATTTCTGCTAAATTGATTTTAAAAAATGATTTATTTTCAATAATCTCTCTAAAATGAACTGGGAAACAAAATTTTATAGAATTGATTAATTTATTTCCTTACCTTTTTTAGCATTGCTCTTCTATTTATGCAAGCCTAAAATATTTCACCATGCTTTCGAATGCAACTTTTGTGACTGACAAGGCTAATGTACTTATTTCATTAAAAACAGCAAGCTTTGGAAAAGCGGAAACTGATCTATCTTTTCCTGAGGTGTCTAAAACAATTAAACTAGTTTTGCAATCAAGAGAGTACGAGAGATCAATCATATACTGAAATGTAGTTGGTTATTAATTTTGATGAATTTTGGAGATGAGAGAAAAAAATAATCTGATTGTTCCACATTTGCTACTTTATGCCTTCAAAGCCTGGTTATAGTGATGCTGAACAACATCAATCATAATTGGATTGTTTCATCTGGTCAGCACCACTGCTAAATTATGTAGTCTGGGCATCAACTAGTTTACGTCCTCTAAATGAAAAAACTCATCTATTTAGAAAGATATTCGGGATATAATTGTAGCTCCAAAGAAAAGAAAAAACTTGATAAACAGTAAATGATCTTTTTGCTGGAAGTAAGAGTAATTGAGGCATATTGAAGGACAAATGTATATCTGGAAAGTACATATTATAACTGGTTGTGGAGTGCTTTAGATCAATATAGTCATGTCAAGTTTATGGTCATATGCACAATTGAGGTAGAGGTACGATCAAAATCTTGCCTACTGTAGCAGCAGCATTGGGGATTAAATATAAGAGTCAGGAAGTCGTTATGCAGTTCTGTAGGAATTTTGTTAACCCACATTTGGGGTATTGCGTGCAGCTCTGGTCACCTCATTACAGGAAAGTTGTGGCGTCTTTGGTGAGGATGCAGAGGAGGTTTACTGGAATCCTGCCTGGATTAGAGAGTTTCAGCTACAGTGGCAGCTTGGGTAGACGTGGATTGTTTTCTTTAGAATGTCAGAGATTGAGGGGAGACTTGATCGATGTATATAAAATTATGAGAGACATTGATAGGGTAGACAGTTGGAATAATGATATGAACCATGTGCATAGAGATAAGATCACTTTTGCTATGCATCATGCTCGGCACAAACATTGTGGGCCAATGGCCTGTTCTTTGTTGTATTTTCTATCACTGGTACATAAACTCAGATCAAACTCAAAACATAAATCATACAGAAATTACACATGTAGTGGGGAAAAAAGCGAAAACAAGATATTAGTGCAAACCACAAGGAATCAATTCCATGGTAGTACAAACGATGATCTGGAATGTTCTATTGATGAGTTAGGTGCAGGTTTGTGCAGGTTTGTTCAAGAACCTGATGGTTGCTGGAATGTAGCTGTAAGGAACTGTGAAGCATATTAGATTGTTTTACTGCATTTGCAGTGCTGTAATGAAGGGAAAAGTGCACTACTATGCACTAAGAAAGGGTATGCATTTGATTGCACACTTGCAGCTGTTAATTTTGGTATCTCCAGCCATTCACAGGCAACAATATCCAGTGTAATTGACTTGGTAAAATACTAAATTGTTAGCAAAAAATGCTTTGCTGCAGCATATTTTACTTGCTTTACAATTTAGTATCAAATGGCAGTTTAAGGATGTGATATGCTGTAGTGAATAATTGATGGGTACTCAATGGATTCCACATTAGATTCCCGTGTAATTTGACTTGCATGGCTTGACCTCTTCTCTGATCTTGGCTATTTTTTGCTCGTCATTATCAGATCATCTTTCGGTTCAATTTCCTGCTTCATCATAGATCAGATGACTAAAATTCTCTGTGACCTTGTCAAATGCCTATAGAGAATCAAGAAATATGCAGCTACATTCTCATCATTTCTGAACTCATCACTTGATGACTAAGAAGTGATGATCTCCTGTCCTGAGCTCTTCCTGCTATTCATTTTAAATCCCTTAATGCAACTGGTAGTTTTTAGGCCAGGAGCACTGTTAGTATTAAGATACATTTTTTTGTAAGTCTCAACTTTAATGTATGTCAATTGCCTTCACAATTCAATTTCAATTTCAATTCCTGGCATTTGAAACACCTGCGCAGACAAGCAAAATAACAACAATTGTATTTCTACTCGTGTTCTTTTGGAGATATTGTAAAACTTTATTGATGTTGCTCATTATTTCCTTGATACTCTAGCGGCACGAAGCGTGGTGAATAACGCCAGACGTCAGGTAGGTTCAAACAGTAGTTTTATTCAGGTGTTACATGTTAAGTTGGTCCACTAACGTAATTATCATTACTGCTGTAGCTGAGCGAGGTTGTTCTCTCGGGCTCAGCAACCTGTTGACTCCCAACATCTCAAGGTGAGATAAGCTTAAGTAGCAGGACACTACCCCTAGGCCGTGACGTCATGTGCCAGCCCTCGTAGCTACTGACGAGGGATCGACCATAAGTGGTCTGTGTATCAGCTGACGCCACAGGACCCCCCCCCCCAGAACCGGAGGAAGGAATAGAATGGTCGAAGGCGGCTCCTGCATATGGGTCGGGGACACCCCGCGCATGGGTCGGGATGGAGAGGCCCGCGGGCGCAGTTGACGCTCCGCGTGGGCGATCTCGAGGTATGCCGAGGGGTGCGAGGAGACCGATGCAAAAGCTGCCAGACGGAAGAGACACAGTTGCATCTCCTCGACCAGCTAAGGGATCGCGTCCTGAGAAATACGGCCCCCAGCAACGGCTGGGAGACGTCGGCAACAATGAAGAAAAAAATAAAATAAAATAAATATTGATTGCTGAACCCGGCGTGGTGATGGAGTGTAAACAAAGTGAAAAGAAACAACACAAACTACAGTGAGCAATCAAGTGCAAAGTGGTAAGTTCAAATTGTCCAATGTCCATACTGCAGGATGGGAAGCTGTGCTGGAAAACCAGAGGTTGCAGTGACAGCCACCGACCTGAATGAGGCGCTGTTGCCGGTGGTCAAGCTGCAGGGACGGCATCCGGCCTGAAGATGGTGCTGTGGACGGCAGTCAGGCTGCAGTGACGGCAGTCGATCTGATGGTCGCGCTGTTGCCGGTGGTCAGACTGCATGGATGGCATCCGGCCGGAAGGTGGCGCTGTGGACGGTGGCCAGGCTGCAGTGATGGCATCCGGCCAGAAGAGGCGCTGTGGACAGCGATCAGGGAAGCTCGAGCTTCTCTTCCGGCCGGCCGCGACGGCCATTTTTGTAGTCGGGCGGCCGCTTATTTCAGGAGGCCGCGGCGGCCATTTTGCCTGCTGGCTGAGGCGGCCTTCAACAGTAATTCAAGACCCCGCTGCTGTGCCAGACAGGCAGCCAGCACCCAAGGATCTTCGGGGTCCGCGCCGGTGAGGAGCAGAAGGGCGCCTTCGGCAGTTGCCCCAGGTAAACCCGCCCTATCGGGTGTCTATGCCTTGGCCAGCGGCCGGCGGGGTAATAGGCGGGCCTGCTCACTCCCTGCTCCCAGTGCCATCAGTGATGCTGGGGGCAGGGGGGCTGGTATGCTCGCAGCTCCTGCAGCAGCTGGTAGGGCAGCGGCGGCTGGTGGAAGAGCGACGGCTGGTGGGGAAGCGACAGCAGCCGCGGCCTCTCAGTTCCGGTGAGCAGCAGCTGGTGGGGAAGCGGCGGCAGCCACCACCTCTCCGCTCCTGTGGCCGGCTCCGGGCAGGTCATGCAGGAGAGCTTGGTGGCCATCACACAAGGCCTGGAGCGGTATGAGGGTTGATTGCGGGGCCTGGTGCAGTGCAGGGCCTGGAGCAGTGGCTGCGGTGAGGCCCGATGCTGTGCAGGGCCTGGTCACACAAGGACTGTCGCTGGAACGCGCCCCTTGACCCGGGCGGCCTGCGGCATACCTTAGGGCGGGGCCGGGATGGCGGCAGCGTCGTTCTGCAGGGCTGGGCAGTCGGCTGCAGACATCAGGTCTCCCGAGGCTGCGTGCGTCAGGAGAAATCCAAATTTCAATTCGGATATGTCGGGGTCATCAATGTAGTGGCACCAAATGTGGTGAATAAGGCCCAACGTCAGGTATGTTCAAACAATAGTTTTATTCAGGTGTTACATGTTAAGTTGGTCCGTTAATGTAATTATCATTGCTGCTGTAGCTGAGCAAGGTTGTTCTCTCGGGCTCAGCTACCTGTTGACTCCCATCATCTCAAGGTGAGAAAAGCTTAAGTAGCAGGACACTCCCCCTAGGCCGTGAAGTCACGTGCCAGCCCTCGTAGCTACTGACGAGGGTTCGACCGTAAGTGGTCTGTGTATCAGCTGACGCCATAATACTCTTCCTTTCTATAATGTACTTGATGACTTTTTGATATATTAATATTCCATGCTGTCCACACACCCAAATCCACCTTGCTGCACTGTCTCAAAGATCTTTCTGGAAATGTCACTTTCACTATTTTTTGGACCATATATAATTTTATTTTAAAGTCAATTACAACAATATAGCCTCATTATTGATTCTCCAGTTAAAGGTTGTACTCTTCCCCGAATAATCATAAACCATTAATATAATAAGCATTGATATAATAAGCCTTTTCTTAAGTTTTTCACTGACCTCCTTCCTTGAATATAAACTGCCTTTCTTGTAATATTTCTGCATATACAGTATATCACTGCATTTTCTTGTGTTACAATGGTGAAATTATGCAGCAATTCATCTAAAATTTCTGTTTGGAAATTCTGAAGAAGGGTCCTGACCCGAAAATTCTGTCATCCATTTTCCTCTATAGCTGGGTATAGCTGGACATCTACTGCATCCGCTGCTCTAGATGTCAGCTGATTTACATCGGTGAGACTAAGCGGAGGTTGGGCGATCGTTTCGCCGAACACCTCAGCTCAGTCTGCATTAACCTACCTGAACTCCCGGTGGCTCAGCACTTCAACTCCCCCTCCCATTCCCAATCCGACCTCTCTGTCCTGGGTCTCCTCCATTGCCAGAGTGAGCAACACTGGAAATTGGAGGAACAGCATCTCATATTCCGCCTGGGTTGCTTGCGTCCGGATGGCATGAACATTGAATTCTCCCAATTTTGCTAGCCCTTGCTGTCTCCTCCCCTTCCTTAACCCTCGAGCTGTCTCCTCCCATCCCCCCACCCTCGGGCTCCTCCTCCTCCCTTTTTCCTTCCTTCTCCCCCCCACCCCCCATCAGTCTGAAGAAGGGTTTCGGCCCGAAACGTCACCTATTTCCTTCGCTCCACAGATGCTGCTGCACCCGCTGAGTTTCTACAGCATTTTTGTGTACCTTCCTCTATAGCTGCTGCCTCTCACATATAATTACTCCAGCACATTATGCCTTTTGTTATTAAACATACATCTGCAGTTCCTTGTGTCTTCTCTAAACGGACAATAACATTGTATAGTGCACGATCTAAACTAGAGAGTTCCCTCCTTCATGAGCAATTTTCTTGTCATTATTATAATATCCTTTTTGCTTCAATGTACTCTGTTCTTCAAATCAAAAATATTTCTTCCCTTTCATTTTGGTTATTTACATTTTCAGGCATTTATAAACGGAGTTGTACCATTCTCGCATTTGTTCCACCTCTTTAGAGCTCCAAATGCAACATTTATTGAATCATAGAATTACAGGGTAGCAGGAAATCAAGAAATCACTTTATTGCGTACCAGCTATTTGACAGAGCTGGCTATTTATCTGCTTTAGGCAATTCTATATCGATGTCACCTCTGTCCCATGGTTCATAGCTAACAACTCTTTGTGTCGAACTACCTCAAATAGTTTTTGATGCTTCACATAGATAAAAAATATAGCTTCAGATGCAAGTTTGATGTTTGTGTCAGCTAAAGTAATAGCAGTTACACGTTTTATGCCATTTTACTTTTCAGAAAGGTACTTTGTGTCAAATAGGATTTACTCCATCATTAGAGATTGTAATGAAATGGTTTAATTGGTTTCAGCCTGCCATCCTGATGACTTGGTTTATCTTTATATTCATCTAGACTGGCTTCCTGGGCATGACTAGACAGCTTTGTTTTGCCATTTAAACAGATTTGCCAATTACAACACATAATGCAGACAAAGAAGCTCCATGTACCTTTAACTGCCCCATTAATTGATTTGGATTCACCCTGACAATGATACCGCCAATGCACTACTCACTCCTTCCCACCTTCTCACTCATACTGAAAACCATATTAGATTGTTTCTTTCTGTTCTAGCTCAGATGAATGCCTCTGCACCTGAAATTTTAAATGTTTTTCGTTCTGCAGATACTGCCTGATCTGATGAGTGTTTCCAGCATGTTTTATTTTATATCAGAGTTCCAAACAGTGATCTATTTATTTATTTACATTTGTTATCCTGTCAGATTTAAACATAGTTGGCCTTCCATCTGGAAGGTTTGTCTGTTTTAATCGATCTGATTCCCGAGTGGTCAATTACATGCAGAAAATTGAACATTAATTCTCATTTATTAATTTTTCATTTTGAACAACTCGCTTTTTACTTAATATATACAGTTTTTATTTTAAATTGAGGCTTTCATAGGAAAACAAATGTGATAGTCCCAATTCCATTAACTTCTCCGCACAATTTTCATGTTTATGTTTTATATGTCGCATTTTTTTCATTAAAACGCACACGCACACACACACGCATGGATGCACACATGCGCACACACACTCGCACATGCACAGGCAAGCATGTGCACACACGCACATGTACGCATACACACACACACACAGATATGTCTGAAGAAGGGTTTCGGCCCGAAACGTTGCCTTTTTCCTTCGCTCCATGGATATTGCTGCACCCGCTGAGTTTCTCCAGCTTTTTTGTGTACCTTGTATATCTATAAGGCCTGGTCCTCCAACGAAACCCGTTCCACAACGCAATATTCCAACACCCCACCCATAGCCGACAACTACGCAGGGGCTGCTCATTTTGCCTTATGCATCCTCCCTCCTTTTTAAACTTAAAAAATAAATGCAAACTCAGTGTACTGTGACTTTTAAAAATGGATTTGCACTTGCTAGCTAGCAGAACTCAGTGTATAGTGACTTAAAAAAATGGATTTGCACTTGCTCATGAGCAGAACTCAGAGTAGTGTGACTTTAAAAAATGCATTTGCACTTGCTAGGGCTAGCAGAACTTAATGTACTTGGATAGCAACAATGTTGTGAGCAGAGCTAATTCCCATTGTGATGTCACAGCTGTTAGCACAGGAAATTAGCAGTTTTTTTTCCAAGTTTCTTCAGATATTTGAACATTTTGATTAATAACAAGAAATAATGCATTAATTTTTCAGATAAGATAATTTTTGACTGATAAAACTCTTCAGGAATATCCAACATTTTTACCGTTAGAGCGTCATTTTTTCGAGCAGTATGATTACACACATACACGCAAGGTACACACACATCCAGGATCAGACTTTTAATAGTTACTAGACCAAGTGCAGACCCGTTGGATCTGAATAGAATAGAATAGAATAGTTTCTTTATTGTCATTGTAACATGAACCATGTACAACGAAATTGTAAAATGTTCCCCCAAAGTGTGTTTGCGGGGTGGGGTGGGGGGGGGTGGGGGCGGCATGCGTCATCACACACACTAATCACCCCCACACACACACTAACTACCCCCCTTGATATTATATTAATATTATTAATTTGCTCCTTTTACCCCATAACCGCCCTATCCACTGACGCATAGCCCCCAACTCGTAGGCGCGTCTAGAGAGGGAGGGGGGGGGAGGTTAGAGAGTGAGGGCAGAGAGAGAATGGGGAGAGACAGAGAGAGAGGCAGAGACAGAAGGGCAGGAGACAGAGGGAGATGGGGGTTTGAGGGGAGGAGGAGAGGGAGGGTGGGTGAGGGTGGGAGGAGGGGAGAGAGAGATGGGAGGAGAGGTGAAGAGAGAGAGGGGGGCTGAGAGGGGGGGAGGGAATGGGGAGAGGGGGTGGGAAGGGATGGGGAGAGGTGGGGGGCAACAGAGGGGGGAGGGGGTAGGGGTGGAGTTGGAGGATAGAGGAGGGGTGGAGGGGAGGGTGTGGAGGGGGGAAGGGGGTTTAGGGGCGGGAGGGTGGAGGAGGGCAGCGGGTTGGGGGAGAGGAAGGGGGAAGAGAGAGAGGGAGGGGGAGAGAGAGGGAGGGGAGGAAGAGAGAAGGGAGAGAGAGGAGATAGAGAGAGGGCGGGGGAGTGAGAGAGAGGGGGACGGAGAGAGGGGGTAGGGAGAGAGAAGAGGGGGAAGAGAGGGGGAGAGATGGGGGGAGGGAGAGAGAGCGGGGAGAGAGCGAGAGAGAGAGAGAGAGAGAGGGGGGGAGAGAAAGAGAGATAGAGAGAGAGAGGAGAGGGGCAGGGCGGCAGCCCAAGCACGAGGCACGGAGTGATCTAAGGGCAGTGAAAAGCAGCAGGGGGACCAGCTGATCGTGTCTTCCGCCAGCATGACAGAGACCGGCCGGGCCGGGGGGGGTGGGTGACAGACGATAGTGTATATGATCTTTGATAGATAGGAGAGGGGAGAGAGGGAGGAAGGTGAGGGGAGGAGGTAAGAAGAGGAGTGGGGGTTGGAGGGGAGCCGGGCTGCCAAATGAAGAGAGAGAGAGAAGCGGTTTCTGACTCTGGAAACCCACAGCTGGAATGAGCGCGCAGGGCTTCACGAGCTGCGCCAACAGTGATGAGAAGGTTCAGAATCTTTGTTCAGCAGAACTATCTCGATCTTTCTGCGCCCTTAATCCACAGCGGTGGGGGGGGGGGGGGCGAGGCCTGGAGGCAGGTGGGCCTGGATTTGTGGGCATGTGGGCATTGTGACGTCAGCAGCTGGGAAGCGGCGTTTATATTTAAAAAATTGAGTTTTGTGATCAATTTTATTCAAAATCTGGGGAAATAATTGACCAAGGAGTGGATTTCTGAACTCATGTTAAATCCCTAACGAAATTGTAAAAATCTCTGCATTTTTGCGTCTGGTTTTTGAGGAGATACATTTCACATGCAAAATAACATGTAAAATACCAGTGATCCAGTTTTTTGCTTTTTTTTGTACAACTTAAATTCAGGATGAATCCCATTAGTAAACTATTTTATGATTTAAAGATTGGAGGTTGTATTTTTATTAAATCATCAGACATTTATGACCCACCAGATGGACTCAATGTTGACAAAAATCGAGGTAATGGAAAGAGTGGTTGAAGAATGGATGCAACCCAAAATGTTGTCTGTCCGTTTCCCTCGATCTGTGCTGCCTGGCCTGCTGAGTTGCTCCAGCACTTTATTTTTAGCTCCAGATTCCAGCATCTGTTGCTTCCTTTGCCTGAATTATTTATCTTTAAACAATCCCTGTTGGGATTAATTTTTAGCATTTTACAAACACTAATGATCTCATTGTGCTGATTATTTATTTATTTATTTGTTATCTTTACCATCATCGTACGGTTCAATTGTGCTGTTGAGTTTAATGGTGTTTCCAATATTGAATGGTGGTGGGGCATTTGCTTTTGACACTACTTCTATGTCCAAGGAGGGTTGGAAGATTCTAACCAAAGCCAATGCCATTTCAACCTTCAATCCAACTACCAGCCAATCGGGAAACTATGTTTCAACTTGATCATGAGGGTTTCTGTAAAAACTGAACATATCACATTGTTCTCCATTGTGTACGTGCAACAATACTACCTCTATGGGTTATGGAGAGTTTAACTGGTCAGTTTTGTCTACTGGGCTACAAAACTGTCTTTGTTGTTATGCCTGTAAGGTCTAAATCCCTAAAGTCAATAATTGAAGGACATTGTGCATGCATTCACCAAGTATTTCCTCCTCTAACTCAAGAACCCAATGTTTCTAGATTCATTTTTATTCATTCATTTTTCGGGATGACTGTATCTTACTGGCCTAGACCAGGTGTTAAGATAGCTATTTTCAAACATTGTAGGCCACATTGTGAAGGTATTAAAAGGAAATCTTCATTACATTATATCTATGTCTCAAGCCAGAACAGAAGAATGAAAGAATATACATTTAGAATGGAGAAGAGGTGTAATTTATTTCGCCAGAGGGTGGTGAATCTGTGAAATTAATTGCCAGAGAAGGCTGTGGATGGCAACTTCATTGGGTATTTTTATAGTGGAGATTGATAGGTTCTTGATTAGCAAAGGCAGCAAAGGTTATGTGGAGAAGGTAGGAGACTGGGGTTGAGAGGGAAAAATAGATCAGTCAGGATCAAATGGTGGCACAGGCTTTAATGGGCTTATTGGTCTAATACTGCTCCTATACATGTTCTTATGATCAAACAAGGTAGATTGATACTAGATGCTAATCTTACTATTGCTCGCCTCTACTAATTTGTAATTCACAAAATTCAGGGTTTTCTTCTCAGATTTGGAGTCTGGGTCTTAAAAGAGATGACGTATTCCAATCTAGAAAGTAAACACCTACATTTGGCAAAAAAAAAATGCCTTTTGATATTTTTAATTAGTGAATTATCTAAAACCCTACCCAATGTGTAAGAATTCTAAATTATGCCCTTGCTTCAGCTATTTTTTTTAAACTTTTCAGTCGCAAAACAGATTGAACGGCATCCTTCAGAGCAATAAACTCAGATAACTGGACAGCTTAGGGCACCAAATAGTATGGATTGAGAGTGTGTTAATGAGCTGGTCTCGCGGTGTGACAACTTTCTGCACCATGAGCACTACAGGATTTTCAGATTTCCTCAGGTATACACCAGGATCTGCATTGTTAACCTTATCTCTTCTTTCATGCTGCAAACATTAGCAGTCTGAGTAAGAATGCTTTAGATCTCGTGTAGATGCCAACGCTGATTTTGCAGTACCAGGGCGAAACATTTGTATTCATTACACTGATTTTTCCGTTTCGGCTCAATTTTTTATTTTGTTCATTGTATTACTGGAAGTGCAGGCCAGCAACAATGCAACAAGTGAACCCAAACCACCAGGCTCTGAGTGAACAGGAGAACCAACAAGATGTGATAGGGAAGTTAACAGTGGAATGATTGATTGAGATGGAAATTGTAGTAAACAGGTACAGGAACAAAAATAAAGAGAAGGAGAGCTTAATACACGCAGGGAAAGGAAAGGATCTTTTTTAAAAAATGGCATAACTTTTTCTTCACAAGAGTACCCGTATTTCCGGCAATGAAGATGCTATTTTTTACCCAAAAATAAGGCACGAAAATATATCTGCGTCTTGGAGGCCAAAGGTTAGGTTGTTAGCCAAGAAAGATAGACTTGGCTTTCCCTTAGTACAGCAACATCAAGAACGATGTTGCTGTACTGAGGGATAGCCAAGCCTATCCATCATTGCTGGCAGCTGATGGGAAGCGGCTGTAAAGTGGGAAGTGGTTGTTAAAGGACAGCGCTGCTGGGCGGGAGAGTTCCTTTCACAGCATGTGGAGAGTCTGGCCTGGGTCAGCACGGTGCGTTGAGAAGGAAGGGGTCGGGGATTATGCCAGCAAATTACTCACTCACCGCTGCCGTGGCGCTCCAGGCGCGGAGCCACCGTGGTGGCTGCGAGCGGCCATCGGGACCGGACAGCAGAACCGGCCGCCATCTCAGCGCATTCTGCCAGCCCGCTCACCTCTGGCAGTGTTCTCTGTCTCAACAAATCTCTCCTGCTGCTCGCTCATGTCAGCCGCTTCCCGCAAATCCTTAAATTCTGACTGCCGCCGGGAGCAGGACATGGCCTCGCTGCACTGGGTGACACTGCATGCCATTCACTGACTGCTCCATGTCTTTCAAGAGCAAAGATCATATAGCGGAGCGGGTCAGCGGGTGATAGATAACAGGACAGCGGGCAGTGGAGATTACTGTTGTGTCAGCGAGAGTAACCTCAATTGGTCCCTTGAACTAGTATTGTCATTCAATAAGATCACAACTGATTCAACTTGTCCTGGTGTGCTCCCGTTTTTCCCACCATCTTTCCACCTGCGGTCACGCTCCACCCCCCACTCATTCAGTCATTCAGAATGGAGGAGATCTGGAAGCCTTAGGCAAATTGAATTGTTACTTTCTTTCTTTCTTTCTTTCTTTCTTTCTTTTTTTTGGAGAAGTTCTTTGTCCCGCCCGCCTTTTTACAAAATTTAGCAACTCAAAATTGGGGTGTGTCTTCGACGCAGGTGCTCTTCATTGTCGGGAAATACGGTGATTGTTAATACATTATGTAGGATTGATGGGCACCATTGGTATTAATTACCATCCTTTAGACAATAGACAATAGACAATAGGTGCAGGAGCAGGCCATTCAGCCCTTCGAGCCAGCACCGCCATTTAATGTCATCATGGCTGATCATCCCCAATCAGTACCCTGTTCCTGTCTTCTCCCCATATCCCCTGACTCTGCTATTTTTAAGAGCCTTATCTAGCTCTCTCTTGAAAGCATCCAGAGAACCTGCCCTCCGAGGCAGAGAATTCCACAGACCTACCACTCTCTGTGAGAAAAAAGTGTTTCCTCGTCTCCGTTCTAAATGGCTTACTCCTTATTCTTAAACTGTGGCCCCTGGTTCTGGACACCCCTAACATCAGGAAAATGTTCCTGTCTCTAGCATGTCCAAACCCTTAACAATCTTATATTTTTCAATGAGATACCCTCTCCTCCTTCTAAACTCAAGAGTGTACAAGCCCTGCTGCTCCATTCTCTCAACATATGACAATCCCACCATCCCGGGAATTAACCTTGTAAACCTACACTGCACTCCCTCAATAGCACAAATGTCCTTCCTCAAATTAGGGGACCAAAGCTGCACACAATACTCCAGGTGTGGTCTCACTAGGGCTCTGTACAACTGCAGAAGGATCTCCTTGCTCCTATATTCGATTCCTCTTGTTATGAAGGCCAACCTGCCATTCACATTCTTCACTGCCTGCTGTACCTGCATTCTTACTTTCGTAGACTGATGTACAAGGACCGCCAGATCCCATTGTACTTCTCCTTTTCCCAACTTGAAGCCATTTAGATAGTAATCTGCCTTCCTGTTTTTGCTACCAAAGTGGATAACCTTACATTTATCCGCATTAAACGTTATCTGCCATGCATCTGCCCACTCCCCCAACCTGCCAAAGTCACCCTGCATTCTCATAGCATACTCCTCACAGTTCACACTGCCATCAGCTTTGTGTCATCTGCAAATTTGCTAATGTTACTTTGAATCCCTTCATCCAAATCATTGATGTATATTGTAAATAGCTGCGGTCCCAGCACCAAGCCTTGTGGTACCCCACTAGTTACTGCCTGCCATTCTGAAAGGGACCCGTTAATCCCTACTCTTTGTTTCCTGTCTGCCAACCACTTCTCTATCCATGTCAGCACTCTATGCCCAATACCATGTGCCCTAATTTTGCCCACTAATCTCCTGTGGGACCTTATCAAATGCTTTCTGAAAGTCCAGGTACACTACATCCACTGGCACTCCCTTGTCCATTTTCCTAGTTACATCTTCAAAAAATTCCAGAAGATTAGTCAAGCATGATTTCCCCTTCGTAAATCCATGCTGACTCGGACCGACCCTGTTACTGCCATCCAAATGTTTGGCTATCTTATCTTTTAAATTGACTCCAGCATCTTCCCCACCACCGATATCAGGCTAACTGGTCCATAATTCCCTGTTTTCTCTCTCCTGCCTTTCTTAAAAAGTGGAATAACATTAGCGATTTAACAAAGGATATGGAGAACAAGCAGGAACAGGGTACTGATTTTAGATGATCAGCCATGGTCATATTGAATGGCCTACACCTATTTCTCTATGTTTCTATGATCTGTTGTGACCTTGGATTTGTAGTGTAGTTTCTCAACATATTTCAATAGTGAGGCAGAGAGTGAGCTGTGGTTTTAAAACTGTTGGATATCTGCAACCTCTGTACCCCCTCACCATATGCTCCTTGCCCAAAATTGTCCTTCCATGAGCAAGTAAATAATATGAAATCTTACAGTTCCGGTCCATCTAGTTTGCCCCAATTTACTTGACTTTGTACATTATTAAGTTGATCAATAATTCCATTATTTTAATCTGATCACTGTTGTGCATTTACTTCATAATGCTGTTCTTTAGATTCTGCATCACAGATTTATGAATTTTTTCTCTTTAGAACATTTTGTAAAATGCCACCATTAGCTGGGGTATATAAGGTAAACGCCAGGAGGTTATAGTACAACTTTATAAAACATCCATTAGGTCACAGCAGTGTGTAGTTCAAGTTGCACACCATAGGAAGGACTTGAACCCACGAGAGGGGGTACATAGGAGATTCATCAGAGATGAAGAGGTCAATTTATGAGGTGAGACTGGATTGACTGGGTTTGTTTTCTTAGCAGCAGGAAAAGTTGGGAGGGAGGGGAGGGATCTGTTGGGTACATGGAAAATTATGAGGGTCATAGATAGGATATATGTAAATAAATCTTTCCCCATAATGGAGATGCCAAAAATGAGAAAGGATAGGTTTAAGATCATGGGTAGGAGGCTTAGAATAAATCTGATGAAGAACAATGTTCACCCTGAGAATGATTGGAATCTGGAATGCAACACCTGGGAGTACAATGGAGTCAGATATCTTCACAACAAGGGGGTTGAGAAGGAAAAATATATCAGCCATGAAAGTGCTTGATGGGGCATATGGTCTAATTCAGCTCCTATGTCTTATGGTCTTATGGTCTAACGATTAAGGATTAACTGGATGACCACTTGTATTGCCAAGGAATAAACAGCAAGTGTAATGTTTTCATAAATATTCATGTATATGTTAATGAGTTGGTGTTCAATATAAGCAGGGAATGTTGGATAATAAATCTCTCTCTCGTGATCCAGGCAACCAGAGTGAAAGTTGTTATTCATTCTGCAGTCCGGAATAAAATTGGCGACGAGGATGGGATAGAATTTGTGAACTCAACCTTTAAATACAGTGCAGGACTATTTTGCAACATGCAGTATTGTTTAACATTCTAAACAGTAAATATGGAGTTGTGTCGCAGTTGTTTGCAAGTTGGACACGATAGGCCGCAGATCCTGAATAAGGGTTTCGGCCTGAAACATTGCCTTTGCTCCATAGATGCTGCTGCACCCGCTGAGTTTCTCCAGCACTTTTGTCTACCTTCGATTTTCCAGCATGGGTAGTTCCTTCTTAAACACAGGCCACAGATCCTTCTATGCAGGGGACTGTAGTTTAAAACAGCAGCTGGACAAATCATCGAGAGTTTGTCAGGTTATCTCTATGTTGTGTCTACGTGGCAAGATGCCGTCCTTGGGATTGGATAAGATTTTTTTTTGTCGAATTCCTCAATCTGAATAGCCTTTGTACAGCTAAGTTTTAGGTGAATTGTTACACCAGAACAGATAGGAAATCGGTGTTTTTGAAAAGGACTTTAAAAAATAAGAGAACGACACGATGGCTGCATCCACGGCCTAGATCGGAAACCTTGGCACTTTTGACAAGAGTAGAGAGCCGTTCAGCTCCTATATGGAGAGAGCAAACATGTTTTTCACGGCAAACAATATAATGGAAATTAGTCATGAAGGAGATATAGTGATTGAAACAAATAAGGCCATTTGCGAACGCATGAAAGCGATTCTCCTCACAGAGATCGGTCCTGAAGTGTACGGCCCACTCGTGAATCTCCTTGCGCCCATAAAGGCAAAAGACATGCCATTCAATGACATTATGATGAAGTTGGAGGAGCACTTCAACCTAAAGCCTCTGGAAATTGCAGAAAGCTATAAATTTGGCACTGGAAACAAGAAGCAGAATGAGATAATCAATGAGTACATTGTTTCCTTGAAAAACGTAACTTTGCACTGTAACTTTGGAACTTTTCTCGGAAGCGCATTATGCGACAGATTTGTATGTGTCTAGTGGATGAACAAATTCAGTCCAAACTCATGAACACTCCAGAAAGCATGCAAGATTGCTACCACAATGGAGATGGCATCAAAGAATGCTCGCAAAATGGATTGAAGTTAAGAATATGGGGTCAAGCACTAGTACTGAGCATACCATAGAGGAGTTGAGATCCATTTTGCATGCCATGGTTTACCGGAAGAACTTGTTTCTGATAACGGCCTCAGTTTCATTCAGAACGGTTAGAAACATAGAAACATAGAAAATAGGTGCAGGATGAGGCCATTCGGCCCTTCAAGCCAGCACCGCCATTCATTGTGATCATGGCTGATCGTCCCCTATCAATAACCCGTGCCTGCCTTCTCCCCATATCCGTTGACCCAACTAGTCCCGAGAGCTTTATCTAACTCTCTCTTAAATCAATCCAGTGACTTGGCCTCCACTGCCCCCTGTGGCAGGGAATTCCATAAATTCACAACTCTCTGGGTGAAAAAGTTTTTTCTCACCTCAGTCTTAAATGACCTCCCCAATATTCTATGACTGTGGCCCCTGGTTCTGGACTTGCCCAACATTGGGAACATTTTTCCTGCATCTAGCTTGTCCAGTTCTTTTATAATTTTATATGTTTCAAAAAGATTCCCCCTCATCCCTCTAAACTCCAGTGAATACAAGCCTATTCTTTTCAATCTTTCCTCATATGACAGTCCCGCCATCCCAGGGATCAATCTCGTGAACCTATGCTGCACTGCCTCAATCACAAGGATGTCCTTCCTCAAATTAGGAGACCAAAACTGTACACAATACTCCAGATGTGGTCTCACCAGAGCCCTATACAACAGCAGAAGAACCTCTTTACTCCTATACTGAAATCCTCTTGTTATGAAGGCCAACATTCCATTAGCTTTCTTCACTGCCTGCTGCACCTGTAAGCCAACTTTCAGTGACGCAACGTTCAAGGACGCCCAGGTCTCGCTACACCTCCCCCTTACCTAACCTAACCCCATTGAGATAATAATCTGCCCCCTTGTTTTTGCCGCCAAAGTGGATAACCTCACATTTATCTATATTAAACTGCATCTGCCACGTATCTGCCCACTCACTCAACCTGTCCAGGTCACCCTGCAACCTCCTAACATCCTCTTCACACTGCCACCCAGCTTTGTGTCATCTGCAAACATGCTAGTGTTGCTCCTAATTCCCCCTTCCAAATCATTAATATATATGGTAAACAGTTGCGGGCCCAACATCGAACCTTGCGGCAATCCACCTGCCACTGCCTGCCATTCGGAAAAGGACCTGTTCACTCCTACTCTTTCCTTCCGGTCTGTCAACCAATTTTCTATCCATGTCAACACCCTACCCCCAATACCATGTGCTCTAATTTTAGTCACCAGTCTCCCATGCGGGACCTTATCAAAGGCTTTCTGAAAGTCTAAATACACTGCATCCACTGGCACCCCTTCATCCATTTTACTTGTCACATCCTCAAAAAATTCCAGAAGATTAGTCAAGCATGATTTCCCTTTCATAAATCCATGTTGGCTTGGACTAATCCTTTTACTGCTATCCAAATGCCCCATTATTACCTCTTTAGTAATTGACTCCAGCATCGTTCCCACCAGCGAAGTCAGGCTAACTGGTCTGTAATTCCCCGTTTTCTCTCTCGCTCCTTTCTTGAAAAGTGGGATAAAATTAGCTATCCTCCAATCCACAGGAACTGATCCTGAATCTATTGAACATTGGAAAATGATCACCAATGCGTCCACTATTTCTAGGGCCACCTCCCTGAGGACCCTGGGATGCAGACCATCAGGCCCATGGGATTTGTCATCCTTCAGTCCCATTAGCCTAACCAATACTATTTATCGTCCTAATGAAAATTTCTTTCAGTTCCTCTACTGCCTTAGATCCTCTGTCCTCCAGTACATCTGTGAGATGGTTTGTGTCTTCTTTAGTGAAGACAGATCCGAAGTACCTATTCAACTCTTCTGCCATTTCTTTGTTGCTCATCATAATTTCACCTGTGTCTGCCTTCAAGGGACCCACATTTGACTTTGCTACTGTTTTTCTCTTAACATATCTAAAGAAGCTTTTACTGTCCTTCTTTATATTCCTGGCCAGCTTCCCTTCGTACTTCATCTTTTCAGCCCGTATTGCCCGTTTTGTTTCCTTCTGTTGTCCTATGAACGTTTCCCAATCCTCTGACTTCCGGCTACTCTTTGCTGTGTTATACATCTTTTCTTTTAGTTTTATTCTATCCCTAACTTCTCTTGTCAGCCACGGTTGCCTCCTAAACCCTTACATAGAAACATAGAAAATAGGTGCAGGAGTAGGCCATTCGGCCCTTCGAGCCTGCACCGCCATTCAATATGATCATGGCTGATCATCCAACTCAGTATCCTGTTCCTGCCTTCTCGCCATACCCCCTGATACCTTTAGCCACAAGGGCCACATCTAACTCCCTCTTAAATATAGCAAATGAACTGGCCTCAACTACCTTCTGTGGCAGAGAATTCCAGAGATTCACCACTCTCTGTGTGAAAAATGTTATTCTCATCTCTGTCCTAAAAGATTTCCTCCTTATCCTTAAACTGTGACCCCTTGTTCTAGACTTCCCCAACATCGGGAACAATCTTCCTGCATCTAGCCTGTCCAACCCCTTAAGAATTTGTAAGTTTCTAAAAGATCCCCCCTCAATCTTCTAAATTCTAGCGAGTACAAGCCAAGTCTATCCAGTCTTTCTTCATATGAAAGTCCTGACATCCCAGGAATCAGTCTGGTGAACCTTCTCTGTACTCCCTCTATGGCAAGAATGTCTTTCCTCAGATTAGGAGACCAAAACTGTACGCAATACTCCCGATTCCCTTAGAATCTTTCTTCCTTTTTGGAATGAAATGATCCTGCGTCTTCCGGATTATGCCCAGAAATTCCTGCCATTGTTGTTCCACCGTCATTCCTGCTAGGATCCCTTTCCAGTCTACCTTGGCCAGCTCCCCTCTCATGCCTTCATAGTCCCCTTTGTTCAACTGCATCACTGACACTTCCGATTTAACCTTCTCCTTCTCATATTGCATATTAAAAATAATCATATTATGGTCACTACCTCCAAGCGGTTCCTTTACCTCGATTTCTCTTATCAAATCTGGTTCATTAGACAACACTAATTCCAGAATTGCCTTTTCTCTGGTCGGCTCCATTACAAGCTGCTCTAAGAATCCATCTCGGAGGCATTCTACAAACTCTCTTTCTTGGAGTCCTGAACCAACCTGATTTTCCAGTCTACCTGCATATTGAAATCCCCCATCACCACAGTGGCATTACCTTTGTTACATGTCAGTTTTAACTCCTGCTGCAACTTACACCCTACATCCGGGCTACTATTTGGGGGTCTGTAGATAACACCAATGAGTGTCTTCTTGCCTTTACAATTCCTCAACTCAATCCACAGTGACTCTACCTCATCAGTCCCTATGTCTTCCCTCGCAAGGGACTGAATTCCATCCCCCACCAGCAGAGCTACCCCCCCTCCTCTGCCCACCTGCCTGTCCTTTCTATAGGATGTAGACCTGGATATTAAGTTCCTAGGCCCGATCCTCCTGCAGCCACATCTCAGTAATCCCTACAATGTCATATCTACCAACCTCTAACTGAGCCTCAAGCTCATCTACTTTACTTATTATACTTTGCGCATTCATATACAATACTTTTAATTCCTTACGCATCTCACCTTTCACATCGATCCCTATTACACTTGGCCATACACTCCTATCCCTTTGTGAGCTTGCTTTCCCGTTAATTCTGGGGTCATTAACTATCCCTTTACTCTCTTTCCCTTTAACTCCATCCTCCACTATCCCATTTGACACCCCACCACTCTTATTCAGTTTAAAACCACCCGTGTAGCAGTGGCAAACCTGCCTGCCAGAATGCTGGTCCCCCACCAGTTAAGATGCAATCCCTCCCTTTTGTACAGTTCCCCCTTACTCCAAAACAGATCCCAGTGATCTAAGAATCTAAATCCCTGCCCCCTGCACCAGTTCCTCATCCACACATTCAGGTCCCGTATCTCCCTATTCCTGCTCTCGCCAGAATGAGGAACTGGAAGCAAACCGGTTCAAAGAGTTCATGCAGCGGAATGGTGTAAAACACACACTTGTTCCCCCATACCATCCAGCCTCCAACGGGGCAACGGAAAGGTCTGTTAGAGTTGTCAAAGATGCTCTCAAGAAACAGGTTTTGCAGGGTGGTTCAAAGCTCAGCATGAAACATTGTTTGGCTAGTTTCTTGCTGAAGTACAGAACCACACAACACACAACAACAGGTTACTCACCTGCAGAACTGTTGATGAAGAGAAGGCTAAGAATACACTTAAGTGTAGTTCAACCCAATTTGGCCGATAGAGTTGAGCAAAATCAGTTGTCAAAAACGTCATTTTGACTTCCACAAAAAGTAGAGGTACTTCAAGCCAGATGAGCAGGTTCGTGTTCTCAGTCCTCCCAACAAGTCCAGTAGAGCCAAATGGGATGTTGGGAAAATAGTGGAAGTAGGTGGAACAAAAAGATACTTAGTTGAAGTTGGAGATAGGATCAAAAGTGTTCATGTTGATCAAATGATTTCAGCAAAAGATGAACCACAAACTGAGCATGAAGTCCTAATCCCTGAGTTTTTATCTGAAATTGATTTGGAAGAGACCACTGTGATTGAAACACAAAGTTCAGTTAGTACAGACAAAGAAACAGATTCCTCTGGTCAAAGTCAGGGTACTAAAACAGAGCCAAACAAGCCTACAGTTGAGTCAACACCTAAACCTGTTACACCTGTTACTGTTAGACGATCAGGCAGGATCCATAAACCAGTAGTAAGGTTAGGTTTGTACGTTAATTAAATCACTGCACAAGTAAAACAAAAATGTGTAGAATGTAAAATAAATATATTATGTTTATCATTTAAGATTTCATAAATACTGGTTTACAACAAGTATCACAACAACAAAATCTAAGTACTCAGTTGCACCAAGTGCTGGTAAATGCGATTAGTATAGATGGGTACTTGATAGTTGGCATGGACACGGTGAGTAGAAGGCTCTGTTTCTTTGCTGTATGTCTCTCTGACACGAGAACTAATATTTGAACCTTTATAATATTGCCCAACAATGACCATGGTTCAGCACATTTGTTGATGACATTCTCATCCCTATATATATTAAATTACTTTTATAAAACTTGCCTTGCTTTGGTAACTTTTATCCTGCATGACATGCGGATCATGTAAAATATGTGTTCTCCATATCTTCAATTTTTCCTGCTCTTCTTTGCCTATTATGCCAGTACTTGCTGACTTTACACTGAATCCCTTGTTAATAACATCTAAAAAAAATTCTTATTATCAAATCCCATCACGGTCTTTCCTATCTCCACACTTCTCCCAAATCACTAGTTCAGCTAAATTCACCTTCTGCAAGACATCTGGAGCTTTAGACTCATCCAGTTCTGGGCTCTGGCATGTCTCAGATTTAAATATTTCCACCATAAATGAAAGTACTTTCAGCTGCTTTGTCCATAATTGCCTCCCTTGAGCCTTGACTCACTTCTGATGTGCCAACATGATCCTATAAATGTACCTCTTTCATCAAGCTTTTCATGGTGATACCTCTTTCTGGGGCTTGGTGTCAAAATTTGTTCTAATTCTGTTTTAAAAATGGGGTAGTTCAATGAGATAGTGCATTCGAAAATATGATGAACTTTATTATTCATGTATACCTGAACTATGGTATGTGAATGTACAAAGGTGAATGGTTAGTTATGATGTAGGGACATAAACTGTGACCGTTCCTCTTTCCACAGTTGCTGCTTGACCTGGTGACATTTTCCAGCATTTTCTATTTTTGTTTCAGATTTATGCATTTGAATTGTCTTTATTATCATTCCCTTTGCTACACACATCCTTCCACCACCTTCCCTACAGCTGAAAACTAATTTGTTTTCTCTCTTTCCCAGTTCTGAAAATAGGCCTCAGAGTTAAATCTTCAAGTCTTATTTCTCTTATCACAGATATATTGCGTAATTTGCAGCGTTTCCTGTTTTTATTTCAGGTTTCCAGCATCTGCAATGTTTTCAATTTTCAAAGTCTAGCAATATGACTATGTTGCTGCAGGGAAACAATTGAAGTGGTTATAACATCAGGAAGGCATTAAAATAATAGGACGGAAGGAAACCATAAGGTTGAGAAACAGACATGCAAAGGAGAGTAAGAAACTGGCCAGCAAATTAGATTAGTGTTAAGTGTTCCATAGGAAAACAAAACACTGAATGTGGAGTTGGCGAAAGAAAATCCATTACAAGAAACTCAAAACAGAAACCGTGACAGAGCAATTTCAGGAGTATCCACAGGCCTCATTGACAAGTGTTTCAGAGGACCTCTCTATAATTCATTTGAACAAAGAAGACAGCCAATTCACAGAGGCTTGGAGACATCATCAAGCCATTATGAGACTCCAAGCAAAAGATTTAACACATGGTGCTATTGCAAAATATGTTGATGGAGACAGTACTGACGGAAAATTTGAGGTTTTGCAAATTCTGGCCATGGGCTCAGTGACCATAACTTTTGTTTGCAGAATTGCTGAATGATTTGAATCCAGCACAGATACAGGCGAATGCATTAGTAGTAAGCACATTGCAACATGAAGGCAGTTTAAATGTTCTGTGGATACCATGGAGGATTGCACAGCAGGTGTAATCTTACCAATGTCAGACAGAGTTGCCAGAGTGCATCAAGGTAGACTAAAAACTGTTATGTCAGAGTTGAAACCCTTTGAGTTGATGCAACAAGGGAAAATAAGAAAAAGTGTGTTTGTTGCTTTGAACGGCACAGCGGGAAGAGAAAAGGTTTATTCTCCACAGGAAGTCAGAAAGAAAGTCTTAAGTAATCAGCGCAGAATTTTCTGTGATTGACTTTATGCTATATATATAGTAATGTACCAAATTGCAATGTTAAATGCAGTAGTTAATAAATACTGAGAATTAAGCTTTATGTGAATTGTTTGATATTTAGGAATATGTAATGTAGTGCATTCATAATTATAAAGACATCTATTTTGAAATAACAACTGCAATATAAGATATGAGAAGTATATGATGCCTCTCAGCAATGTGAGCCACGCATTACTTGTACCTGAAATATTTGCTGTTTCCCCACAGCTACATGGCCGTAAAGTCGAAGTTATTAAGTGCAACTCCTCGTGAAGATTTTGTACATTTTAAGACTTTTATGCATAATAATTGAGTATTTGTTTCAAATGTGTAATTGTAAATAATCTTATGCAATTAGGAAATTGTTTAATTTCACAATTGTAAGCAGTTAACTGAAAAAAATTATGAGTTATATAGTCATGGAGCATGGAAACAGGCCCTTCAGCCCAGCTTGTCCATGCTGATTAAGATCTAAGTTAGTCCCATCCACTCACGTTTATAAATTGTTGGCATTTTCTAAATGCTTATTACCTTTTTATATAAAAGTTGGAAACAGTAGTACACATCAGTGTAAGTCCATGTTTAACATCTAACTTCGGTCTGAATGACAATAAAGGCATATCTATCTATCTATATCTATCTAAGTGCAGTATATTGAATGATATTGGATATATTGTTGTACCAGAGACAGCTGTGGGTTGAGGTGGCTGTCTTAAATGAATGATACTCTGTTGGTAGTGGTATCTCTGTTACTTGCCTTAATAAACAGCATGGCCAAGCAGCCTTAAGATTCCACTCCCTATTGCATGCCTTCAGTGTGCTTTTGCCGATCCAAATTCTCCTAAACCCAGGTATCCACTGTTAGAATATGCTGGAGGAAGAAGGGTCTCGACTGAAAAACGTCCCTATTTCTTCTCTCCAGAGATGCTGCCTGTCCCACTGATTTACTCCAGCATTTTGTGTCTATCTTTGCTGTAGTATGCTGAAGGACGTGACCTGATTTTAGTTTGTCCAGCAGGAAAATCCCCCGTAAATCTGAATTCAGAAACCTCATATTCATGATCATCTGCTTCCATTCCTATTTCCAAGACTGGACCAGCATACAATGTTCCAGTTGTGTTTAGCTGTGCTTCTATGTAATTGGAGAAATATGTCTGTACTCTTGTACTCATATTCTCTGGCAATATAGGCCAATATCTTGTCTGCCTTCCTAGTTATTTGCTAAACTCACATGATGAATAATGGGCCTGTCCCACTTAGATGATTTTTTAGGAGACTACAGGTGACAAGGCTGTCGCCACATGGTCGCCAGGGCTGTCGCCTGGTTGTGAGTAAAGAGTTGTAGCGTCTTTCTGGTCACCGCTGGATTTTGAACGTTGAAAATCTTTTGGAGACAGTCGGCGACAATGGGTTTGACGCCAATGAGCGTAGCTTGACTTCTACTGACGTAGGTGCTGCCGTAGTTGTCGCCAGGTTAACATAGGTTGTCGCCAGGTTAACGTAGGTTGTTGCCAGGTGATGTAGGTTGTCGCCGGTGCTGACAGTTTTTATTTGTTCTTAAAATAATAATTCTATTTCAAATTTCATGTCGAAGGGGGGTCCAGTCGCCGGTTTTTCGGCGACCTGCCACAACTATGACAGTTGCCAGCAGTTGCCAAAAATTGCCTAAGTGGGAGGCCCATAACAGTGCTTTGTACATTATGTCCCTCTGAACATGAACAACTTTCAATCTCTCACCATTGAAAACTACTCTGCCTTTCCACTTTCTCTGTCAAAGTGGAATGAGCGCGGCACGGTGGCGCAGTGGTAGCGTTGCTGTCTGACAGCGCTGGAGAACCGGGTTTAATCCTGACTACGGGTGCTGTCTGTACAGAGTTTGTACATTCTCCCTGTGCCCACGTGGGTTTTCTCCGAGAACATAGGTTTCCTCCCACACTCCAAAGACGTACAGGTTTGTAGGTTAATTGGATTGGCACAAGTATAAATTTTCCTTTGTGTGTAAGATAATGTTAATGCGTGGGGATTAGATTAGATTAGATTAGATCAGATTAGACTTTATTAATCCCCTTATTCAGGGGAAATTCAGATGTCCTTGCAGCACACTAATAAAAATACAACATAATATTCATGAAGAAATTCAACACCAAAACATAAAAACATCCCCGCACAGTGATTCCCACTGTGGGGGAAGGCACACAGTCCAGTCCCCATCCTCTTGTCCACCCAAAGTCGGGCCTATTGAGGCCTCCACAGTCGCCGCCACGGCGCCCGATGTTCTCGCCGGGTGATGGTACTCCGGCGTCGGGAGAACCCCCAGCGGCTTGGGGTGCCAGGAACGGCCGCCTTCCCACCGGAGCCCGCGGCTTCCAAGCCAACAGACTGCGCCAGACGGAGCTCCGCACACTGGCGATCTCGGTGAGAGATCCCAGGCTCCGGGATGTAAAGTTCAACGTCGCAGTTGGCCGCTCCGCAGAACCGAGGCTCCACGATATTTTCATCGGCGGTCCCAGCATACTGGAGTCCCAGCGCGGCGACCCAGGAAAGGCATCACCCACTCCACGACAGCGCTCCAGCACTGCGCTGCCACCAAAGCCGATGTTCTGCGCCGCCGCCAAAGCCGATGTTCTGCGCCGCTGCCAAAGCCAATGTTCTGGCCAGGTCCCCTCAGGGAAACGTCGCTCCAGGACCCGCTGGTAGGCCGCGAGGACAGGTCGAAGACGCTGCTCGGAGGAAGGCAACCCCTCCGACCAGGTAGGGACTTGGAAAAGCAGTTTCCCCCTTCCCCTCCACCACCCCCCACACATAAAAAGATTTAGACCCCCTGACTGTACACTTAACAAACTAAAAATAATAAAAAAGAAGGGGAAAAAACGGACAGCTGCAGGACAGGCAGCCGTTCAGGACAGCTCCTCCTCCGGGAGTGTGGACGGTGGGCCGAAGGGCCTGTTTCCGCACTGCATTTCTAAACTAAAAACCTAAAATTAAATAATATTCCATCCAGTAAGTCATCGACCATTCTTTTATCCTATATTTATCCTTATCTCCCAAAATTGGATCCCACACTGCCAAATCTTTTCACTTTACCTCGGTACATATGACTGTAGTAGAGCTAACAGGACTTGATGTTTCAATCCCTGGAATAAGTCGGCACTCTTTCTATTTGCAGTGGGATTGGAGTGGTAAAAGGTAGGATAGGTACGTCAGAGAGGAACCCCTGTTCCCTAAAGAATGAGAACATCTCCGATGCCCTGGTCTGGAACACCTCATCCTGGGTGCAGATGCGGCATAGACGGAGGAGTTGGGAGTAGGGGAAAGAGTCCTTACTGGAAGCAGGGTAGGAAGAAGTGTAGTCCAGATAGCAGTGGGAGTCAGTGGGTTTGTAGTAGATGTCGGTCAGTAGTCTGTTGCTTGCGATGGAGATGGTGAGATCTAGAAACGGAAGGGAGATGTCGGAAATGGTCCAGGTGAATTTGAGTGCCGGATGGAAATTAGTGGTGAAATAGATTTAGTCAGTGAGTTCTGCATGGGTGCAGGAGGTAGCACCAATGCAGTCGTCAATGTGGAGTTTGGGGATAGGGCAACGGTACACCTCGAACAGGGATTGTTCGACATACCTTACAAAGAGGCAGGGATAGCTCTGGGACAGTGCACTTGCCTGTAGCTATGCCTTGGATTTGGAGGAAATGGGAGGAGACAAAGGAAAATTTGTTGAGGGTAAGGACCTAGGCGGAGGAGAGTATTAGTAGAGGGAGATTGGTTGGTTCTGCGGTCGAGGAAGAAACTGAGGGCTTTAAGACTCTCCTGGTGGGGGATGGAGGTCTAGAGTGACTGGACATCCATAGTGAAGATGAGGGAACAGGGGCCTGGATAACAGAAGTCCTGAAGGAGACGAAGAATATATGAGGTGTCTTGTACATAGGTGGGGAGGGATTTGACCAGGGGGGATAGGATGGAGTGAAATGTGTTAGATTGCTATCAGTCATTACATGCAATTTCAACAGCTCCATCTCCTCTCTATATGCTGTCCCCAGCATGGCTTGAATAGATGTTTCCACACTCTGAGCTATGTTCCTATTTCCTCCCACTATTTTGCATACCTTGATATGTATTTCGCTTGTGACCTCTACATGACCTTCTCCTGTGCAACTCATCAGGGGATGATGATTAGGCATCTACAATTTCCAATATTAATAATATAGTTCTTGGTCCAATATTAGAAGCACCTTAGGACTGACCATGAAATTGGGCATAAGGCTGTTTACTGATTAGTCCATATGCTTGCTTTTTGGTTCAACTAAACTTTTCCCCTCATAATTTTCAAAAGTCTAATTACTACTGTAATGCACCCGGTGCTCAAAGGATTGTATGATTGTACTGTGGGGAGAATCATCTGTATTTTATATTTACAAATATTTTTGGCAGCTATAGCATTATATGAATAGGCTATTTTCTAGTTTCTCGTGTTCATAGGTTAATGATGCAATCAATTCGATTTTGATTGACGTAACTTTTAGGTCATAAGTTGGATAAAGAGTTAGTAATTACTAGTTTGCAGTCACTACTTTTTCTATCAATTAACATTTCAGATTTTTAATGTAAGGAAACTGTATGATCTATTGACACATTTATCAGAGCACAATTGACCTCTAATTCTAAATTCTTAGAGTTTTGCTGGAAATGCCATTGAGAGAAAAATAACAGGCTTTGGGCTGTAATGTCTTATTTTCCCATCTGTGAGCCATTATGCAAATTACCTAGTTAACTTTGCATATGTCTTGGCATGGATTGTAAAACTTGCAAAATGATTAATAAGGTTGTTATCACAAAGTAACTTTGTAATGTGAGGTGAAACTCACCTTACCACAAGTCTGAGCCCTAGGCCTTCAGGGGATTCTGTAAATTTCAGGAAGGTTATTTCATGCAAGGCCTGCCACTTATTAATTAATTACTTCTTTATTACAGCATAGACTTTGCTCATTTTCATATTGACCAATATGGTCTTTGTTGAACTTGATGATAAAGGACATGCAGTTGCATTTCAGAACCTTCAAAGAAAACGAATTGTAGCCATGACTGGGTAAAGCTTGAGAATGAACAAGATATCTGAATTTCTGCCAATGTATAGATGTTCTTTCTTCAATAGAAGCTGGACCTTGGGGAATATAAAATAAAAATTTGCAATAGTTTCTAATGTACATTTCTCTGCAATTAAATGTGATTTAAGTGGCAGTTATCTCTTCTGGTTGATCCCGCAATGTCTATTTGCCGGTTAACAAGGGAATTCAAAGTGGCTTCCAACTGTAGCAAAATTTTAAGAACAATTCTTGGTTCTTAATTACAAATCAGGATTCAATGGTAAAACAGGACAGAAGTCATTACTTCACAGTGTCTAGTTTTGGCCCATCGCAAAATGTTTTAGTTCAGTTTTGAGATACAGAGCAGAAACTGGCCCTTCGGCCCACTGAGTCCGTGCCAGCCGGTGATCCCTGCACATTAATATTATCCTGCACACACACACTGGGGACAATTTACAATTTTACCGAAGCCAATTAACCTGCAAACTGTACGTCTTTGGAATGTGGGAAGAAACCGGCGCATGTACAAACTCTGCATAGGCAGCACCCGTAGTCAGGATTGAATCAGGGTCTTTGGCGCTGCAAGACACCACTCTAAAAATGTGCCACCATGCCGCCACGCTGATCACCCTGATATGATTATTTTCAACTATGTCATATTTATATTTAAGATTAAGTAATAGATAGATAAATTACTTAAAGTTTAAAAGTCCTGACAGGGTAACAGTTCAAGTATTGGCATAGTACAGTACATTCAGAAAGTATTCAGACCTCTTCACTTTTTCCACCTTTTGTTACGTTTCAGCCTTATTTTATGATTGATTAAATTGATTTTTTTTAATCGTCAATCTATACATAATACCCCAGAATGGGTTGGAGGCTCACCTTCCAACAGGACAATGACCCTAAGCACACTGCCAAGACCACGCAGGAGTCGCTTCGTGACAAGTTTGTGAATGTCCTTGAGTGGCCCAGCCAGAGCCCGGACTTGAATGCAATCGAACATCTCTGGAGGGACCTGAAAATAGCTGTGCATCAACACTCCCCATCCAACCTGACGGCTTGAGAGGATTTGCAGAGAAGAATGGGAGAAATGACTCAAATACAGGTGTGCCAAGCTTGTAGCATCATACCCAAGAAGACTTGAGGCTGTAATTGCTGCCAAAGGTGCCTCAACAAAGTACTGAGTAAAGGGTCTGAATACTTATGTAAATGTGATATTTCAGTTATTTCTTTTTAATTACTTTGCAAAAATATTTAAACATCTGTTTTCACTTTTTTATTATGGGGTATTGTGTGTAGATTGATGATAAAAAAAAAGAATTTGATCCATTTAAAATAAGGCTGTAACGTAACAAAATGTGGAAAAAGTGAAGTGGTCTGAATACTTTCTGAATGCACTGTATATCAGATGTTCTAAAATATAGTATTTTATAAACCCATCATACAGAACCATTTACAGATATATACTTTTTGCATTCAACATCTGTCTCAAATGTTATATTTTGTAGCATTAATCAACCCAAAATGATAAAATATAATAACAATGATTTTAAAGGAAGATTTTAACACAGAAATCTCTTTGTATTACTGAAATTGTATTAACTGCTGAAAAGTAAATTATGATGTAATATTTTAAATATGTAGTTAATCTAAATTATCTACTAGGTAGTGATTATCTTATAATACACCATTAACCAATTTATTTCTAGATCTTGAATAGAAACGGCAACATTAAAGAAAACTTCCTTTGATAAAGAATATGGAAATAGACTTCTTATATGCAAGTTTTTCATTAGCTAAAATAATAATGGAAAGAATGTCTATGGGATTCTATGGTGTCAAATGGAGTTTACGCCATCGTTAAAGAGTTTAATAAAACAGTTCCGTTTCTTCCTGTCATCACATTGGTTCATTTTTTATTTTTATTCTAGTTTGCTGCCTAGGTTCATAAGCTTGCCATTTACACCATACTACACAAACAAACATTTAATGCGCTCATAACTTCCCCCATTAATTCATTTGGACTCACCCTGTCATTGATATTCCCACTGTACTACTCATCCCTCCCCCACCTTTCTCATATTGAAAACTAATTTATTTTATTTTCCTTGCACCTGAACCATTAATGGTTTCACTTCCCACAGATACTGCCTGATCTGCTGAGTGTTTCCCACATTTTTTGTTTCTCATCAGGATTCTAATATTTTCAGTTTTTTAAATTTTCTTAGTTTATTTTCCATCAGGATCAAAACAACTTACTCTTCCACCCCAGAATTTTGTTTCCGTGGAGAACAATCACATGCACACATGGTATATTAGTTCTTATTTATCAAGAAATAATTCTGAACACCTCACTTTCTAATCAATATTTGTAGCTTTTTTAGATTTAGTTCAGTTTACTTTAGAGATACAGTGCGGAAACAGGCCCTTTGGCTCACCGAGTCCGCACCGACCAGCGATCCCCATACATTAGGAGTCCAGAACCAGGGGCCACAGTTTAAGAATAAGGAGTAAGCCATTTAGAACGGAGACGAGGAAACACTTTTTCTCACAGAGAGTGGTGAGTCTATGGAATTCTCTGCCTCAGAGGGCGGTGGAGGCAGGTTCTCTGGATGCTTTCAAGAGAGAGCTAGATAGGGCTCTTAAAAATAGCGGAGTCAGGGGATATGGGAAGAAGGCAGGAACGGGGTACTGATTGGGAATGATCAGCCATGATCACATTGAATGGCGGTGCTGGATCGAAGGGCCAAATGGCCTACTCCTGCACCTATTGTCTATTGTCTATTAATACTATCTGACGCACACTAGGGACAATTTACATTTATACTAAGCTAATTAACTTAGGCTTAGATAGAGTGGATGTGGAGAGGATGTTACCAATTAGTGTGTGAGTCTAGGACTAGAAATCATAGCTTCAGAATTAATGGACGTTCCTTTCAGAAGGAGATGAGGAATGTCTCAAGTCAGAGGGTGGTGAATCTGTGAAATTATTTGCCACAGAAGGGTGTGGCCAAGTCAATGGACATATTTAAGGCAGAGATAGTTAGATTCTTGATTAGCACAGGTTAAGAAGAGAAGGCAGGAGCATGGGGTTAGGAGGGATAGATTATTTAATGGTGGAGTTGACTTGATGGGCTGAATGGCCTGATTATCCTCCTCTCACTTATGACCTATGACCTCCAAACCTGTACATCTTTGGAGTGCGGGAGGAAACTAAAGATCTCAGAGAAAACCCACGCGGTCACGGAAAGAAGGTACAAACTCTGTACA
Organism: Amblyraja radiata; assembly: GCF_010909765.2. Taxonomy (NCBI): domain Eukaryota; kingdom Metazoa; phylum Chordata; class Chondrichthyes; order Rajiformes; family Rajidae; genus Amblyraja; species Amblyraja radiata. The sequence continues at coordinate 64,748,917 of NC_045962.1, read as the reverse complement.
GACAGCACCCGTAGTCAGGATAAAACCTGGGTCTCTGGCACTGCAAGCGCTGTAAGGCAGCAACTCTACCGCTGTGCCACCGAGCCACCCTAAAAATGTTGCAGCTCTCCAAAAAGATGGATTGTGTAGTTCCAATCCTATTGATTTGTCTGCAATTATCTTTCTTTTACAATTCCTATTTTGCAAGGGATACATGCAATTCAATATCATCAGATCAAAATTGAAATTTCAGTGTAGCAGTGTTTTTGTTTTTTTGTGAAACTTAAATTAAGGAATAATTCCACTGTTAAACTATTTTCTATCATTGAAAGACTGTCGGTTTTATTATTATTAAATCATCAGACTTTTTATAGACATTTATGGTCCACTATATACACTTAATGTTAAGACAGAAATCGGGGTGGGCAGTTTGCCCAGTGTTAATGATGCAGCAATTTTCTCTAAGTAGTCGTATAATAAAACCATAAATAGAAAGTAATGACCCATCAAAATTTGGTTTCTTGCTCATAATTTTACACAAAGTGTATTTAATGGTAAAGTGGCTTGGTGTCACAGTCCAATTTGTGCTTGCCAGTGCACATCTTTGTCTAGTAGCAATTGTCCAATTAATATTATTGCCTCAGCGCAAAGATGTTCTGTTACTGACGGATAAGGACAAAACAAATGAAATCTGATGGAGTTTGAACAGAA